>NC_053162.1:24656866-24971866 GCF_016835505.1 Polypterus senegalus | reverse complement strand
CAAGATTAAAGTTGACATTTCAAGCTTTTTTCCCACTATGTCCTTATTTTTTTTTTTTCTCTGTACCCTAATAAGCTTTCATATAACACTCGGATAGTGGGCTACAACTCGCCTTTTTACAGCAACTTTGATATCTGACAACTTCTTTTTTATTTCAGGCACTGTGTGACTTTGTGAACTTGAGCTTTTGAGTTTCTCCGACACTCTGTGTCACTTGATGAACTTCCTTTGTTTTTTATACCACTGTTTAAACCAACAAATAGTATGTTTTTCCTTCCCTTTACTTGGTAATTGCTGAAATTGTTGTATTTGTCCCGTGCTTTTGCCATTGCCTTTTCACAGAATGCTGAGCTTAAGGGCTATTTATATTGATTTGCATATTCAAAGAGGCATAATTCTGGGCGGAGTTTGGGGAGTGGCAGCAGGTGCATGCATGTGCATTATTTTTCACACTGAAATGGATTTATGGAGTGGAAGAAAGTGGAAGTTGGCGAACGCACAGATTTATGCATCTGGATTTTTTTGTGCGTATAAACATTTCTGCTTTTTCCGTATGTCATATTTTAGTGTGAATTCTATGCACAGCTTTATGCATGAGGCCCCAGGAGATCTACTGCAATTTTACCAATTCTAAAGCTAAAGCCAACAATCAAAAGCAAAATTTCACGCACAAGACAAAATTAAAATAAAATAAAATTAGAAAATAGGTTTTAGAGTATTTTCTCAAAATAGCAATCTTGTTATACGTTGTGTTGTTACCTTCAATTCATGACCAAAAATGAGCCAAATAAATTAACCAAAAATAAGACATTTATCACAAAATGGTTACAAAATCAAGGGCTTAAAAAAAACAAAACAAACGCGCACTTAAACTTGTAAAACATGAAGAGAAACATAATAGTATAAAATAAGGACTCTATTCATAACAGGTTCCTGTGTATTTCTTAGCTTGTCAAGTTATTGCTTTGAACTGTGAGCTGGGGGATCTTGAGAAATGTTCAGGTAAATAAAGTTGTAAATATTCCAAATAAAGAGAATGTTACATATGTAATGTGTTACATGAGACGTTACATTTTGTTGCATGTAACAGAAAATCTTCCTCCCAGCGGTGAATTTCCGGCCCCCACTCTTGTCCTTTCCCTAAGTTCAAACTGTGCTCTTACCCTGATATTTTTTTTTAATTCTGTCCCGGGTCACTTTTGGTCAAGTCCTGGAGCCTTTTTTACGCTCAGTTACAGCTCTAATTATGGTGCAGGGATATCAAGCAAGAACTCCTTTCACTGGTCTCTGGTGTTCTTGCACGCCAGAGTATCTAATTACCCTTAAAAGGTGAGAAGTCTCTGGCAGACTACATATGTCAAGTTGATATAGCAGTTTCTTTTCCACTTGCCAGACCTTCCTTACACCAGTCTGTTCTCCAAAGAGATACCATCAACCTTCCCTTTGGAAGTAGAAAGACCTTGTTGCAATCTGGGTGTCAAGTGTCTTGCATCTCCTTTCTAACCCATTCTGGACCAACCCCCTCTCTCTTAACACTAGAGTTCCTGAAGCCTACAAAGAAACTTGTAATCCCAGCCCACCTTAAATCCCTTCGCACCTCTCATTCTGCATCTTTTGTTTTGTAAATGCGTCAATCAGCACAAACAGCAAGAAGCCTGCTGTCCCATCCCCTGCCTTGATGGAGCGCAACTGTCTCATCTCAAGCCAAAGCTCCTTATCTGCGTGTGAGGTGCCTGGGGTTGTATAGGGTAAATAATACAGTGTATCGTTATTTGGAATACATGCATTTCATGTGTGTTCCATGTCTACAAAGATCTGGGTGAGTGTAGGATGAATGGAAATGCGAGAAATGCAAGAAATGAGGAACATATACCCAAAGCAGAAACTTTTTCCATGTTATACTAATAATGACGAGAAGTGTATAATGTGTGAAGACTTTAGTCCAAATATCAAATAAACGTGTGCGCTTTTATTGGCTTGGATCTTACCAGGCAGTATTACATAAGGCTGCAAAAAAGGACCTCAACCTTTTATAAGCCCAGAAAGTTGCCAAGGGTAGGCATGTGTCAGGATCAGCAGTCAGTAACTTTGGGTTGGTAAGTGTGAGTGGACAACTGAACTGCTGATCAAAATAATCGAGTAAACGTTACTCTAAGGGACTGTTTGGGAACAAGTGTTACAAGTGAATTAGAATTCCTAGATTATAAAATTTAACTACCAGTAGTCAGACAGAAATTCACCAAACAAGAGTCTCCAAATGCATTAAATACATTGAGAGAGTCAGAATTTCAAATGTAAGTGGGCAGTTCTTTCCACCATCTAGGAATACACAGGAAAACAGTTTGGGTTACGATTTGATGCAATGTAGAGGTGGCATCACCAGGCACCATTCATCAGATCTGAGTGGTCAAGAAGGAGCATTTGACCTCACAATTATCTCCATATACAGTGGAACCTCGGTTTGCGAGTAACTTGGTTTACGGGTGTTTTGCAAGACGAGCTAAAATTTTTTAATAAATTTTGACTTGATAAACGAGCGAGGTCTTGCAAAACGAGTAGTATGGATACGCTTTGTCTGCTGAGCGTCATGTAATCACAACTGAGCTGATGGTTCTTCTCGCGTGCGCGGGGGGTGTGTGTGTCTGTGTGTCTCATTCACGCACGTGTGTGTGTGTGTGTCTCTGCTACAGCGCTGGGAGACTGCGATTGCTTTGAAATGCTCTTCAACATGTCGTCCCGTTGGGTGGAATCCCACAAGAGTTTAGAAACTCACTCACACCAGCCATGATTCTTTTCAAAGGTAAAGTGGAGGTTAATTTATTTTATGTATTTTTACTTTATATTTTGTATTAATCATTTTTATATGAATGGTTTTGGGTTGTGGAACGAATCATCTGAGTTTCCATTATTTTTTTATGAGGAAATTCACTTTGATATACGAGTGCTTTGGACTGCAAGCACATTTCCAGAACGAATTATGCTCGCAAACCGAGGTTCCACTGTATATAGGTTTTGACACACTGACTACTCTGTAGGCAAGCATCAAGGACTTGAGCATAATATGTGCTGCTACATGGAGCCAGTGTACAGTAGTGATTTGAAAAGATGAATGACATGTGCCTGCCTTGGCTGGTTGAACACCAGATATGCTGCTACATTTTGAATCATCTGTTGTAGACTGGTGACGCACGCTGGTTCTTGTTCCTTCAGAGAGTTGCAGCAGTCAGACTTGACAAGACCAAAGCCTAGGCAGGGAGTTGTGCTACTTACTCTCTGACATACAGTCTGATCTTGTGGATGTCGTACAGAGTGAATCTGCAAGATCAAGAGACAGTAGCAACATGGTCAATGAAGGACACTTGGTCATCAATCACCACCCCAAGGTTGAGTACAGACTTTGCAACTGTTAATCAACAATTTCACTGCAAAATAACTTACACCCAAAAATCCAGAGACGACTTTCAAGCTAGAGTGCAGATATCCAGTCAGTACATTTGTGGAAGAATATTTACATTTGCAACAGATTATACTGGCTGCCTTTCAGTGTGTTGAAATCTGTTCACATTTCGGCCCACATATCTGGAAATGTGCAGGGACTCTGAGAAGATTTCAATATGAAATCATATACAAGGTAGGAAATGATCAAGGCAGTGCACATGTAATGTTTCCAAAAAAATACCTTTAGGAAAAATTATATTTTTTTGTTCCATGGCAGCTTTACTTATTTTTTCTATTCAGTGAGGATGATAAACACTAAATGTTTTTAAAGACTCGTAAAACAGAGCACTGCATTCAGAAGAAACCAGGCCAAACTATATTAGACCTATGCATCTAAAATAAGTTCTTCAAAAATGTATGACAAAAATTATGTTGTTGCTGTCCTTTACTTATTTAAGCGTTGTTACTATGCTGTCTATTTCAGTCAGAATATTACTTCAAAATTTTCAAGCAGATTTGTCTCTTAAATGAAGCCAATCAAATGAAATGAACCAAGCAGGATAAATTCTAATCCTTATGACTCTATCTGTGATGAAGATGTGCCACTCAAGCATTTGGTATGAGAAGACAATCAACGTTATAACCTTGATGGAAATGGGACTGACAAGTAAAAATTAAGCACTAATGGTGAAAACCAAGGTTTTAGGAATTGGCACTTCACAAAACAGATAGACAGCTAAATAAATCAAGCACAGTAGTCATAATAAAGAAAGGAAGACTCTTCTTTGAAAAGAAAAATGTAAATTTATTCAAAATGCTTCCCTGAAGCAAACAGATAACATTATATAAGTTATGGATACTATTTAAATCAGCCAGGATATGAAACCATCCCCTTTACTCAAGGGAGCACATATTGATGATGAGATCTTGTGTGCTCATGAGAGCACTCAAAGATTCAATGGAACTGCTGTGAAAAATTTATCATTATTATTATGGCAACATGGATATATGCATATAATGTATACAATAGAGTGAAAAAGATCATAGAAAAAGTAAAGGCAACTGTGTTTTTAGTTTGTTTAGATAAATTTCACTTCAGCTTTTACCATGGTCACAGCACAGAAAAAGACTCATACTCTGTGTTGTAAATACAATTAGAATATCCTTTATTCTATAGAATACTACAATGATTAATCATATACATAAATAAAATCATAAGACATTTCCACATAAATGTCTATTTATTTGATAATAAGCGCAAAAACAGATTAACTAATTCTCATGAAATTTTATATGTCTTGTTTTTGGTCCAATTTAAAATATAAGCTTAATTTCATATCAGGAAGAGGAGTTATAATAGGTGTTTGGTCAACTCAAAATAACCACCAACGAGTGGACTACATGAGTGCATGGGAAGAGTCATCATCAGCAAGCGCAAAGTTTTGTAGCGGCCAAAGCAGAATCTTATCTAAGACTACAGGCATGTAAAGTGTTTCCTTCTAAACTAATTTGGCATTGTCTTGCAGAATTAGATAGATAGATAGATAGATAGATAGATAGATAGATAGATAGATAGATAGATAGATAGATAGATAGATAGATAGATAGTGTGACAGATTAAGGGCTTGCTCGCACCCTTGTACCCTCAAACCACACGTCAGACACCCGATAAAAGTCCAATTATTATTTATTATAATAATTATGTGCACAAAGCATGCTCCTCTCCACAATTCTCAAATAAACCAAGCCTCCAAGCTCCCAGACGCTTAGCCACCCTGCCTCCCAACTCAGCTCGTTGTCTGGGAGTTCCCATAGTCCTTTTATACTCCCTGACCGGGAGGTGTTTCTGCCCAACAGTCCACAAGTCTTTATTCTTTCCGGGTCAGGGTAAATAGTCCTTTTATTCAACCCAGAAGTCCGTCGCTCTTCCTATGACGAACCTCCGGGTCACAGGGCACGAAGAAGCCCTCGGTCCTCCCTGCAGCTCCCTCCTGTGGCCCCCATGGCATCCAGCAGGGCTGTGCATAAAAACCACATTGTCCATGATGCCCTGCTGGTCTTCTGGGGACCTCCATGCTGCAAGGAGGGCTCCACCTGGTGGCTTGGGGGTATTGGCTGGGATGAATGGCCGGCCATATCTTACAATAGATAGATACTTTATTAATCCCGAGGGGAAATTCACATAATCCAGCATCAGTATACTGATACAAAGAAACAATATTAAATTAAATAGTAATAAAAATGAAAAAAATTTTAAAAATTACAGCTTTTGTCTAACAGTACTTTTTGTCTCATAGTAGTAGGTTGTATTTAGCCATGTTGAATTTCAAAAAGACAGTTTTTCTCATTTATACACAGGCAACCCCAGGTACGGTGGCAAATACGTTAAAACTACAGCTTCTGATACTACTGTCCATAAAATTATATAATGAGTTCATTTATTTATAAAATGTTTTTTTAAATGTCCAACGATGGAATATGCTTATTCCTAGCAATTAGTTATTGACAACCAACAGTGTTCTGGTCTAATTTTTTCTTCTCCTGATATGTTGCTGTTAGAAGATGTAATTTGGAACCATATTATCAAGGTTCATCCATGAGTGAAAATGAAAATATGTGGAAAAAATAACTGATAAATGACTTAGAAGAGAAATGACAATAGGGGGAAATGATTAATGTCAGGAAAAGGTATAACAGATGCAATTTTCACCTACTAACAGATTATGGAAAAATATACAAAGAAATTGAAAGGACTGCATATGGTACTTATAGATTTTAGAGAAGACGTATGATAGTTTTCGCCTGGCAAGAAATGTGGAGATGTATAAGAGAGAAGGGTGTGCCAGAGAGGTATGTAAGGATCGTTAAGGACACAAGGGTACCTACACATAAGTAAGAAATAATGTAGGAACAACAGATAGGTTTGAGTTAAGGTTGGGTTACATTAAGAATTTATCATTAAGCTTATAATCTTTTACTTTAGTTATGGATGTTATTGCTAAGCGAATAATCGATCCTGCTCCATAGTGCATATTATTTGCAGCTGACATTGTGCAATGTAGCATTTTAAAGAATACAGTGGAAAGGAAAATGGAAGAGTGGGGAAAGCAATGGAGGATAGAGACCTTAAGATAAGTATGAAAAAGGTTTTGTGGACAAAAATGAGATGGAATAGTCAAAAAGGGGCTTAAAATAGCAGAAAAGATTTAATACCCAGAATCAACATTAACACAGAATGTAGATGAATGGATCACACAAGGATCAAAAAGGCTTGTTTTTGAATAAAGTAGGCAGGATATGATCAAAAGGGAGAATCAGAGTCATGTACTTCAAAGCCATAAGTACAAAACAAGAATGAAAGTTAAAAAATACAAAAGTCCTAATGCTGCTTTGGATTTAATTCATCTAATTAACATTAATTCAGAGTTAATTTGTTTCTTCTTTAACACTGCTCCTGTGATGCTCTCTTTCACAGTCCATGCTTGATGTCATCATATAATGACATTGGTCATGTGACCAGTAATAAGTGATGGGCCAAAAAAAAATAAGTGCTCACAACCAAAACAAAAGGGCAAAATGGCCACCCAATGTCATCACCATCATAGCGTTAAAATGTATCAACACACAGAATAATGAATGTAAAAATGGAAAATATGAACTATGTATAAACAAAAAAAACAAAGGTTCATGATATTGAAATGTTGAGTCTATTAACATCTGTTAATTTTCCATGATTTTGTTTACTGTTTCAACTACTTTTCTTTAATTTTTGTTTGTTTTATTTATTGTATTAAAATTTACAATCACTGTTCTATGAACAAAACTTCTTCATCAGTACCATACACAACATCCTGACCATCAGAGGAATGCTTCTGGACAATTTAAAACAGCATATCTTAAGGCACACTGTCGTATTTCCTAGCAGAATGTAGATAACAAAGTTTAAAAATAACTAACACCGGACGACAGCAAATAATATTAAAAAGACCATGAAAAAATTCTTAATTACTCATGTTGCATAATCAACATACAAAGTCATCCAGTGGTATGCTCACAAACTTACAAACATAGTGGTTTTACTAAGATATTGCTAAATAGATCAGTTCTGCAACGCATTCTTCTGAGCATTTGAACTGAAGACCTTCATCCCCACCTCATTCGTCAGTCAGGAGTCCATTTACAGCTTTTTCATTGGCTAACATTGTGCATCGCATGACATCAATAAAAAGCGTACACTGAGAGACATGTAAAAGATTAAAAATGAAAGAAAGGCAAAAATTATGAAGAGAATACATCTCGTACTTGTACATATACAAGATGCTCCAACAAGCAGAACGTCAGTTCACCAAGGTATTCCAGTAGTGCATATGATGATGGGAGGGTGGTCTTCGATTTAAATGCTTGTTCGTGTCTCAACACATTCCATTTTCATTTGCAAGAACATTTTCTGAAGGTGGTTTATTTAGCAATATTTTTGTAAAAATACATATGTGTGTTAGATCTTGTGACATATGACTTGATGCCTTGACGTTTGGATTATGTGACACAAATAACATGAGGTTTTCTTCATAAATGTTTTTGAAAGTGTTTGCTGTCCTGCATAGACGCATGTTATATAAGAAACTCTGCATGAAAACGAGATTAATAAAAATTCTTTTTCAGCTGTCAATGCAAACGACATGTGATAAGTAACATGTAAAAAATATGATTTTCTAGATTGGAATTGTCCTTCAATGCACTGCTCCTTTTCCCAAATTTGTTTTTTGACTATTTATAGTATGTAATATATTGAATACTTACATTACATATGATATGTTTAATACATCTCAGTTTTAGTGATATATCAATTAAGAAAACAAAGTCATATTTACTGTAGTTATGAATAAAAGTCTGTACTATGTGGCCAGTGGTAGGAAAGGTTGGGGTAAGACCCCAGTTACCCTGTTTAATCAAACAAAAAATAAAGAAATATAACAGGTGCTTAAAAAGCAGACCTGAAAAGATATGGACTTAAGGTCAGTCTCTCAGGCTTTCTCGTTCTGTGCCCCCCCTCCATTCTTATGCATCTCTGGCTCTTAGCGGGCTCGGGTCTAGCTCTGCATAAAGGTGCCACCTTTCCATGCCATTGCTTTATGTGGCAGACAGACTGAAAGGGGCAGGACTTGTTATGGATGTCACGGTTGGGCAGGAATGCTTTCACTGGGAATCTTTTCTGGATTATGGAGAACTATTAGTGACAGTGCCCTCTCTTCCTGCAGAGTGGAACTGCTTACCTCAGTCACACTTGTCGGCGGACTCGTAAACGTGCATGCGTGAAAACTGTAAAAATGAATTTACAAGAAATATATAAAATATGGCAGCATGGTGGCACAGTGGGTAGCGCTGCTGCCTCGCAGTTAGGAGACCCGGGTTCGCTTCCCGGGTCCTCCCTGCGTGGAGTTTGCATTTTCTACCTGTGTCTGCGTGGGTTCCCTCCGGTTGCTCCAGTTTCCTCCCACAGTCCAAAGACATGCAGGTTAGGTGCATTGGCGATCCTAAATTGGCCCTAGTGTGTGCTTGGTGTGTGGGTGTATGTTTGTGTCCTGTGGTGGGCTGGCGCCCTGCCCAGGGTTTGTTTCCTGCCTTGCACCCTATGCTGGCTGGGATTGACTCTGGCAGACCACCTTGACCCTGTAGTTAGGATATAGCGGGCTGGATAATGGATGGGTATATAAAGGCAATCCTCCAGTCATGTATAACCTATTGCACATTCAACTTATTATTGTTATTATTATTTAAGAAATGCATTACTCCAAGTTATTTCACAAAATATAGATGAACACCATACATTTCATCTATTGGCAAATAAGCAATAGAAAACAAATTTAAAACTAGAACATATGAGCTTTCATACTACAGTTTGTCCCAAGACTACTGTAAATGAAAACTAGCAGTCTAAGAATTGTTTCGGAAACAAAGTATGAGATAGTTGACATGGAACAGATAAAGATAAATTAGTATTTTCCTGCAAATTGCTGCACATAAGCATATAACATGCTACCTATGTGCAAGAAACAATTAGCTGTTTAGCTTAATTATATCATTACCTGCTCTGCTGGCCTCACAGTGTGATTCACCTTCCTAATTATTAAATTGTGTATGCAGCACTTTACCTACTCAGATTAATTTGAAATATTGTAACGCAAGGGAATGTCCTTACCAAACTGCAGCTGCAATACGAGCATATTTTCACTAAGCCACCAGTTGCTATAAGGAAGTTAATTACCACAGAGTATAAAACTTCCATCACAATATTTTACACTTTATTATCAATGTTTAGTGCAGTAAAGTCAGAGGGAGATTAGGCTAAAGCGTGAATTCTCAAGATCAGTTTTGTAGCTCCCTCTAGATGCTCATCTCTCCTCCAACCAATTTCTTTATCCATGGTCAATTTCCATTTGTAATTGAATGCCTTTACTTAATTTGATGGCTGATTTCTGTTCTTAGTCAGCAGTGTCAAAAATACAAAACTGTGCTTAACTTCTGCAAAAAACTGCGAAAGAACATGTGTGATATCAGGTTTTCATAGGCAGGAATATATGCATCTTTATGTTAAATTTCTCACAGTTTATATTTATATTTTATAAGTTAAAGTAATAGCTACAAATATGTCAACACTAAAAGATTTTTTTATTTTTTCTACCACATACCTACGGTGTGTTCATCAGTACTTAGATAAATGTTTTATAAATGAATAATCTGAGGAGATACTTAAGAGAACATGTCCATCTAATTTCCAAAATTCTTGGTTGCAATGAGGCAGATCCTATCTAATGAAAACCAGAAACTAACAGCATTAGTTGATTAAAGTGTACCCTAATTCAATCCCCCATGCTAATACATGAGGAATTTAGAGTTGGTAATTAATATAATGTGCACATCTAAGGGATGCCAAAGGAAGTGCATACACACACACACAAGAAAAGAGAATTTGCAAAATTCTCAAAGGTAATGGCCAGGGTTCAAAGCCAAACACTTCTGACACTGTAACACTATCCACTATAACCCTGTGCCTCCGATTTACATGTATTGTAGCGATTGTTAAAGAAACCACACAGGACAGCAGGTAAGCTTTTCGTGGATACTGAAGTACCTAATTTTATTAATGCAATGCAGTCTGTACTGCAGTTTCTTTCCCAGCAGCCTGATGTCAAGTTCCCGGGCACACCATCAAAACAAGAAAATTGCAAGTGCGTATGGCCTTGCTCACTGCTGCAGCTAGCACTGTTTTACTCTCTCTCTCTCTCACTATTCTGTCTCTGCTATCCTCCTGAATTTCCCACGCTCCTCAGCAACTTGTACTTTTTGATCCCCCAGGCTCCGCCCCTCTGCATTGCTGCTTATTGTGTCCTGTCTCTGACAAGCTACAGTTTTCCAGTCCTGCCTTGGGCATGAAATTTGGGAAACCTGGTCATCTTCCGAAAGCAGGGCAATAGAAGCAAAATATGGAGAATATACTGTTAAGGAAATGCTTGAATCAAAATATCTTCTTATATAATATACTACCGTGGCTGTTCATTTGTCTGTCCAGGATTTTAAATCACCTGTAGCTCGCAAACCGTTTCACCTATTGACTTGAACTTTGGTACACATATACTACGTGACGTCTACTATCCGATTTCGGGGTGATGATTTTTATTGCTCTTTTTATTTTATTGTAGAATCAACTCTCGGCAGCACACATCAGGGAGGCTGTGTGGCGCATGCGTATGGGTACCGTTCTCATTCCCTACCACCTTCATTAATCATTCTTGAGGCAGATTAAAGACTTAAGTGCCAGCTTAAGTGAAACATTAAAGAAAACGTACTAGGTAATTGCAACACAAAAACTAACTTAATCAGTTTTAACGCGAAAAGATGCCGACGAAAGAAGAGAAGCAGCGGACCACTAGGGTGGAGCAAAGAAGAGCTGCTCAGGAAGCGGCAAGTGCATCAACCTCTGAGCAAATGAATGCTAAACAGAGAAAGAGTCTGAAAACTATGAATGCTTAAGTCAAGTGTATTCACTGCACGTTATTGTGAAGTACGCTGTTACTGGTCTTGTTATATAATATGCTACCTTGGACGTTTGTTTGTCTGTCCAGGATTTTAAATCACCTGTAGCTCGCAAACCATTTGAACTATTGACTTGAAATTTGGTACACATATACTATGTGACGTCTACTATCCGCTTTCAGGGGGATGATTGACCTCCAAAGTTATTTCTCTTTTTATCCATCCATCATCCAACCCGCCATATCCTAACTGCAGGGTCACGGGGGTCTGCTGGAGCCAATCCCAGCCAACACAGGGCGCAAGGCAGGAAACAAACCGCAGGCAGGGCACCAGCCCACTGCAGAGTACACACACACCCACACACTAGGGACAATTTAGAATCGCCAATCCACCTAACCTGCATGTCTTTGGACTGTGGGAGGAAACCAGAATACTCGGAGGAAACCCACGCAGACACCAGAAGAACATGCAAACTCCATGCAGGGAGGACCCGGGAAGCGAACACGGGTCCCCTAACTGCGAGGCAGCAGCGCTACCCACCGCACCACCGTGCTGCCCCATTCCTCTTTTTATTTTTATTTTATTTTATTGTAGAATCAGCTCTCGGCAGTAGAGCGGCACATGTGTACAGGCACCGTTCTCATCCCTCACACCTTCGCCGTTACTTCCTCTACCTCTTCATATCTTAAATCATTCTTGAGGCAGATTGAAGACTTAAGTGCCAGCTTAAGTGAAAAATTAAGGAAAACGTACTAAGTAACAGCAACACATACACTGACTTAGTTAGTTTTAACGCGAAAATATGCCAACGAAAGAAGAGAAGAAGCAGGCCACTAGGGTGGAGTAAAGAAGAACTTCTCAGGAAGCAGCAAGCGCATCAACCTCTGAGCAAACAAATGCTAAACGAACAGAGAAGGAGCATGAAAACTAGGAATGCTCAAGTCAAGTGTATTCACCGCACGTTATCGTGCAGTACGCTGTTACTGGTTCTTTTATCATTTATATGAGAGTTAGGTACATCTATTTAGCAGCCCACATGTACAGCCTTACCTGCACAAGGACAGCTGCTTCATGCAAAGGAACTTACTAGCTTGGCATAAGCAGTCCAAATGGTTGTCTTCAATCCTGAGCTACACCTATGCCAATCATGAAAGCTTACCGTGCTACTTCCTATTAAAGATGTTCCCTCTTGAGATGCTAATTCCTGTGGGAATATAGCAATCTCACCCACCAGCTACTCTTTAACAAAAGACCTTGAACCAATCAAACAATATAAAATCAATATTACTATAAAGACAAATTAATAAAACACAAAGTAGGTAATGTATTTGAAAAAAGTCTTACTGCAAAATACTTATCTGGGTATACTGATGATGAAGAAGATGAATCTTTTCAAGTCTGGGTGTACAGCTGCTACATAATTTTATTCAGTCTTGCATCTTGTCAATTTCTTTGGAGATGCAGACATCTAGTCTGGTGATGATTTTCTCTCTCTTGTTCGTCTTCCTTTTTTCTGTGCAGCATGCATCCCACTTGAAAGATCCCTTTTTCACATAGATTTAACAATAATTACATGAATAATCAATAGTATTAGAACCACTGACATGTTTGCATTACATCAGTGTTTACCAGACTCATGTCCTTTTTCATCCTAATTACCTCGGACTAATACATTCCAAAAAAATGTCTAGCAATCTGTTTTTAGGATTCTAAAAGAATGATACAACGTTCAAATCAATAAAGAAAGTTATAGAGTTAAAATCTCATCTTAAACAACCCTTGTGCAGATATATTTGCATCTCTTAAATGACAGCAATGTATAGATTTGAATCCAGAGTTCAATGTGGTATGTTTGAAAAGATTGTAATTAGTCTTTGTTTATGGAGGCTTTGTTTGATAACCCAGGAGTTCTGAATGCTGGATGTTTAATCAATGCTAGTTTTATGACATTCCACCTGAGCTACACAGACCAGAATTGCCTGCAGTCTTTTTCATTGTATATACTGTATCTTTGTCTACGACGTATGTATACATTTTAGCGGTACCATGAAACAATCGCTGGTCGAAAGGGAAGTTGCAGTGCCGGCCAGCAACAAAAGTTTTATTTCCAGAAAATAACGAAAATTGACACTTTTCTTGTGCTGGTCAAAAGAAAACAAAAGTCCTCTTTTCATAAGGAAGGAAACAAAACAGGATTCAATACACTTTAGCTGGGTCTACATCAGAATGCAACAACCATCTCTGTGGTCGCTTTGCTCTTATATGCTGTAGACCAGAAGGGGCAGGGCTTCCTTCAGTTAGCTGCCCTCATGGGACAGCTTCTCCAGGCTGAGAGGGAAGAAAGAGACAAATTTGTTAATGGCAAAGTTGTCAGTTATTATCATCAAAATTAAAAGAAATAAACAATTGAAATACATCAGTCTGTGTGTAATGAATGAATCTAATATACAAGTTTCACTTTTTGAATGGAATTACTGAAATAAATCAACTTTGTCATGATATTCTAATTTTATGACCGGCACCTATATATATATATATATATATATATATGCACAAACACATATGGTACTGTATATACAGTATATATAAAATGCTACATTTTGCAAGATAGTACATCTAGGACTGTAGGTATCCACTAAGAAAGGATATTTCAATACAGTATATATCAATAAAGAAAAACGCCTAAACTCCCCAAATAGAAGAACAACATACCCAATAATCTCAAAAAATGCTTTGACTAATTATATTGAAACTTGGTGGTGTTATAAAAAAAATTAACCTTGTTTTTTTTCTTATTTGTCAGTATTTGTCAGTAATAATGTTGTAGTGAGTCCGCTATTCTTAGGCATTATGTCCTTTTCCCATCTCAGCATAGTGAACTGGGACATACAGTTCATGTAAATGAAAGGTGTCAGCACAACTGTGCCACTGGCCAGGCTGAGGCTGTGATCATGCAGAGAAAAAGGGCTGCCACTTTATGCAAAAGAATGTCGTTACAGAAGTGAAGTGGAAGGAGGAAACTTGAGTGAAGTTCAAAGAAGACATGCTTAGCAAGTTGCGTCGGTGGGCATATGCAATACTTTCTGTTTTGTCAGTTTTTTCTTATCATGATGCAGTTTTTAAATAACATACAAATTTGAAGTGGTGGTGATGGAGGTGGGGTTATTCCCCCATGGAGTGTCCAGTACATATGTATACATATACTTTGAACAACAGGGTGGTGGACAACATGCAATACTGTGGAGAACCAGCATGTTCCACTATGCTCCAGTTCTCAAAGCAGAAGCAGGGAAATGTCAGTACAGCATATTGTCTCGCTTGAAATCCTGGGTACAACATAAGCCAGGAGCAGCTGAATGCCTTGCTAAATTTAAATATTGCACAGCTCAGTAAAGGTACTTTGGAGACAGAACATAAAGGAAGTGAACTTTATACAGTACATAGTACTGTATTTCTAGAAAGTTGATTCCAATCATCTGGACATAGTTTTTTTCCCGATTCGTTTCATCACTCATCCAAGTGACTTCCTCAGTCTCAGTTGACTGCAGGTTTCTCCAACCTTATAGTACCTTGGCCTAATGACCGAACTAGCACCATTGACTGGTGGGATGCTTAAAACAATCAATTCATTCCATGGGTCACATAAATATGCTAGCTGTAAATGCCTAATGCTGCACGTAAAAAGCTAAAGTAAACCACAAAATATAGTAACGGTACAAGATTACATATCAAAGCATTACATTTAAATCTGCCTGAATCTACCATTGTTACAGGTAGTGCTGCAGAGTGAAACTATATTTATATCCAAAATTCACACACACACACATACCCTTTATTGCAGGATTTTTGCCACAAACAGAAATTGCCAGAAGACCTGGGGCCTCATTTGTAAACAGGGTGTAGGCTCAAAAATGTTGCGTACGCTTGTTTCCACTCTCACTTCTAGATGTATAAAAACTAAACTTACCATAAAGCCACACACATTCCTACCCTATGTGTACCACTCAGTTTCCACTCATTTTTGCCAACTGGTGGCATCCAGAGTCAGAGCAGTACTACTGTTCCCATGTGGTTTCCCATTCTTTTTTAGATGCACATCCCTGACATGGCTTTATAAAATACACTGAAACTAACCACATATTGTTTATAAATTAAAGGCATCTGTTTGTAATCAACCTGTAACAATAAAGTGGTTCATGGGATGGCCAAACTATTCCAAATACCATAGCTGCTTTAGCGTTGTTACTCTCAGTACACCACTCAGAGTATTTTAACCCACTGTATCTGAGTGTGGAATCATAGCTCTACAGCAGCTAATCAGAAAGCTCTACCGCAGATTGTGTAGAGAACGCAGAGGATTATTGGGATACAGCCTCCACCCCGGAGAACATGCAGCCTCAGCTATGCACACAGTCTATTTGAACTTCCCCCATTTGGCAAACGCTTCAGATCCTTTCCTGCATAAACCTCGCGGTTCAGAAACAGTTTCATCTAAACAGCCACAAATGCACTCAATCAGTCCATCAAGTGCTCCCGTTAGAACTGTTTGTACATATAATTACAATTACCTCACTGTAAACCTGCACTACTGTTATAATATCACTGAACCTGAGCCACTTTATGAATCCTATCCTTGTGATGTAGCTGTTAAAAAATGTCTTTCTCTCAGCTTTAACTAAATGCAAAAAGACAATTTCCTCTCAGGAATTAATACAGTGTTCTAAAAAAAATATTAAAGATTACAGCAAGCATTTCCACTGACATTAGACATGCCTCAGGAATCTATTCCCTGTTTTGAATGGTAATTATTGTTTTATTAACCATATTTTGGCTAAACACCTTTCCCTTTAGTAATATTCATGTGAGAAATATGCTTGACTGGAAACAAAGCCAGTATTTTTATTATATGCCCATTGTCATATGTCTATCTATGGCTCTGTGTCATTATGGTAATGATCCTCCTTTCAGGTCTAGGTATGGTAATGACTTTGTTATGTGGGTCCTTAGATTAAAAGGTTTAAGAACTCCTGCTTTAAAGTATTGTTAAAATATTAATGTATTTAAAAAAATCAATAAATATTGGAAAAAAATCCTGTATCTGTTTTTTACTTGAGGTTAACTGTAAATTACCTGAACATATAGACATTTTTAGTCAACTAACTGATAGCAACCAAAAAAAGAAAGCATTTACTGAAATTCTTCAAGGCATTTTCACACTGTTTTATACGTGCTCCCTCTCTGGCACAGCTTATGGATCTGCTTGGTGAAACAGTTCACTCAGAACCAATTAGAAGACTCCATTTAATCTATTTTAGTGGCAAAGATGGACTTTCAACATCTGATGCACAATTTACAATTTTCACATGGGAGTAGAACTGTGTGACAGTGCTATCCATTGTGCCTACAGTCAGATGCTATTTTTCTTTTGCTTTGACATAGAATTAAGTGTTGTAATTTTTCACTGAACTAAGATATGACCTGATATTGTAATGATTAAAAAAAGATTTATGAAAATGGAAACTTTGGCATTGTTTCTATTTAGGAAATGTGAAGTCCAGCTTGGTAAATTCACTATTTTTATTTTCTGTGAACTCAAGCCCTCCACTAGCAATGTGAAGATCTATTATTATGGAATTAACGGAGAACAAAAAATAACTAATATAAACACAGTCAATTGGTCAGTAACCACGTCTTAAAAGAAGGAGTTTAATCCTATAAAGTGGATTTACTCCTTATGAGGTGTATGCCTATGAAAAGCTATTGTGGCAGACAGTGAGGGCCCTTCCCAGCTGGGATGCCTTTATAATGGTTGGACCCGGGGAGAGAGTGTCTTCAGGGCTTTATCTCCCCCTGGGTTGCTACAGCACCACAGATTCCCACAGGGCCGAAGCTGGATTTTGCTAGAGCCCTGTTGGGTTTTGTGGGTGCCGCAAGGGGGTGTTGTAGAGTCTGCACAGCCCTGCAATGGTGGGTTTCTGCTACACCCAGAGGTGCTGCTGGGAGAAGATCATTGGACATTACAAAAATATAATCAGTTATAAGGCAATTTCAGCAAAGCAGGAAAAATATATTATACATTCAATAAAGAAAGACAGAAAAATGAAAACAGCAATGACACTTTCTCCCTCCCGAATACAATAACCACATTTACGTGTAAATGAAAATATATACAGTGAAATACACACACCCAGCCCCACCCAAAGTTCACACACTAGTCAAAAGTACAAGTTGTCTAATTATAATAGGTGAATAAATTATAAATGTTGACCAACCAAAGAATCTGAAGACTTAAATGTAAAATGATTCACAGTCAGAACTTCCCCATATATAAAAAAGGACTTCAATTAGCTCAACAAGTCCACTAGTTCTAATTGAATGAGGGATTCATGTTCCTGGAGACGATTGCTGACCTTCGCTTATTTGAAATTGCAGAAACTTTTTTGCACGGCCAGTGCAGGTCAGTTAGTTATTTTTCCCATGTCTGTTCTATTTTTTTTTCTCTTTTTGAAAATGGTGCAATTTATGCAGATTCCTTTCCACCTTTCGGGGTGTTGCAGTCAATCACCTGTCTATTCCTAAAACAGGATGTTTGGAATATCTTTGTGCCCACAAAAGCAGACTAGACAGATAATTGGAGAACACATGACATTTTCTATGTGGCGGCGGTACAAAGTGGTATGTACATGTGATGAGGAGAGACAATGAATGTATGGACAAGAGACTGATGGGAATGGAAGTACAGGTGAAAAGAAAATGAGGGAGACAAAAGTGGAGGAGGATGGGTAAAGTAAAATATGATCTGAAGAAAATGGAACCGATGGAGGAGGAGGTGCAGGACCAAGCTGTTTGGAGATGGTTGATCAAGCACATTGACCACACATAGAAGTGGGAAAAGATAAAGAAAAAGAAGAGAAGCCCCATCAGTCCCAGTATGTAAATCAAGATATAATATCATTATCTTTGCACAATATATGTTTCTAAGAGCTCCTGCTAAGTTTGTTCGTTTTGCTCTTTTAAGTTGCTTTATAATTAATTGTACTTAATGATTTCATTAGCCATTACTAAATTTTCTTGTTTACTCTCTGTTCTTGACTTCCAAAGTGGCACTTAGTTTACTTTAAGGGGATGTGTTTTCACAGATGTTGGATAGATTTTCAGATATTTTGCATTTACTTGGAATTGTTGTCAGATACTTGCAGAGTAACCCATTTCAGAACATGACTAACTTACTATTGTTAAATATAGAGAAAAGAAATAACTTTATAAACAGGATGTATTTTTTCTGTATATATTGTAAAATGTCTTTGTAAATATTTAACATTATTTTACCTGTAATTTAGTTATACTATATTTGTAATTGTTGTGCAGTTCTTGGCACTTAAATGTACAGTAACTGCATTTAATAAGAATCAATTGAATTAAACTGAATAAACATGAAGAGATTAGCCGCATACCAAGCAAGTGCTGAAATGTTACACTATGCTATGTTTGTGGAACATGTTTCATTTGCTGCATAGTTTTAGGCTCTAAATAATTCACCAACATTTGCAACTTTAATGCAGGCAAACGTAACATGTGTCCATCAGTGGTGGCTGATGTGTTAAAAACAAATTTTCCATAATGTTTTAAAGCAGCTGAAAAAAATATTTAGCATGCATTTAATGAGGTCATTAGTTATAAAACCTCATAATATAAAAACAATAGAAGACTGACATAACTGTAATTTTTTTGCTTGGGTTGAAGAGATTAGCTGAAAGCCGCCATGATCTATCTTCCCATTGTGTTCTGTTGCCAGGCAACAACCTATTTGAATGCGATTTCCAAATTCCTGATATACACTAGTATTTAAGGATCAAGTTTGTAAACCCAATGTGTTGTTACCTTCTTATGGTGGAGGGGTTTGTGTGACCTAGTGAGCCTCAGGCTGAGAATCGCATGCCGGATTTTTCTTAGGCGAAGGGCCAGACTAAGGACAACACCTGGTCCTCCAGGTTGAGGGTTGGGCATGGGGCCAACAACCCCACCCTATAAAAAACACCTTTCTGTCACAGGAACAAAGGCAAATATAAATAACAACAGAGCCTGCAGTGGACTCGAGCCAAGTGGCGCAGCCAACTGGCAGTATGACTACTTCCAACGATAAGCCACCAGTTGGAAGGTAGGAGTGTGACAGACAGTCTGCACAGGACCAAACACATGATCTACATTACAGTATACCATGTTTGAGGCATTAAAAACGGCACAACTCCTTGTGGTGTAGCGGGTCTACAGCTCACGTCCAAGAGGCCACTGTAAATAATCGGCGCACTCGCAGCTTAGAGGGGGGCATGGTAGTGTGGCGGAGCGGTTCCCGCGTGATTTGTGATGCGGACGGTCCTCACTTATGTGCACAGGTGAGGAGTCGTCTGCTTCCGTAATTGATGCCGGGAGCTGCTAATTGCTACATCTGATCCATGTCCCCACAATAAATAGAAGCGCAAGGCAGCTAAGAGAAGAATAGAAGAAAAATTGGATGGAGGTTGTAGGAGAGGAGAAGGCTGGAAGCAGGTAAAGGAAAGCTCATGCAGGAGAGAAGGAGAGCAAGCAAGCGCAGACTAACGCTGTATGCAAGCAGCTGGAGAGGCAATCCCGAGTGGGGTGTTTGGCCGGCACCCAAAGGCCTACGGTAGTGGTCGCTTCTGCTGAGCGCTTGTTGGGAGCAGGTGTGACCAGGAGAAGGTTGGGTCGCCGCAGTGAAGGCAGCGGGAGTCAGAGATTTGGAGTAGAATCCCCAGCGTGAGCATCCTGACCGTTGGGGGGAGCCAAGTCTCGGTCTGGTAGGGGCTGAACGAAGCCAGGAATCGGGAGGCCACCAGACCAGTCGAGCAGAAGAAGGTCAGCTGCATGTAGAATGACTCCCCTGATGCATAGCCTGGACGGGAGAAGTAGGGGAGTCACCAGTAGAAAGGCACCGGGTTAATTTTAAAAAGACTGTTTCTAGCCATTGTTTTAAACTCATTTTTAAAAGATTTTTTTTCTATTGGATTTTAACCTCCACCCTTTCACACGTTTTAATGGATTATTTTTTTAATGGAGACTTTTAGTGATGTACTGCACTATTTATTTGAACACTTTGTTTTGTTTGTTGTTTTAATAAAAGCACTTTTTTCCCCTTGCTCCATTGTTTGTGCCTCACTGCCAAGCTCATCTGTGACATTACCGACGGTGTCGGGTTCAAGAGCTCCCAAAAGGCAAATGGGAACGTGGAGGGAACCCGCATTGTCACACTCCTCAATGAGATGAAGAAATATGTACTGCACATCATGGGGGTGAGTGAGTGCCAACTGACAGGCTCAAGGTGCCTTGTGGCCAAAGATGACTAAGTAATCCTGTACTTTGAGGCATGAAAGTCAACATCATTATGATATGGCCAATACCTTGTTAGAATGAGAATCATTCAGTGAAGGATGAACAGAGCAAGTTTCAACTCAAAGCAATGCTACACACCAACAAACAAAGCTGAGGAGGAGAGGACAAAGAAGACTGGTATGAAGTATTACAACATACAGTCTCTAAGGTCACTCGTCATGATATGCTGCTGGTCATGGGTGATGTGAGTGCCAAGGTTAGACCTGACAACCCCACCTGTGATAGACTTATGGGAAGCCATGGCTGTGAAGAAATAAATGACGAATTGCAGTTGACTCACTGACTTCTTGGACAACAACCTAGTTGTTAGAGGCACCATCTACCAACACAAGAACATCCACAAGCTGACATGGAAATCACCTGATGGTTTCACGATCAACCAGATCACATCCTGATCAATGAAAAGTGGCACAGTTCTCTTCAAGTGTCAGAGTGTATGAAAGTGTGGGTGTCAACAGTAACCACAACCTTATGAAAAATACCATCAAACTCATGCTTCGCAAGGTGAAACAGTAGAGTCAACAACATAAACAGCAAGATGTTAATAAGATCAAATATCCTCAGACCAATAAGGAATTCGTACTGGAACTGAGGAACCATTTAGTGCCTCAGATAAGACAACAAATAGGGGCCCAGATGTTAATAGCAAGTGGCCATCAACATGACCTATATTGATACATCTATAAAGATCTTAGGCTACAGGAAGAGGAAACACAAGGTTAACATGTGGAACCTGAGGGGTGGGGGCGTGGAATGAAAGCAAACAAACAACTTAAAGCCAAGATGCTCAGTACTAAGTCACCAAGGCTCCAGAAAAGCCCACAAGTCCAATGATAAGGAGGTGAAGAAAAGGAAGGATAAAAGAGCCTTCATAGAGGAAATGGCTATCCAGGCAGAGAGTTACGCAGAAAGAGAGGTGACCTTAGTGCTGCATATAAGATCACTAAACAGCTGTGTGGTGGTAGCAAGAACCAGCTTATCTCAATTAAAGAAAACCAAACTGCGAACAAGCCAACCGGTGAGCACAACACGCCTGAGCCAGAAGAGCCTGCCATCCCTCTACCAGCAGTGGATGTTCTGGACATTGATATCAGTGCCCTAACTGAAGCTGAATTCGGACAGCACTCAAGTATGGAAAGGCAGCTGGAACTGACACCATCCACATTGAGATGCTTAAAGCAGGCCTCACCACATCTACCAGAGTGCTCACTGATCTATTCAAGAACATTTGCAAGAAAGACATCCTCCTTGAAGACTGGTCCAAAGGCCTGTTTTCAAGCTTCCCAAGAAGGATAACCTCCAAAACTGTGAAAACTGGCAGGGCATTACATTTCTTTTCAATACCATCGAAAAGTATATCTGCAGAATTCTTCTGGCCAGAACTGAAGTAGCCATCAGCACCAGGCTTAGACAAGAGCAAACTGGTTTCAGGAAGTAGATAGATAGATAGATAGATAGATAGATAGATAGATAGATAGATAGATACTTTATTAAACCCAAAGGGAAATTCACAAAATATAGGTTGTGTAGACAGATTTTTACCATAAGAAACATCATTGTGCAATGTCTGGAGTGGAATGCTTCCTTTTATGTTAACTTCATTAATGTAAAAAAGCAGCCTTTGATGGCCTACACTGTTACATCTTATGGGAGATCCTGTGTGCTTACGGTATCCCTCAGAAGATGGTGACGCTGATTGAACTATTTTGTGTAGTGGCATCCTAAATGGCAACCTATCTAAGTGGATTACAGTGAAGTCAGAGGTACAAGGATTTACTATCTCATCAATCCTGTTCCTGGTAACCATTGACTGTATCATGAGACAACATCAGATAAGCATAGAAGTATACAGTGGACTCTCTTCCAATAGCTTAAAGACCTTGATTTTGCAGATCTTCTTCCTTTTTCGGCTGCTCCCGTTAGGGGTTGCCACAGCGGATCATCTTCTTCCATATCCTTCTGTCCTCTGCATCTTGCTCTATTACACCCATCACCTGCATGTCCTCTCTCACCACATCCATAAACCTTCTCTTAGGCATTCCTCTTTTCCTCTTCCCTAGCAGCTCTATCCTTAGCATCCTTCTCCCAATATACTCAGCATCTCTCCTCTGCACATGTCTAAACCAACGCAATCTCGCCTCTCTGACTTTGTCTCCCAACCGTCCAACTTGAGCTGACCCTCTAATGTACGCATTTCTAATCCTATATATCCTCGTCATACCCAGTGCAAATCTTAGCATCTTTAACTCTGCTTTCCTACAGCTCTGTCTCCTGCTTTCTGGTCAGTGCCACCGTCTCCAACCCATACAGCACAGCTCGTCTCACTACCATCCTGTAGACCTTCCCTTTCACTCTTGCTGATACCCATCTGTCACAAATTACTCCTGGCACTCTTCTCCACCCATTCCACCCTGTCTGCACTCTGCACTCTTCCACAATCCCCATTACTCTATACTGTTGATCCCAAGTATTTAAACTCATCCACCTTCGCCAACTCTACTCCCTGCATCTTCATGATTCCACTGACCTCTCTCTCATTTACACACGTGTATTCTGTCTTGTTCCTACTCACCTTTATTCCTCTCCTCTCTAGAGCATTTCTCCACCTCTCCAGGGTCTCCTTAACCTGTTCCCTACTATCACTACAGATCACAATGTCATCAGCAAACATCATAGTCCACGGGGACTCCTGTCTAATTTCGTCTGTCAACCTGTCCATCACTATTGCAAATAAGAAAGGGCTCAGAGCTGATCCCTGATGTAATCCCACCTACACATTGAATGCATTCGTCGCTCCTACCGCAGACTTCACCACTGTCACACCTCCCTCGTACATATCCTGTACAACTCTTACGTACTTCTCGTCCACTCCCGACTTCTTCATACAATACCACAGATCCTCTTGAGGCACCCTGTCATATGCTTTTTTTCAAGTCCACAAAGACGCAATGCAACTCCTTCTGGCCTTTTCTAAACTTCTCCATCAACATCCTCAGAGCAAACATTGCATCTGTGGTCGTCTTTCTTGGCATGAAACCATACTGCTGCTCACTAATTATCACCTCAATTCTTAACCTAGCTTCCACTACTCTTTCCCATAACTTCATGCTATTGCTCATCAGTTTTATTCCCCTGTAGTTACTGCAGTCCTGCACATTCCCCTTATTCTTGAATATCGGCACCAATACACTTCTTCTCTACTCCTCAGGCATCCTCTCACTTTCAGATTCCATTAAAAAATCCAGTTAAAAACTCCACTGTCATCTCTCCTAAGCACCTCCATGCTTCCATAGGTATGTCATCTGGACCAACAGCCTTTCCGTTTTTCATCCTCTTCATAGCTGTCCTTACTTCCTCCTTGCTAATCCGTTGCACTTCCTGATTCACTATCTCCACATCATCCAACCTCTTCTCTCTCTTGCTCTCTTCATTCATGAGCCTCTCAAAGTGCTCTTTCCATCTGTTCAGCACACTCTCCTCGCTTGTGAGTATGATTCCATCTTTATCCTTTATCACCCTAACATGCTGCACATCTTTCCCAGCTCGGTCCATCTATCTATCCAATCGGTACAGGTCCTTTTCTCCCTCCTTAGTGTCCAACCTCTCATACAACTTATCATACGCCTTTTCCTTAGCCTTCGCCACCTCTCTCTTCACCTTGTGCCTTATCTACTTGTACTCTTGTCTACTTTCTGCATCTCTCTGACTATCCAACTTCTTCTTTGCCATCCTCTTCCTCTGTATACTCTCCTGTATTTACTCATTCCACTACCAGGTTTCCTTTTCCTCCTTCCTCTTTCCAGATGTCACGCCAAGCACCCTTCTTGCTGTCACCCTTACTACATCTGCTGTAGTTTCCCAGCTATCTGGTAACTCTTCACTGCCACCTAGTGCCTGTCTCAACTTCTCCCTAAACTCAAACTTGCAGTCTTCCTTTTTCAACTTCCACCATCTGATTCTTGTCTCTGCCCTCATTCTCTTCCTCTTCTTGATCTCCAACATCATCCTACAGACCACCATCCTATGCTGCTTAACTCCACTTTCCCCTAACACCACTTTGCAGTCTTCAATCTTCTTCAGATCAACTCTTCTGCATAGGATGTAATCTACATTTGTGCATCTTCCTCCACTGTTCTACGTAACCCTATATTTCTCCCTCTTCTGAAAATACGTATTCACCACAGCCATGTCCATCCTTTTGGCAAAATCCACTATCCTCTGACCTTCTTCATTCCTCTCCTTGACACCATACCTACCAACATGCCCATTGAAATCCACTCCAATCACCATTTTATGTCCCTTTGGTACACTGCTCATCACTTCATCCAACTCACTCCAAAAATCTTCTTTCTAACCCATTGCACAATCAACTTGTGGTGCATATGCACTAACAACATTCATCATCACACCTCCAATTTCCAGCTTCATAATCATTATTCTGCCTGACACTCTTTTCACCTCCAAAACACTCTTAACATTCTGTTCCTTCATAATAACTCCTACCCCATTTCTCCTCCCATCCACACCATGATAGAACAATTTGAATCCACCTCCAATCCACCTGGCCTTACTCCACTTCCATTTAGTCTCTTGCACGCACAATATATCAACCTTGCTTCTCTCCATCATATCTGCTACTTTCCTCCTCTCCTCCTGCCTCCCCTTCTCCTTCTTCAGCCAACAGTAGCCCAATTTTCGTCAGCACCATGTTGGCTAACTGTTGGCAGATGATGTAGCTTTTTGTCATCCATGCACATCCACCTACAAGAGATGGCCAAAAGTCTTGACGACTATGCCAAAAAAAGGGCCTCAGCATAAGCACCAACAAAATCCAAATAATGTGCATCAATGCAAGGTCTGATGAACCCATTATTCTGAATGGAAGCCCACTTGAAGATATTGAGAAGTTCACTAACCTTGGCAGTCTGTTGAGCAAGGATAATGCCGCAGTTAAGGATATTAAGGCAAGGCCAGGTAAAGCAAGCAGTGCACTTGCTATACTCCTGCCCATCTAGAAATTTGCACAACACAGCCTCAAAACCAAGATGAGACTATACAACAGCAAAGTCAAATCTCTTCTGCTATATGGAACAGGATGCTGCCTTAGTAGAATTTTCCATATCTTCAGGCCAGAGAAGATCTCAAACATTGAGTTATATAAGAAGACCAACCCGCATAATCCAGTGATGGAGATGAAACACTGTAGAATGAAATGGCTTGGACATGCCCTCCGAATGGACCAGAAATGCATCCAGAAAGTAGCTTTGAGTTGGACACCACCTGGAAAAAGGAAGCACAGAAGGCCAAAAACACCCTCCTGGCATTATTGCTAATCTGAAAAAACAAAGCAAAACTTGTATTTATATAGTAGAGCCTGCAAGGATTTGCTTTGTGATCTAAGCCTATGAAGTCCACATCATTCATTCTAGTGAGGAAATCCAAGCAATACAATATTAACAACAAACACACTCTCCCCTTCGTCATATAGTTTTTGCTTTTCCAGTCTCCTTCAAAAATGTCTTGTCTCTTTATCCTGAGCTTGGCAAAACCTAGGCAAGACCCATTCCTTTAAATTCTACTAAATGCCATCTTGGAATAACATTTTTATATATACAGTAACACTTGTATTGATAAATCATAATTATCAAAACACCCAAACTGTACAGTGGATTGAGAAAATATTTAGACCCTTCATTGTATGCACATTTTTGTGTTGTAGATTTAATTATAAATGATACATTTGAGTATCCCATAATGACAAAGTGAAACCACATTTTCAAAAAGGTTTGCAAATTTATTAAAAATCAAAAACTCAAATCTCTTATTCATTTTAAATATTTAGATCTTTAATTCAGTGCCCCTTTGGCAGCAATTACAGCTTTGAGTCTTCTTGGGTAAGTCTCTACAGGCTTTGCACACCTGGGTTTGGGCAGTATATCCCGTTCTTCCTGGCAGATCCTTAAATTCAATTTGCCACAGGTGGACTCCAATCAATTTCTAGACACATCTCAAGGATAATTAAAGCAAAGAGGATGCACCTGACCACAATTTGTAGTGTCACAGCAAAGGTCTGAATGGTTACATAAATGAGAGATTTTAGTTTTTGATTTAAATAATTTTACATACCTTTTTGAAAACAAGTTTTCACTTTGTCATTATGGGTTAATGAGTGTAAATTGATGTGTAAAAATGGCAAATTTATGAATTTAAAATTAAATCTACAACCCAATAAAGTGTACAGAATTTATAGGGGACTGAAAAATTTCTGAATGCATTGTATATTATCCCCCATTAGCACTTATAGAAAGATTCCGGAGAATGGCTTGCAGGAAGCTTTTTGCCCTTAAAGTACATTTTTCCACATGTTCTGGAGCTGCCCTTTCATTTTTCAATACTAGTCTAATGTTTCCTTTCATCTTTTCTCAATTCAGCCTACAAATAATCTTCTTTCGCTTTATATTTGCCTCTAATGAACCTTTCTTCTCTTATTCTCTCCCACCTATTTGCCAAATTAGCCTCTGCATCTCACTGGAGAGAGGCCGACTCTGAATCTTGGGAACTCTTTTACAAAGTATCGCTTTTTGAACTTTCAGCTATGACAATCAAAGGATCTTCAAAATCCAATATTCAAAGCTAGACCTTATAGAATCATCTAGATCACAATCTGGCTACACTCATAAGGTTTGGAACAGGTTTTTGTGGGATGGGTGTTATTTTAGCATGGGTTTTTGCAGCTTCTTTCTTCACATTTTTTATCTGTTTGCCAACATCGCTTCCTTTTTCTGTTTTACTGAACCAAAAAATTATTTTGTGTACCTTTTTTGTTGGTGAAAGTTCTACTTTTTCATCTTTTTAAAATTAAAAATTTTATCACAAAAAATTGCTAAAAACAGGAGCAAGAGATCCTTGTATAAACAAAATGCAGAGATGTTTACCATATATACGCATGTGTAAGTCGGGTCTTGAATAAAATCGGACCCCGACTTATACGCCCATTCAAAAATGTGACATTTTTTTTTTTTTTACATCTTCTTGCCTCCTCCAATCTCGCATCAGTTTCTCAGACGCATTGAAGTTTGTTGCAGCAGCGCAGTTACCAATTTCTTTCGCCACATCAACGACATTTAATTTAAAACCAGCTTCATATTTTCTTCTGATCGAATGCTCCATCGTAGATAAAGAAAGTTCTTACGATAAAGGTGTGTGAGGGTGTGAGAGATACAAAAAACACAAAACAATGAAAATGTCGCTTCAGAATAGTTTGTGTATTACCGTGTGGGCACGTAGGCAAAATACATAGAAAAAAAGGCAGTGTGCTCCATGGTTACTCTCTCAGGTGGGTGTTAGTATATCATAATCTCTTGGACCAATAATATCAGTATTCTACACTCAACTTATACGACCGACATTATAAAATACCAGAAATTATACAACAAAATCAAGTCCCAACTTATTCGTGGGAGAATATACGGTAAGTCTTAATAAAAATATTCCAACCATTGATTCAAATCTTTTTCATCTTGTATCAGGCACCATGACAGCATAAATGGCTCACCATCCACTTTGCCCTACATCAGCATAGAACCACCAATCACCATATATCAACTTCATGATACATAACATATGAAAAAAATGATAAAAGCAGTCAGCAACAATATAGCACTTCATAGTCTTACCTTGTTCATAATGGAATACCACACCTCACGTCAAAGACCAGCAAAGTAGCCAAAGCAGCCAACCTCGTTCCTGCAGGCCTTGGAGTTTTTTTTTATATGTCCAGTTCTATAATAATAATAATAGATTTTATTTATATCGCGCTTTATATTTAACAATCTCAAAGTGCTACAAAATAAGAATAAAATTAACAAACAAAAAAATCTATAGAAATAATTTAACAAAAAGCCTTTCTAAAAAGATAAGTTTTTAGGTTTCGTTTGAAGGCATCGATTGATTGTGGGGCTCTCAAGTAGTCGGAGAGGGAATTCCACAGCCTCGGCGCCACTGAAGAAAAGGCTCTATCACCCATACTGCTAAGTTTAGTTCTGGGAAACTGAATAGTTCTGAACTATTAATGTCTTATAAGCCATTTACTTTTTTATTATTTTTCTCTTTTACAGTATCTATAATATAATAAAACAGTAAGTTACGTGTGTGTGTGCGTCCGGTCTCTCACAGCAATCTGATTGGTCAGTTCAGCTTTGGTGACGTGATCACACATGAGGAGAAGTAAAGGCTTAGGTGGTGTGGTCCCCGGTCGGGACGCCCAGGAGGACCACAGGAGGACTTGTGCCTCCTCCAGACCGTGAGGGGGCGATCGCCCTGGTTGTATTGGGGGCAACGGGTAGACGGATTGGAAGCCCAACCCTGTAAGGGCCCGTGGCCACCGCCAGGTGGCGCCCAGGTGCCTGAGGAACCCTGGAGCCCAGCACTTCCGCCACACCAGGAAGTGCTGGGGGGGAAGACGACAGGGGACACCCGGACGGCTTCCGGGTGCGCAGCCGGCACTTCCGCCACACTGGGGTGTGGCTAGGACTGATTGCTGGGAAGCAGCTGGAGCCCATCCGGGTTCCCATTTAAGGGGCCGCCTCCCTCCAGTCAGGGGCGAGAGTCGGGTGGAAGAGGACGGAGCTGAGAGAGAGGATGGGAGGCGGCCAGGAGAAAGGCATTGGACTTGTGAGGCCTGCACAGTTGGGGGAATCGGTGCAAGAGGCACTGGGGTTTGTGCACGTGACTTTAATTGTAAATATTGTAAATAAACAAGTGTGTGGTGGAACCAACGATGTCTGTCTGCCTGTGTCCGGGTTCAAGTTCACAGTGGAATGCTGAGAGTCGCCTCCAAAGCTGGGAGGTATAAAAGGGGGCTTGAAAAGACAAATTCTGAGAAAGAGGCACAATGGGAATGCGAGAGAGAGAGGGAGCGCCGGTCAAGAGAATTATAGACATGAGAGGAAACAGAGGAAGGGCCCTGAAGGTACACATAGGGCAGAAGATATCAAATATTTAAAAATGAATTCTATGAATGAGCTAGTGGAGTATAATAAATGCCCTTCTATTTGACTGCTTTGAGTTCTAGTGACCAACATTGCTCACAATCGATAGGCCAGTCTGGTTATTCTAAAGAATTTTAATTACTTTTTGAATTTACCAAGCTGTGTTTTCCCAGTTTTTTTTTCATGCAAATTGTGTATTGTATCACTGAATTACAATAAATCCAGTTATATGAACATTAAAAGAATAACGGCTCCTCATATTTATTAGAACCATAAATAGAAAGGAGGGCTGACAGATGCAAAATATTCATCAGGTCTATATAAAGAATAGGTTCTGTCTCAGTAAGATCCTTTTCTTGGCATCATGGAGATTGTCAGATTTCTATACAAAAATGGATTTGGATGAATATATTGTTGTTCTATAACGTCTGCCAAGAAGGAAATAAAAATTTCTGCTTTTCATCAGTATGGATTTTTTTCTTATAGAGAAGATAGCAATATACAGTAGTGGTCGCAAAAACAACAGAAAACTCTTAACATACTGAACAGCAGATTTTCCAACTCTCCTCTATACAAAGTTTTGCAGAGCTAACTATGCACACGTGAAGTGGCAGGTGGAATATGAAAGCTGGCAGTCAAGAATAACGAGTGTAAATTAAAAAAAAATAGATTTCATATTATTGGAGCAAGCAGTGGTTGAAGTGGGAAAAAAAGACAGAACTAGAGTTGTTTGTGGATTGTTTGCCAAATGGAGATGAATGGATTCACATTATGCTTGCCAACCAGGAGGATTTTCTTTTTGAAGACCATTCAAAATGCAAGGAATTAAGGCACAAGGGCCATCCAGTGCAGGACTCTACTTTATCAGCCGATTAACAGCTGCACCGTTACAATGCAGCAAGTCTGGGAGAAGTGCCGGTACTGCATATGGTGAGTACTAGCTAACTACAAACACTGCTGGTACCCAGGCAATACTCCTGGCACAGTTGAGAGCTCAGTTCAGGCTCTGGAGTAAGTAAACACTAGTGAGAGTATCTCATATTTTACTCTGCCAAACATTATAAGGGTAAAGGCCGGAAGTATTAATAGGTACCCCCAAACCCCAGATACAAGTGCCCAACAACAAACACCTTCTTACAGGTCTCACAATAAACACATCTTTCTTCTTTCTTTTTCTTCCTTCCTTCCTTCTTCACTCCTCAAGGCAAGTGTTTTCCTCCTCTTCCTCCATACTTCAACTCCCTGAATAAGATGAGTTGGCTTCTTTTACGCAGAACCTAGGAGTACTTCCAGTGTCAGGACATTGCACGGAGGAAGCACTTCTGAGTAAGATGAAAGCCCCTTAAAGTAGGGGGAGCCATTCTCTACTGTTTTCCATGTTGGAACCCACAGAACCCAGCAAAGCTACCTAACAGGACTACAGTTCCCAGTATGCCCTCCAGGTGTGTGTATGATGCACTGGCCTCAAAATGCTGCCAGCCTATTGGTAGAGCGTACAGTTCTTGTCTTCACAGTCCATTCATTATACTGGCTTCCTGGCAAGATAAGGGTCCTCTGTCCAACCTTGCCAGGACATCGAGACCGTCCATTTTTCCTTCTATGCTGGCATCTTGTCAGCCTACTGGCTGAGACAGGGACCACCTTGCCTCTGTTTATGACCACCCATTACGTTAGCCACCTAGCCAGGTAAGGAATCGGGTTCATCTTGACTGTGATGCCTGTCTGTCATTCCTGTCCATAATGCAAGAAAGCTGTAAGACACCTAGGCAAACTACACTGTACTATTGATCTGTCTAGGTCAGAACTTTGCAAACTGAGTGTCGCAACAATTTTGATATGTGGCAGAAAAGGTAATTTTCTAACTTGTTTTAAATTTTCAATTTTGACTTTCATCATGGAATAAACTAGCTTGCAGTAGGCCTGTAAAATGAAAATTAAGATATGAATATTAATATTAAAAGTAAGTCTATATCTGAATATATTCTGGGTACTGCATATGCGTTTGTACTATATGTGTGCTTTTATATTTAGCATGTGGCAGTAAGAGGAAATCAACAATAAGATTTTCAGTTAAGTCTCAGATACAGCTTATCTTATCTACAGAGTAACACATAAACAAAAAAGAACTGATTTAAAATAAAATTTTAGTCCCTTGTTTCTCTCTTCCACTAACCTTATCCATTCTTTTTGGCATTACAACAGCATCAGAAATAAAGAGCTGAGTTAAGGGGTTCCTTGAAGATGGCGTCTCCTTCATAGTTCTGTTGTGTAGGTGCTACCAGAGATTAAAGTCATTTTTAGATTGATAGATCTTTATTTGTTGCCAGGAGGAAATTTGGCTTTTTATAGAAGTAAATAAACAAATAAATACACCCACACACACATCTAAATACACACCAGAATAACTAAAAAGGAAAAAAAATAAAAAGAAAAACAGAAAAACGCAGAAGTTCCAATCACAATGAGGTTTTCTGCAGGAATATTGCCATTGGTATAAAGGATCCCTACTAGCGTTTCTTGATGATTCATTGACTGAAAGTGCTCAATATTTGGGCTGGGATATACTTAATGCTATGCTACTTGAATGTTTGCGAATGCTGCTCCTACTCAAGCAGTGTACCAACTATACTTGAGAACATACTTTATATACTGTAAATCTGGAGGATTCCACCAGGTGGCAGCGCAAGAAATCAACATGGTGAAAAATCCAAAACATAAAAAGATGGCAACAACAACACAGAAGATGGTATGTGAGACCTTTAAATGTATCACGTCATTACGATTATATTACATTACGCTTGTATTACCTATACAAGAGATGGATGAAGAAAAGCACCCTAAATTATTTCATATGTCAGTATGTAAGTTTGATGATTTGCTTCATCGCATCGAACCATTCATCAAACATCAAAGAACGCACACCGATCATGTTGGAGCTGCAATGCAGCTTGCTGTCACACTGTGCCACTCTAATTTCCTATGGCGTGCTCAGAGGACGCATCAAAAGAAAGCTGGGATCACATGACAGCATTGATATGTGCACGGAAGTCTTCTGAGGGTCAAATATTTCCTGGCCTTAAGTGTGTCAGACAGAGGATGTGTAACATTGTTTACAAAGTTCACTCAGTTTTTTTTAACTCTCTCTTTGGTGCTACAGAACTTCCAGGGGATCCACAGTGTGTTCCACAACTAAGAATTTCCCTTTTAATTAGCTTGTTGATTCAGTGGGCTTCTGATGAAGTGATGTTACCAATCCAGTGTGGAAGAAAATTATGAATAAAGACACCCCCACTGGAATGCCCCAATTTAAGCAATAAAACACAGCAGGAGAAAGCGTCAATCAATATTCTTTATCTACATCTTGCAAGAGGCATACAACTTGTCATATTAGTAAGTGTTACAAAGAAAAAGGTGTTGTCACCACTATATTTCTACAATTCATTGATTAGGTCACTACTCAAAACAAAAAAGCAATTCATTACATAATCAGAAAACTTTTAATATGATTGGTTACACCTAGTTGCTAATGGGACAATTACACAATTGAGAAGGAAGCAAAAAAATATGAAGCGTGTGACACATACAAGCATATTCATAACTGCAGCTACTGCAGAAACAAAGCACACGGTGGAAAAAATCAATGTCCCGCTTAAGGAAGACAGTGTAAAAAAAAAACCCGTGCATGCAGTGTGTCACATCTCAGATAAAGAAGAAGACGAGCTATTTATTGATGCAGGAAGAAACAAATCGATGAATGAAACCTGTTATCTTTACAACGATTGACAAACACTGAATGTAACTTGAACACAATAGCACGCGGGCTCGATGTAGTGCGCGTGAACTCGATCTGAATTGCGCGATCACATTCGAAAAAGTATATCTTTTCAAGTTCTATTTAGTCGACACAAATATCTTTGGATGGAATGTAAGGCAAATTTACTCTTTACATTTCTATGGTGAAGAAAAATTTATGCAATGATGCCTACATTTAACTTACATTACTACCAAAGACATTTCTGTCGACTAAATAAAAATTCCTTCTATTTAAAATTAAAATAGAACTTGAACAGATACGATAGTTCATAATATCCACGCAGACTTGCACGTAAGAGCAGGAGTCATCCATTTTAACAAGCAGCGTATTGCACTGATACGAAATAGCCTGCCCATTTAATTATTTAGGAATTGATAAATAAATTAAGATTTTGTACAAATAATATTTTTCATTTTTCTTCCTTGATGGATTCTGGCACCCACAGCAGTTGCTCATGTAGCAAAGTGTAAAATGTTATCTATAATTTTATTTATTTTTTTGTTATGAACTTCCCCAAAAGTCTTGATCCCTGTAAATAGTTTATAGTATAACAATAATATAATCTGTTGTAGCACGAGCGTTAATTAGCGTCACACCTCACAACCTGCGTGCACCACGTTTTTGGCTCTAACGCCAGAAGCACGGTGGACGCTGTAGAGGTAGGTTGCGGTTTCAGTTTCTTTCCAGATATTTTTTTTTTCATTTACTTTGTGTTAATAATTTATAATCGATTTAATTTATTATTTAATAGGCAGAAGGAAGAAGATGTGTATGTGATGCTCTATTTCTTTCTTTTTGTTTTGCAAAGGTATGCTATATAAATATATATATATTTTTTCTTTTCATTTGTTAAGAATATATAATTATAAAATTAGGATTTTTTTGTATAAAGCTATGTGTATTGTAAATAGTTTTCTTTGGAAAATTGGAGTAATTTTTTTGTAAATAGTTTTATATATAATGTGTTTGTATAAATAACACGAGAAGCGCGGTGGACACTGTAGGGGCAGAGGGAAGAAGACGTGTATGTGACGCTCTGTCTATTTCTTTTCTTTTGTTTTGCAAAGGGGTTTACTGGAAGAGGAAAATAAAAGCCTGTGTTCTAACCCAACGTGTCTACGTGATAATTATTTACACAACGCAGGAAAAAGCAGAGTCAAGTTGGTTACACTCGCACTACAAAGAGTGTATGTATATATGTATATATATCTGTGTGTATATGTATATATGTAGATATGTGTGTGTATATGTATATATGTAGATATGTATGTATATGTGTATATATGTTTATATATGTGTGTGTATGTATATTGTGGCATTAGGGGGCGCTAGTGCTCCCTTGAACCCTCAGGTACAACTCCAGACACCAGGTAAAAGTCCAAGACTTTTTATGTTTTTCCACAGTGCACCAAGCACCTTCCACACTACTCATACAAACAATTAATAAACCAAATATTCTCTCTCCTCCTCGCCCAGACACTTTGCTCCTCTCCCTCCCAGCACAGCTCAGGGTTTTCCCGTCACGTGACCGTGACGCACTCCCGGGTCGTACGGCACTACAGAGCCCATAAGCCCCCCCCACAGCGACTCCTGGTGGTCCCCAAGGTATCCAGCAGGGCTGTGTATAAACACTACAAAGTCCATAAGTCCCTGCTGGACCTCGGGGCACAATCCTGCTGTCAGGAGAGCTCCTCCTGGCGGCCTGGGGGTGAGGACCGGCATGGGAAGCCGGCAGTCCTCCACAATATATATGTATTTGTGTGTATATATGTGTGTGTATGTATGTATGTGTGTATGTATATGTATGTGTGTATATGTACATATGTATATATATATATGTATATATATGTGGATGTATGTGTATATATGTATATATATATATATGTCTGTATATATGTGTGTGTTTATATATATGTATATATATATGTTTATATGTGTGTGTGTATATATATCACAACAGTGACAAAACAATTACATTGACAATCATGTTACGTTATTTTCAAAATGTTTCCTTTTCTTTTTCATTACTTCTTTAACACACTACTTCTCCGCTGCAAAGCGTGGGTATTTTGCTAGTAAATAATAAAATAACAGTATCAGCTTTTAGGCATAAGCTCAGAAGGATATGCGACTCAGACAAATGCTAGGTGCACATTGAACCAGGATTCAAATTCAGCTCTTACACCAGTATGCCACAGCATTGAAAATCACACTGGCCATTACAGAGTTGAAGAAGATGTGAAGGATGTCACTTCCCATATTAAAGGAATTCAGTGCCCTAAGAAAAAAAGTTACTCTGAGTTACGAGGCCAGTCCAACGTGTTATTGATATGGATCCTCAAATACTTGTAAGAGTGAACCACCTCTACATCTACTCCCTGAATAATGACCGAACACAGAGGATCTTTGGTGCGGTGAAAATCAAAACCAAGTTATTTGGTTTTGCTGACACAATTCATTCTGCATCAAGAAATGTTCTGTCTCATCCCCCTTATCAATACACTCAATAAGTGCAGACCCATCTGAAAATTTCTGGATTACTGGAGTCCCAAAGTAAGATAAAGGAGGCCAAAATGTACAAAAATTATAAGCAAACTTCTGCTGCCTAACTTTGTGGATCTGGAACGGAACCTTATCTACCAATTGCAATGCATTGTCCATTTTCCCATCTCTCCAGTTCCATAGTAATCTTTCTGTCTCTATTTTTATCATACTCTCTCTCCATTCTGACCTCTAATTTTTCCCACCAGTGACTACATATTTCTGACTTTTGTCTCTAGGCCTAATGAGCTAATATTCATGAGGTTGCTGTAGCACTGTAGTGACACACAAGGCCAGTTAAGTCAGGGATACTGAAATTCAGCTGCACATGTCCTCCACTTGCATTCCTGAGTGAATGGCTGAACTGCAGCTTACCAACACTTTGGTCAGCCTGGTGCTTCATCTGATAATAAAGATGTACTGTACATCAGAGCTGCTTTGATATCTCTGCAGGGACGCCTTCAGACAACTCAATGCCCAATTGGACATTCATTGTGGGCTTGTGATGGCAAACTGAGCCCTGCCTGGATGTGATGGACAAACTTATGCAGACACTGTATCAGTAAGTGGAAGAGACCTTGATCAAATCACCAGGAGTTAACCTTCCTTTAAAACTAGTTGCATTAATTTCTTCTTTCTCTTTTTTTTTGAGCGGACAATCTCTGCTCTTTTGTTAGCAGACAGCTGAAGATCTGCTCTTTTTGATGGAACTGAACACAGATAATCTATTCTCTATATGAGATGAAACCTGATGCTTTTTAGGGTGAGAAGCCATCCAAAGAGCTCACAAACCTACTTTGGCCTGAAAGCTACTCTCCCTAGCACCATGGAGTTGGATCCCCTGACCTAGATCTAAAAATCCACTTTGCCAAGATAATCTCTGTGCCAGTAAATAAGCCCAGTCTGAGAAGACTGAAAAGTATCCCTACATGAAGAAGAGAACTTCAGCACCTACACTTTTGTGTTAGAAAGTGTAATGCTGAGGGCACCACAAAGAGCCTAACAGCAAGCTAAGGAAGGCAGCATTACATAACACCATGGACAAAGGACCATGTAACAAAAGCCAAGCATGCACTCCAACACAAGAATTCTCCATCTAAACCCAGACCAACATCAGACATCATCTTTGAAGACCTAGTACCATAAAAATGTTTGACTCTGCCAAAATAAATTAGAAATCTAAATAGCCAGTAAACAGCCAGTCAATTCTGTGTTACGTTTGTCTGTCTTGTGTTCTGTCCTCTACGTCAATATATATGCTGTTTTCTATAATCCTTGAGTTTAATAATAAATTGTATTATCCTGCTTCTTAAACTAAATATGCCTCATTTACCTTGATGTAAATCTAATGGCCAGAGACACGTCTCCTACAGAGAAGGTTGATGAAAATAAAGTAGAATCCTTGCCAAATCGTTTAAATAATTAATTGGCATTGCCAAAGGTATAACTGATAATTAATTAACTGATTGACTGACATAAATCAATTATTTTTCTCACATCTATACACCATTTGCTGCATTTATTTAGTATCCCTGGGTGGGCAAAAGTTATAATCCTCACATCTCCTATTTCACTTTAAACCATATCAAAGATGAATTTGAGCCAAGCTCTGAAATCACTTCTCTGGTAACATTTAATTCTACTTTTGCAACAAGTACATTCTCTACTAATCCTACATATCTGATCATTTCGTTATCTTTAAAAACATTTTATTTTTAAAACAGCCCTCAAGCTTCCTGTCCCCTTCAAGAAGCAACCCAGTCCCGGAACTCCTATCCAGTTCAGAGGCACAGCAGAAAAGGGCGTACATAAGTGGCACCTAAAAAGGACATGACAGGGCTCATCAGTGCACACCACATTGTCTTTGACGGTGCCAAGTTAGAATCAACAAACTACCCCACAAGTCTTGCATATGTGGAAATAAAATTGAAGTACCTTTCAAAAAACATTTAAGACTTTAGGAGAATTTGCAGTCTCTATGTAGGCACTGGCCAAAAGAAATCTGATCTCAGGAGTCAAAGTGTGAAACAAATTTGCACTGCTGTGCCAATACAATAGCTATTAATGAAAAAAATTCAAGCCCCCAACTTTAAAGCAGTATTTTTCAGAAGAAATAATGGCACAGAAAGATATCTACAGGCAAGAGAAAAAAATGGTTCATTGGTTATCAATATAATAAAAAACCTGGACATCACTATAATTCAGTCAAACATTGAACGCCTGTTAGAGATAAAGTTTGGTACCAATTCTTTGCTTGAATGAGAAGGAACATTGGAATTCAATATCCATACACACAGAGTTCATTTCTCAAGTGTTTGAAATATGGTAGCTTCTTAACCATGGATGTAAGCAGATAATCACATTGCATTTCAACCCTCATATTTAATTCAGTGTTAAAATCGTTTGGCTTGGGTTTTCCATTCCTGGTTTTATGTGTATGCAATTCAGCTGGCTTGACATATAAAAATATAATGGCTCTGAAGCTAGAATCACAACTTAAGCCCACATTTACTGTAAAAAATCAGAAGAAAGAATTCCTGGAAAAATAAGGAATTACTTCCTTCAGCTGCAGTCCAAGGTTTAAGGGGGGAATGTGAAGAACTAAGTGGTTGCTTCATCTTGCCATTCTAGCGCAGGCAGAGAGGGCAGCTGCCTACATTAACTAGCTCCCAAGTGAACATTAATAATGGTGCTGAAAAAACTGAAAAGGAAACAACCTAAAACAAACAAAGGAGCACTCACTAACCAAATATAGCTTTAAAAAAGAATGCACAAAAACACAGTCAGAAATGGAAATTTGAAAATCTTTGGAAGTCAAATTGAAAAAAATGATTGTATATTATTATTATTATTTGACTACTCTGACATTATATTTACAGTAATCCCTCGCTATATCGCTTCGACCTTCGCGGTTTCACTCTATCGGATTTTAAATGTAAGCACATCTAAATATATATCACAGATTTTTCGCTGGTTCGCGGATTTCTGCAGACAATGGGTCTTTTAATTTATTATACATGCTTCCTCAGTTTGATTGCCCAGTTGATTTCATACAAGGGATGCTATTGGCGGATGGCTTAGAAGCTACCCAATCAGAGCATGTATTACATATTAACTAAAACTCCTCAATGCTATAAGATATGCATCCCGCGCGGAGCTTGATTGTTTGCTTGTCTCTGCCTCTCTCTCACCCTCTCTGACATTCTCTGCGCCTGACGGAGGGGCTGCTTGCACAGAGGCTGTTTGCTTAAAAGATACTGACGCTCCTCTAAAAAAATGCCGCTTTATTGCGGTGCTCGGCATATTTAAAAGCACAAAAGCACACGTATTGATTTTTTGATTGTTGCTTTAATCTCGCTCTCTCTCTGACGTCTCTCTGCCTGACGGAGGAGATGTGAGCAGAGGGGCTGTTTGCACAGAGGCTGTTTGCTTAGAAGATACTGACGCTCCTCTAAAAAATGCCGGCAAACTTAAAAGCACACGTATTGATTTTTTGATTGTTTGCTTTTCTTTGCGAGCGCTCTCTCTCTCTCCCTCTGAAATTCTCTGCTCCTGAAGAGAAGAAGATCTATTTGCATTCTTTTAATTGTGAGAAAGAACTGTCATCTCTGTCTTGTCATGGAGCACAGTTTAAAAGTTTGGCTACAGGGTGTTATTTCATGTCTAGAGGGCTCTAATAATGTTAACAGTGTGGGAGAGTTTATAAGGGCTTAAAATATATAAAAATAACTACACAAACATATGGTTTCTACTTCGCGGATTTTCGTCTATCGCGGGGAGTTCTGGAACGCAACCCCCGCGATCGAGGAGGGATTACTGTACATGTCTTTGTTGGTAAAATCTTGTTAGAGGTTATTTAAATTTATTTGATTGGCAGAAGCTTTTATCCAAAGCAAGTTACAAAAAAGGTAAACATAATTGAGTAACGTTAGTCTAGGACCTTTTTGTTCAGCAGGTGTAGAAGTACAAGCAGTGGCGTAGCTAGGAGTGGGCGGAGGATGCGGTACACCCTGGGCGACACATTTTTGGGGGTGGCATTATTGCTTTACGCAGAAAACATCCCCACCTATCACTTGTACACTACACTGGTTCTGGTTTTTGAAACGTAATTATATTAAACTAATAATCAGAACATGGCTTATCAGTGCGTCTATACTATATCCTTGTCTTGTTGATGCTTTATAAATAACTAGGGGGATTTTCCCCCTGTTCACATTGCTTGCCAACAACTCCCTCCCCCCCAGCCTGCTTTACACACCAGCCACTTCGTGGACACTCCTCCGAAACACCCTCTTAAATGGTTTTACAATGCGAAGAAAATACTTTTTTTTAACCTCCTTTTTGCTTGATCAGCTGTTGCTGTGCCGCGTGATCTGCATTTCACGTAGCACTTCAAACATTTAAAAGCCTGTACAGCAGCTGTCTTTTTGTCTCACTGCCTTGTCTCTCTTCTCCCACAGATATCCTCTGTTCCTGTTGGGGGTCCCTCTCCTGAAGAGAAAGATTTTCTATCCTTTTAATTGAGAGACAGAACTGTCCCCTTCGACTACACACAGACCTCAATTAACTACTGAAAGAGACTTATGTTTGCTTGAAATGTCTTAATAATGGTTCTGTCTCCAAAACCTATTGTGTATCTGTGCAACTGTGTGATCCAAGCATGACAGTGTATGTGTGTTTAACTTTCACCAAACAACAAATCTTTTAATTCTTGCGGATACGCCTCTTCATTTGGAAGAAACACTACTTTTCTCTGATGACAACACGAATTAGACGATCTACAAGTCTCCGACTTAAAGTTTAAATCTGAACAATATATTTGATCTCTTTTCACTGTTCCATTATCTTATTGAGTAATAATTTCTGTTTGTGTGATCTTTACTATCATTTTTGGAGACTTTCAAATTTTTATACTTCAGTTATATCTAACCTGATCTGCATGTGTATCGCATCAACATTTTTGAATTCTTTACGACATTCTACTTTGTCATCTACTCTTTGTCTCCCGGGACATTAAAGTGTCTCTCTGAGAAAGTCACGTCTCGTCTCTCTGAAAAAGTCTAATCTTGTCCCAAGATTTTTTTATATAATAGAGAGATTATATGTGAAAAATTATTGCCGTTTCTCTATATATGAATAAATCTATGCAAAATGTATCTTAATTTTTCTCTATACATCATTTAAATTTTCTATTTAAATAGGTTAACATATTCAGATAGGCGGCAAATTGAAGCACTGTCCTGTTCCACGCGGCACAAACTCTAGTTACACCACTGAGTACAAGTAACAAAAGTTAATTGCACCAAGTGAAAAGATGCAATAACTAACAAATTTACTATCATAGATTAACAATGGATAAAGCAACAAATAAACCATAAATATGAAAGATTACACAGAAAAGTATACACACCAAACTGGTGGAAAGTAATGCTGACCATTTTCTAAAAAACTTCATTTTGCAACACTCTTTTAATAAAGTTTAGTGTCAACTTTGTAAGAAATAGCAAGCCACTACAATGAACAGGAGCATATCATGCCTAAAAACTAACTATGCAGATTGCAGCAGTAAATAATGGAGGAAGCGACTGCGCATTTACCACATACATGTGCACCTGCATTAAATCTAACAGAGAAACAAGAAGCAAACATGTGCAACTACAGGATTATAAGAAACAGTCACGTCTCCACACACTTGAGGTAAATCAAAATGAGCTCTGAATTGCACAGAGATCTTTTGTTTGAAGGCTTTGGTTTTCACAGCTAAGTTTGAACAGCAGCACAGTGACAGAAAGAAGATGGGGTCGCTGCACCACCGCTGTGGGGAATGGTTTATGTGTGTTTGTATGTGTGTGTGGGGGGTAGTCTATGTGTCTGAACTCACTATCAAAAGAATAAGCAAGCAGGAAAGTTCAAATGACATGGATAAATTGATAATATGGAAAAACAAGTATGTGGTAAACTGCGTCACGGGTCCATGGAGGTGTGTGATTAAAATAAAAAACAGTATAGCTCAGGCTTCTGGGTGTGTGTGGGTGTGTGCCAGGAGAAAGCTGTGCAGTTGTGGAGTGTTCAATGGGCCGATTGCTTGTTCATGCGCAGACACAATCAGTCCAGCCATTCCTTGTTGACCTCTGTTAAGGTAAGCACTTACACCCATATAAGTAGGACAGACAAGAGTAAGTGAAAAAGAAAGAAAAATAAACAAGGGAGAAAACCAAAGAAGAAGAAGAAGTTTGGAGAGAACAAAAGGGAGAATTTGTGAGATTGAGCTTGTACGTGAAGGGGAGGTAAGATGATCGGGTGGCCCTCCAGGAAGAGAGGGGGGAATAGTGCCCCAAGGGGCAAGTTGACTCCTGTTGGGCATCTGATGGAGCAGGAGGGGGCGATGGCTTTGAGTGTCATCTCATGGACGCTGATGGATGGTGGTGGGATAACGGTGAGGGGAGTTGGGTGACCCAACGAGTAACCGGCTGAGGTTGGTGGGAGGAAAGCTGCTGAATAATAACTGTGCATGCTGTTGTCTCAGCTCTGCTAAGCAGACCCAAGGGGATGAGCAGAGGAGGTTGGAGAGAGAGATGTACTGAGGCTCAGAGAGAGAGACAGACAAGGCAATTTTAAGTGTATTTTCAACCTTGATTTTAACATTTTTTTGGATTTATTTCATTGATTTTAACTCTCACAAGAGAACTTGTTTTTATGGATTGATTATTTTTGAACTGCACTGCATTTTTGAACATGTTTAGACTTTTTTTTGATTATATGGGTTAAACTGCACTAAGCATGTTGTACCACTCTTCTTGTTTGTGTCCTCATTGCACCATTCCATCCTTGGTATATGACAATTGATGCCCTGGGAAACGGGTAATGCGAAGGCTGTGTGCACCAAGGGTATTACAAAGTAATGGTACTGGCCATTATAGATAGATTACTCAGATTCAAAGTCTGATTACTACAAGACAGACTCATTCTTGCTCCTTTCCAGAGTCAAGTGCCTGAGTTCTGTTTAATTTTTGTGTTATTCTGATTGGGAAAGATTCTTTAAAGACTCATTAAAATTTAAAATAAAGATTAATTGTGTTGCACTCAAGGACAAGTACAATTTGATGTCTTTTAAGCACCACGTACCCCACATAACTGACAATGCACACCACTGTATAGTGACTGAGGACCTTTGATTGTTGTCCTAACCTGGAGAAATGAGTGCAAAAATCCACAGAATGTTGTTTTTTAATACAAAATAGAGAAGAAATGGATGATAATTGGAAGAAAACAAACCCTGGCTAACTTGCCCATGGAGTAACTTTCCCACCTCCCAAGACAGAGTACAGTTTATTTTTTTTTGTATAGCCCAAAATCACACAGGAAGTGCCGCAATGGGCTTTAACAGGCCCTGCCTCTTGACAGCCCCCCAGCCTTGACTCTCTGAGAAGACAAGGAAAAACTCCCAATAAAACCTTGTAGGGAAAAATGGAAGAAACCTCGGGAAAGGCAGTTCAAAGAGAGACCCCTTTCCAGGTAGGTTGGGCGTGCAGTGGGTGTCAAAAGTAGGGGGTCAATACAATACAATATACACAACAGAACAATTCCTTAAGACAGCATAATAATAAAAATTTTTTTAGAAGTACGGTTTCACAGTAGATGATATGACATAATTAGGTTTGGATATTTTTAGAGTCCTGGAGACCTCATCCATCAAGCTGCCTCCCATTTGGCCATGCCACGGCTGAAACGTAGCTCCGATGAAAGGACCCTCTTTCCCATGATTCCTGTGATCCTCCATCAGGGATGACTTTACCATAGGCAGGCAAACAACTTGGCAGGTGGGCCGTGGCACCAATGGCCACATTTGGGTACCGAGAAAAGAAACAGAATAGGTGAGGGTTAGTATTCAAATATAATTATCATGTTACTTATGTTATAGTGCTAATGACTAACAACAGAGATGCAGTATGTACAGTTAATCAGCAGCTCTAGTCAGGATATGCTAAACTGAAGTAGTGAGTCTTCAGCCGGGATTTAAAGGCTGAGACTGAAGGGGCATCTCTTATGGAAGCAGGAAGACCATTCCACAGTTTAGGGGCCCTGTAACTAAAAGCTCGACCTCCCACTGTTATTTTATTAATCCTTGGAATCCTAAGCAGACCGGCATCTTGAGATCTTAATGTGCGCTCAGGTTTGTAAGTCATGATAAGTTCAGACAAGTAAGCCGGACCTTGGCCATTTAATGCTTTATATGTTAAAAGGAGGATTTTGAAATCTGCCCTAAACTTAACTGGGAGCCAGTGTAAAGATTTAAGAACTGGGGTTATGTGTTCATATTTTCTTGTTCTTGTAATAATTCTTGCAGCGCATTTTGGATTAACTGGAGGCTGTATAGAGAACAGTTTGAACAGCCAGTGAACACCGCATTGCAGTAGTCAATCCTACTAGAGATAAATGCATGAATTAATTTCTCACAATCCTGTTTATTTAGAAAGCGCCTTAATTTCCTAACATTTTTAAGATGGAAAAAACATGTTTTGGACGACTTTGTAATATGTGCTTTAAATGACATGCTAGAGTCAAAGATAACTCCTAGATTGATTCAGTAAAATTAATTGGGATTCCAACTGAGTTAAATGACGACAAAATATTGCTGTGATCAGCGTCATTCCCTCCAACAATTAACATCTCTGTTTTATCTGTATTTAAAGACAAGTAGTTCTCATTCATCCATTCCTTTAATTCACTAACACAACTAATTAAAGACAACATCGGAGAAACTTCATTTGATTTAAATGAAAGGTATAACTGGGTGTCATCTGCATACGAGTGAAAATTAACATTATGTTTCCTAATGAGAGATCCCAGTGGAAGCATGTAAAGTGAAAACAGTAAAGGTCCCAGTACTGAGCCCTGCGGACACCATATTGAACTTCTGTGTATAATGATGGAGTACTGTCTGCACATTTCTGTACATACTGGAATCGATTTGATAAATAAGAATGAACCAAGCGAGCACGGGGCCTGTAAGCCCAACATCGTTTTCTAGCCTGTGCAGTAAAATAGAATGGTCAATGGTGTCAAATGCTGCACTTAAGTCCAACAACATAATTACAGTGGAATTTCCTTCATCAGAGGATATCAGAATGTCATTTACAACCCGTGTTAGTGCCGTTTCTGTACTATGACCAGTGCGAAAGCCAGACTGGAATTTCTCAAATAAATTGTAATGCGTAAGGTGTGACTGAAGCTGACTGGCGACTACTTTCTCTAGTATTTTAGAGAGAAATGGTAAATTTGAAATAGGCCTATAGTTATTTAGTATGTGTGGGTCTAGGTCTGACTTTTTAAGTAAAGGTTTAATGACTGACACTTTTAGTGCATCAGGTACGGTGCCATGCAGTAATGAACTATTGATAATGGTTAGAATAGGTGCTGCAAGAACATCCATTGCACTTTTTACTAGTTTTGTTGGCACTGGATCTAGGGAACAAGTAGTGGGCTTCATTTTAGTAATTAAAGTTAAGACTTCCTGCTCAGTTACAGGATTAAAATTATTAAAGTGCTGAATGCAATGTGCAGGGTCTGCTAAGCTAGTATTTGGTTTGTACTGTGATGCTGAGATCTGGGATCTTATATTTTTAATTTTCTCATTGAAGAAGTTCATAAAGTCTGTACTGCTAATATCTGTTGGTATTTTGCACTGTTGATCTGAATTCCCATTTGTTAATTTAGCCACTGCTCTAAAAAGTACCCTAGGATTTTTATTATTGCTATCTATTAATGTAGAATAGTATTCTGAGCGAGCTTTAAAGAGGGCCTTTTATATTTATTACACTCTCTGTCCATGCAATTTGAAAGACATGTAGCTTTGTTGTTCTCCATCTGCGCTCCAGTTTTCGACACTCTAATTTAAGAGCTCGAGTATTTTCATTAAACCAGGGAGAGTTTCTATGTGCTTTGATCACTTTTGTTTTAAGGGGAGCCACTGTGTCCAGAGCATCTCTCAAGGTCACATTATAATGTGATATTAGCTGATCTAAATTGTTTTCCACGTTTACATTTGATGTTAACTGATCTAAATGGTTTTCCACAATTACACTCGACTTACTCAAGGTATCTATAAATTTTGAAGCAGAATTACAATCTAGATGTCGCACTGTCTTTGTTTTAATCTGCGAGTGCTGGCATGGGCAGAACTAAATCAAATGTAATTAAGAAGTGATCGGAAATAACTACATTAATAGTAATATTTAAATTTTGAATTTCAACTTTGTAAGTTATAATTAAATCTAATGTATGATTATGAGTTGGACCTTTGACAATCTGACAAAATCCTACTGAATTTAACAAATAAGTAAAACATTTGCTAAAAGTGTCAGTTTCCACATCAATGTGTACATTAAAATCCCCATCAGAACTACGTGATCATAATTTATAGCCAAATCAGACAGAAGGTTGCTAAATTCAGTCATGAACAATGAATATGGCCCTGGTGGTCTGTAGACTAGCACTATAATTGTGTTGGAATCTGTTTTAATATTTAAAATGAATGCCTCAAAGGATGTAAAGTTGCCTAAATTTTTAGGAGTGATTTGCATTTTGTTACAATGAATTATTCCAAGGCCTCCTCCTCGACCAGAATCTCTAGACTTATGAAGGAACGAGTATCCATCTGGTGACGCCTCAGCTAGGAGAACAGTGTCACATTTACTAAGCCAGGTTTCAGTAAGAAGACACAGATCAGATTTTGTACTTAATATTATATCATTTACCAAAACAGCTTTAGTGCCAAGAGAGCGAATGTTCAATAAACAGCATTTAAAACTGCATGGTTCTTTCTGAACTGCTGATATATTTTTGTTTTAATTTAAATTAAATTTCTATTACAGATGCCCCTGGTGGAGTGTCTGGTTTTATCCCTTGGTCTAATTATACACCTTATTTTTTGGTTATCAATTAATTTATGGTTTGTATCAAGACTAAATTTACTGGATGCCCCACAACAGGGATTATGGGTAACAGCTTCAGGAAAATAACAGGTGGGATAAAGAACAGCCTGTGATTTAAGATCACATGACTGCGGCCTGGATGGTGCTCTAATCAGTCAACCAGGCAGTTTTGCTGCCATATTTTGGGATAATACATAAGATCCCCTCCAGTTAGGATGAAAACCATCTCTTCTCAAAAATCCAGGCCTTTCCCAAAAATCATCCCAATTGTTCACAAATGCTATGCTTTTATTTGCACACCAGGTTTCTAGCCAGCAGTGAAAGGAATGCAATCTACTATAAATCACATCCCCTCTATATAATCTTGGTAAGGGACCAGATACAATTAAATTCCGACATTTTGTTTTAGCTTTGGTGCATAGAGAGATGAAGTTCCGCTTTAATACCTCAGATTGCTGTAAATAAATATCATTAGTGCCGACATGCAGCAATAAGGTAGATACTTCATCGTCGGCAACACGGTCCAATGCGGCCTTTATGCCAGAAATCTTGGCCCCTGCAAGGCACTTAACATTAACTGCTGGTTTAACATAGTTTGGAATTCTAACATTCCGCACTATGGAATCGCCAATTATGAGCACTATGAGTACCTTAGCAGCATGAGCTCTTAAATGTCTTCCAAAACAGTCTTCTCATTCTAACTAATCTTTGGCTGTATTATCTCTCTTCTAGTTATGTTGTTGAATCAAGTCAACTCCAAAACTCCTTGCTCAAAGGGTCACTGATATTAAAATAGTAATCTAGGGCTACTTCTGGAGCAACCCCTGAAATCACATACAGGTATGGTCTAGCCCCGCAGTGCATGTTCTGTGTTCCACATGAGAACCCTTTCTTGCTACTTGATTGTCCAAGAAAAATATCCCATGACATTTCTTTTATAGTAGTACCTATGGCAGTTATTTCTTCATACTTGCATTCACTAGCCTTGGTACGTATTCCAAATCTAGACTAAAAAGCAAAGAAACATAATCTCTGGAGGACTGGAAGATTGTGCAACAGTCTGTCACAGCACTTACGAAATTGTCTTACATTCTACAGTGATAGATTTACCTTAGGGACATTTAAATTTAATTTCGGTACTATTCTGAAGATACAATGTGAGCAGGAAGAGACAAGCTGCCTGTATGTTAGGATGAATGGTGTGTCCCTATTGAAAGAACTGTTTCATTAATTAATGCAGATATCAAAACTATTTAAACATATATACAATTTCAGATTGAAGATCATTGATGAACATCAATGACTTGATGAGACTGGACATAAGTCTTTGGTGGCTGAGATATATTCAATGGGCTAAATGTTCATTCATAAAGAGCCTTACTTAGAGTGCTTACAAGCACAAATTATATGAAAGCCTGTGTATTTGCCGTGTTAGAATCTTTCAGACTAATAAAAGCTATCACTTGAATCCATCTCACCATATAGATCACGCTAATACCATTACATAAAAAAATGGATTCACATTTCGTAATTGCATAGGTCATTAGGGATGCATTATTTAAAGCCTGTAATGTATGTGAAGACTAATTCGTACCATGGTTCTTGGAATCCAATGCCTTATCCCATGTTCTTGCATTCTTAATGGCATATTAGTAGGTAAGTGTTCCGATATTGCCTAAGAAAATCAATACTTAATTAGAAAGTTATCTTTTCCTATATGTATAGATTAGTTGTATTTCCCTTTAACTGTTTTGTATATACTGTTGCTGCAGCAAAGCAGACAACATTTTTCACTTTCTTCCCTGATAAAGTAGGAATAGCCGTGTAAACGTCTTTGTCGATTCAGCACCTTTTAAGTGGTGAGCAAATGGACTGTGAAGTCTCTAATCATTTTTGTTTTTATTTATAATCTTTAAGTATAAGTGATTGGCAAATATACTACTAGTAAGTTATTGTCAATGTTAATTTCAGTATTTGTTTGGCCTTGAACTGGTACATAGTATACATAAATAGATAATAGAAGATTCTGCCTTATCTTCTATAAGCTGAATGGAGATTCTCTGCTATCTTACTATTATTCTGATGTAATAGCAAAATAAGTTCAGATTGTTTGTATGCAAATGTCTAGGTATAACAATATACAGTTTTCCGAACATATAAAGAAGTAGTAGTAGTCATATTATCACATACATGTCTAACCTGCATTATATTAGCATGAAAAGTCATATAATTCATTAAAGACACATAAACATATAGAAGTTTAAGACTGAAAAAATATAGATAAGAATGTTTTTTTTCCTTTTTTTGTTTGGGGACTAAGAAATTTGTCTATTTCACCCTGAATTGCACTAATATAACCAATACAAAAACTTATATATCCTGGATGGGTTCATGCTGTCTTCACTCAGTCCCAGGTAACAATTCCCAGTTGGCTTCTTTACTTTAGATGCATATTAATCGAAAAATAAAAATAAAAAAGATTTGTTGTCAAAGACAACTCCATGAAAAGTGTCCAGCCACAAAAAATAGAAAATTCCATGAAAGTACCTGAGCCTCCTCTCATTGTGTTAATTCTTGCCAATGAGCTGTGCTCTTTATAAAAGTTTCAGAAACACAGCAACTGAATTGTGAGGAACCCCTATTTTTGCACCAAGCCGCAATTGAACTGAAAACTCCAGTCCAGGAAAAAGGCAGCCACTATCAAATCCCTTCTCGCCCAAAATAAGCACCTGGTTTACTTGTTTTCATCTCCATTTGCAGGCAGCTTTCAGTTTTCTCAAAACATATATTTTATACATCATTATCACAAAATCAAGGTTATTTTCTCAAGGGAATCTAAAGCTGCACTTCTAACTAAGCAAAATACATTTCAGCTTTCTCAGACTACACTGCACTCCTCTTCAGCTTAACGTCTATTACCAGAGATCTGTCAGCTGAAATGGTTAAAAAAAAATCCCATACCCAAGTTGTACACAGTTATGACACCTATGCCACACATACAAATCCTTGTTATTAAATTAATGGAAGTGACCGACACTTCCAAAGAGCCATAAACAGATGTATTGACAGACCTCACAGAAGTCCATTTCCATGTAGGTTTACAGTGTCAAGCATTTTGTGACTTTATTGTAAGCTTCAATGAAATCAGAACTGCATAACAAACAACAATCAAAAATAAAAAACAAACATAAAAATAAAATGACTAAAATTAAAGCCCTCACCTTTCTTTACATGGTTTATTCAGCACACTATGAAACCATCACTACCATGACAGCAATAAATTTCAAGAGGAAGCTGTGGACAGATTTGTAAGTAGCACTAAACTCAACAAAAAATAAGAAGTAGTATTAGAAAAGTGCTCCAAAACACAATACAAGCAGGTTCAAAGGAATAAAATATTAGGACCAGCCTACTATGGTTTGGTTTTATTTAGTTTATTGTCACTCAGATACTGCATACATTAATAAAAAAAATGAATCACTCTGCTCCTGAGATCAGGTGTTATGAGAGTCTCTGTTGCACTTAGTATCTCAATTCTGGATCCTAAATATTGCAGATTTGTGTTATTATAATAACATACCGAAATGCTAAGACTGAAACTCAAATCTTGTTGGAAAACTGTGTATATCATTAACACCATACTCTTATAATGACACTATAGAATTAAACAAATAATGCATTTTCTGATTAGTCAAAATATGAACAGCACTAACTTTATGTGTGTTTATTTTGAAATATGAACAATGGTAGCCTTATCTCTATGTTGTTTTTTAGGCATAGGTTCAAGATTCCTTACCTAGATGGGTGGTCCCTGCCACAGACAGGAGTGGATATAATGGTATTCCGGAAGGACTTTGTAAAAGGGTTCTTAACTAGCCAGGATATCAGTACAATGAAAGGACAGGACAGGGGGAAGCAACTTATTTGGGTTATTTATTCCCCCACTAGATGGCAGCGTCCCTGGATTACGGTACGTCTGCAGATACCCACAAGGCATGTTGGGAACTGCAGTCCCATGAAGCAATCCTACTGGGTTACATGGTGTGGAAGGGTTTAATGGTTACTACTTCGTGGGACTTTCACCTAACACCGAAGTACTTCCTAGGGAAAGTGTTTTGGAACCAGAAGTACTCCTGGGTCCTAGATAAATGAAGCACCTCTGCTTCAGTACAGGTGTGTTGGAATTGGAAGAGGAGCTCCCATTCAATTGATCATCATTGAGATGTTTCTACATTTGTGGTCAATTCAATTGATTGTAAATTATTATGAAAAGGCACACAGTTGGCAATGTGCATCAGAGCAAAAATCAAGCCATTAGGTTAAAAGAATTGCCTGCGTAGTTTACAGACAAACCTTGTATCAAGGCAGAAATCTGGGAAAGGCTACAAAATTTTTTCAGCAGAACTGAAGGTTCCCAAAAGAACAGTGACCTACAAAATTGTTAAATGGAAGAAGTCAGGAACAACCACAACTCTTCCTAAAGTTGTCCACCTGGCCAAACTGAGTAATCATTGAAGAAGAGCCTTGGTAAACGATGTGACCGTGAACCCAATGGTCACTCTGACTAAGCTTCGGAGAACCTGTGTGGAGATGGGAAAAACTTCCAGAAGGACAACCTTCACTGCAACATTCCACTGATTTAAGGTTTATGACAAAGTGGCCAGACAAAAGCCTCTTCTCAGTAAATAACACTTGGAAGCCCACAAGGATTTGAAGAAAAGTCATCTAAAGGACTCTTGAACAGTGAGGAACAAGCTTTTTCGATAAAACCGCAAGCTGGGCACTACTCATCACCTGTGCTGTACCTTTCTGACAGTAAAACATGGTGGCTACAGTATTATGCAGCAGGGTTGTTTTTCAGAAGCAGTGACCTGGGAACTAGAGAGGGTTGTGGAAAAGTTGAATGGAGCAAAGTACAGAGATATCTGTCACGAAAATCTACTCCAGAGCACTCTAGATTTCAGACTTTGATGACAGTTCACCTTCTAAAAAGGGAATAGGATTTTCATTGAGTTGCCCAATCAGAGCTCTGACTCAAACCTAATTGGATATCTCTGGAGAGAACTGAAAATGTCTTTCCACCAAGGTCTCCATCCAGTGTGACAGAGACTTAGAGGATCGGCAGTTTTTAAATTTTTAATAAATTTGCAAAAAATTTCTAAAATCAAGTTTTTGCTTTGTCATTCTGTGGTATTGAGGGTTGTTTGATGTGAAGAAAAAAATTTATCTAAATGATTTTAGCACAAGGCTGCAACATAGCAAAATCTGAAAACAGTGAAGGGGCCTGAATAATGTAATGTAATACTTGTAAAGTGGTTAATTTCAAGTATCATTTATTTATTTAAATTTCATATATTTTTTAAATACTTCATTTGTAATGTTTACTGGAGTGTTCTCACAGTACTCTCAGCATTTTTCACAAGTTCCATGTCTCTGTACAGATTCTTCTCTAGGTACTTCATGTACCTTTTACATCTTAATGTTGGATTAAATTAACTGGTCTGCTGCTTTTGAACACTGTAGGTGATAAAAACTGGCATCCACTGTGGACCCTACTGTGCCCTAAAAACTCCAGGCTCTGAGATACTGAGTACACAACAGAACTACTAATTGTTGGAGACCTCCCTTCATTGACACACCCTAATACAGTACTCCACCACTAAGACTAGTTGCCATTGGTCTTTTCTCTATCAGTCTGTGAACAAGAAAGCCATCTTTAGGGTTTCTGACAGGTCTCCTTGGAAGGTCAACCCTTGACAGAATCAACAAGTATAATTATTCTTGTGATTCTACTCTGGGAAACTTATAGCACAGGAGATGAGTAGTTCCCAGTTTACACAAGATGTGTTTTTATCAAAAAATCTTGTTCCTCACTATTTGAGAGTCCTTTAGGTCACTTTTCACTGACCCTATTAGCTCAGCCACCCTGTGAAGAAACCTCATTTCTGACGCTTGTATTCATGATCTTATTCTTTTGGTCATTACCCACAACTTATGACCATAAGTGAGGACAGCAATGTAGATCGAATGGTAAACCGAGAGCTTTATATTTAGATTCAGCTCCTGATTCACCACCATGGAACAGCTGCTGCTTCAGTCTGCTTGTTGATCAACATTCCCTTTTACAGTCACTCGTGAACAAAATCCTAAAATACTTGAACTTCTCCACTAAGGGCAGTTGTTCTCCTTTCACTTGTAGAGAGCAATCCACTCTTTGCTGAAAGAGAAGCATGAACTCAGACTTGGAGGTCCTGATTATCATCTCAGAGACTTCTCACTTAGCAGTTAATCACTTGAGTGCATGCCAAAGGTCACAGTCAGATGATGAAGCAAAGAGGACAACATCATCTTCATAAAGCAACCTTGCTACCCTGAGTCTATCCAACTAGACATCCGCACATCCTTACTTGTGCCTTGATATCCTGTACATGAAAACTACAAGCAGGAGTGGTGACAAAACACAGACTTGAAGGAGTCCACCAGCCACTGTGAACAAATTCAAAGCAAAATAGGGCTTAAATCAGAGCTTTATAGGATTTCGGTTTGTTATTTTTCAAATTCAAATTATTTATTCACAAACATATACTGTATGAATTTGGCACACGAAATTGTGATGCTTCGACACTCAGAACACAAAAGCCTAAAAACTTAGTAAATACATGCATTTTTCAAACAAAGAGAGCTGTTGAGTATTGATTCACATCATGTGATTACACACATATTGTAAAAATGCTTAAATATGTCATTTTTGAATGAAGGCTTTCTTGTATACTCAGATATGGGGATGGATGGATGGATGGATCCACGGTTGAGACTGTAAAAAACACCAAGTTCCTGGGAGTTCACATCTCAGATGATCTCACCTGGACCACCAACACCACCTCCATCACCAAAAAGGCCCAGCAGCGTCTACACTTTCTGAGACGACTGAAGCGAGCCAACCTGCCCCCTCCCACCCTCACCATGTTCTACAGGGGCACTATAGAGAGCGTCCTAACCAGCTGCATCTCCACCTGGTTCGGAAACAGTACTGTTGCTGATATCAGGCGGATTGAAAGGATCATCAAAGCAGCTGGAAACATCATTGGAACGTCTCTTCCGCCACTGCAGGACATCTTCCACAGACGCTGCATCAAAAGGGCCTCCTGCATCGTGCTCGACCCCCCCATCCTTCACACGGACTTTTCACGCTCCTTCCTTCTGGCAGACGCCGCAGCATCAGGTCTCGGTCTTCCAGGATGCGTGATAGCTTCTTCCCACAAGCCATAAGACTCATGAACTCACTCCCAGCCATCACACTTCCTCTTCCTACCTCTTCGTCTTTTTCTAGTTCTAACTATTTAAAAACTCTTAAACTTTATTTAAATGCATATTGCACATTCTCTAGTTTAAAATGTGTCACTTATTTATTGTCTATTTCATATGCCTATTTATTCTATATCCTCTGTTATGCTGTTCTATGTTTGTCTATACTGGAAACCTGGAGCCACGTCGTCTCGTCTCTCTATGTACCTGTACAGTGTATAGCAGAGATGACAATAAAGTTGACTTTGACTTTGACTGACTTTGACTTGGATATTTGAGGAGTAAATCTACATTTTGTACCTAATTCTTGTATTCAAAATTTGATTGACCTAAGTGAAAGCGTACTCAAGTTATCATGTTTACATACACATACACAGACAGACACACAGACATGATTCCAAAAATGGTATTTTCAGAGGTCTAAAACATCGAGATTCCTCAAAATCATGAAGTGGAATTTTTTTAAAGGATTCCAGTAATTTTCCTATACTTTGTATACATCGAGATTGATCAAAGTCTTGACATCACATTATTGGTTGATTGCAATACTCTCCCTATACATTGCATATGAGAAAGTAAAAACACAAATATGATTAGATTCAGCCATTTTAAAAGAAGGCCAGCTGTGTGTGTTAGCTCAGGGGTTATCTTCTTTTGCAATACTCTTTCACCCCCCCAGGGCATGGTTTCATCTTGTTTGTGTCACATGCTCAGTATCATGTTGATTTACTTCTGTATTTGTATAAGAGACCTCCTCCCATAAAGGCAGCTTCTACCACACAAGTACATAGAAAACATATTCTTACCTTGAGAAAATAGTACCATGAATATTCAATAAAATTATTATTTCCTGATCCTTTAGAAAACAGAGATGTCACATTTTTTCTTACATCAAAACTTTTAACGCTTCATATGTAATTTTTTATGCTTTTATTTTCCGGGGCACCTGCTTCTCCATAAGGTTCTATTATAAAACGCCACTTGCAGATTTGACGTACTTACCTTTACATCCAAAACATTTCTTTTTTTATTTGTGGAGTTAACTTTCAATACATACAAATAAGGTAAACTGTATTATTAATATTAATAAAATAAGATATACTTTCTTTCTCAAATATCGGTCTCCATGTAAAACCTAAAGAAGAAATCAGAATAAAATGTTCCTTAATGAGCAATAATTTAGTGAAAACCAAATTGTGTAAAAAATAATGATACTAAACTTTTGGCAGTATAGTAACTGCTTTGCAAAAAAAAATGTCATTTAATTCTGTTATGGTCATGTTTAAGTAAAGTGCATTTTGTGGCATTTAAGATTCTCAGTCATCTATAAAACCCACTTCAGATCTGTATGTCAGTCCTTTCTTTTTCTATTTGTTAACGTGACCTACAATTGAGTCCCCTTACCAAATGGTAAGAATATTGATGTAGCTTATGTCAAAAGATCAAATACAAGTGACAGCACACAGCTGACCTACAAAGTTATAAATGATTGCTGAAGATGTTGAAAGTGAAAATGTCATGCAGCCTACATCCTACAAAGCGAAATTGGAAAAAAACTTTGTACAATATACACAGTATCTGGATTGAGATATTATAAATAACTGCTTTCAGTAAATACATTCTCACCATTAAAGGGAAGAAATAGGCAGATTTCTGACCAAATTTGTCAAGGTTAAGAATAATTTGTAAATCTACAATGAAAGAAAAGATTAAGTGTAACTGTGTCACGATTCTGCATATAGTCATCAATATTTTTGCAGAACCAGATAATTCCAAGTGTTATGGTTAATCGAACCCTGTCCCATTGGTAGTGGGCAAAAGACAGGAAGCTGCTGCTTACGGGACTGGGCACACTCATGCACCTGCCACGCATGCATATTTTGGGCCATTTAGGAGTTGACACTCAAGTAGTGTTGCTAGGACCTCACCCAGTTGGTCTACTTTAAATTGCTGTCCGTGGGTAAAAATGGCCTTTTGTGGTTTGTGTTTCTTTTGGGCTATTTTTTAAAACACAAAGTGTTATTTTGGGATATTTTTCAGCCCAAACCACATTGCATTTTACCTTGTTTTCCATCCATTTGTAACCTGATATTAATTTTTTTGTTAATTTTTTTAAAGAAAATAAAATTCCATACAATCATGTTTAACTTATACAATGAAGAAGATAACATTACATACAAACAGAATTCAGCCCCTTACCTGAGAGAAAGAGTGGAGAGCCAACAGCAAGAGCAAATCTTTAAAAACAACAAAGAAGGGAGAATGTCCTTTTCTCCAATATAAAGGTTTACTCTAAAATGTTATTGATTAGATCTTGCCATATTTTTAAAAAAACTTTTGGACAGATTCTCTAAGCGAACATCAGATATCCACTGACTTAGAAAAGGAGGGATGGGATTCTCCCAGGTCTATGAGTTAGTGGTGCAGTGTTAACAATTACAGTCAATTTGTCTTTTTCCACTTTAAGCTGATCTGGGAGTTCACCAAACACAACTGTTAATGGGAGCTCGATTGCAACATTTGGCAGGTTGGATCTTGTCATGGATACATATTGGACAATTTTAAACAAGATAAACGTGATTGAAAGAAGATTTTAAGTTGAAGGCCCCCTTGGAAGTTTTATTTTTATAGAACATTGAATGACAGTGTATTTAATTTGGCTTTTTTGACACAAATCAACAGAAAGACTCTAATGTCAAAGTAAAAACATATATGGGAAAATTGGTCCAAATTTGTTACAAATATAAAACAAAAAATAATCATGTAGAGATATTTAAAATTAAGCATAGATCAGTCTGAAGCAAGGGTTTATTGCTAGACACACACAAATGTCCTTCACCCTGCAAGGGCCCTACTGGAGCTCCTAAGAAGTGTTTGTGCTCGTTAAACATTGAGCTGGCTTTTATATGTTCACGCATACGTCATCAATCATCTCTTACCATTTCTCTGAAATGATCTTTAAAATTAATGGGAAGGCTAATTTTGAAGTAAGCTTCATAGGCAGCTTTTGTTAGTACAAACCACAGAACGAGACTTCAGAGTCTTAACATTGCTGTTGCAGTATATGTCATAAGTCAACGTATAAGATAATGCAATAGATAAAAATAAGAAAACATGAGCTAAAAGTGGTTATGAGCTAATACAAATATGGGCTTAAATAAAATATAAGTCAAGAGTGCTGCTTTGTTAAAAAAACAGTTGAACCCTTAGCACGCATCCCTCAAGACTGTAACACCCCAGAACTTCACCAACCCATACAATTGTATAAATAGTTTGTCTAAATTAATTACAGTATATTATAATAGATATAATGATTGTGCAAGAAGACGAGAGGGAGGCCACCAAGAGACCCATGAGAACTCTACTGAAATTAAAGAGGCTGTGCAGACAAAAACAGTTGCATGCGTGCTTTACCAGTCACAGCTTTATGTAAGAGTGGCAAAGTGAAAAAAAATGTACGTAACGTCTAGGAAGAAATCACACGGGGAACTCTGTCTCAGCTGTATGAAGGGTATAAAATCTGATGAGATCAAAATGAGCTTTTTAGCCATCAGGCTAAATGCCATATTTAAACACTGCACATTTTGAAAACCACACCATCCCAACCGTGAAGCATGGTGGTGGCATCATCAGGATGTGGGGATGCTTCTCTGCAACAGGCTCTAGAAGGGAAAAATGAATGCAGCAAAATACATGGAAATCCTGGTGAGAAACCTTATTGAAGCTTGCAAGAAACTTGCAACTTAGGAGAAGATTTGTTTTCCAGCAAGACAATGACCCAAAGCATAAAGCCAAAGCTTCTCAGGACAGCATTCAAAACAACAATGTGCATGTCCTGAAGTGGCTGTGTCAGAGTCCAGATATGAATCAAAATAAGAATTTTGTGACTGCATATGAAAAATGATGTTTAATTACGATCAACTTGCAACCTGACACAGCTTTAGCAGTTTTGTAATGAAGAATGAGGAAAATGTCAGTGTCCAGATATGAAAAGCTGAAAAGAGACCTGTGCACCTCAAGGCTGTCATGGTTGTTAAAGGTGCTTCTCTTAAATACTCACTTAAAGGGGGTAAATACTTATGTGATCAACTATTTTGTGTTTTATATTTCTAATTAATTTAGATCGCTTGCAGAGATCTGTCTTCCCTTTGACATTAAACAGTTTGTAACTGCTGATCAGTGTCAAAAAGGCAAATTTAAATTCACTGTGATTCAATGCTGTATAATAATACATTTTAAAAATATCCAAGGGGTCAACACTTCGTACAAGTAGAAAATTTACTGGTTAAAATCAATTCAATATTTATAAGTAGAGCTGTTAATTTAGCTTTTATATAACTGAAAAGACAATGTTTTTATTCATTATATATAAATATATATATATATATATATATATATATATATATATATATATATATATATATATATATATATATATACAGTATACTGTATATGTAAGAGCCATTTTCCTGGTTCTATAAAATGTATGAATATTTACTAGATGATAATGCATAAAATATGGGAGGTTCCTAAAACCTAAAAATAGAATTGAGTTGGTATTTTCCTGTCATTTCTTAACAGTTTTTGAGTAAACAATGTTTTTTAGTAAGTGTTTTGCCTTACCTTGTGTAAGGTATAGAGGCATACGGTTTTTTAACCGTGTCCTTGAAAGAATTCTTGTTATGCTCGCGTTCGTGCTTATGCACAGAACTGAGCTTGGCGCATATCTAAGTGCCAACGGCCTAAGGGTCTTTTAAGTGTAAAGTAACTCGTAAATTAAAAGATCTAAGTTTTGAACCGTATGTTTAAAGCATACAGAAGAAGAAATAAATAACCTTTAAGTACAGAAGTAACCAAAGCTTCATAAGAAAAACTAAGTTTATAGAAGATACATTTTTCCCTTTTTTTGCCTTTATTCTTTGTGTGTAACTATTTTTCTTTTTATTCTTGTATGGATTATTTGCCTTTAACTTTCACTAAATATTTTTAAAACGAACTTTTGGACTGAGAGATTTCTTTGACACGCGTCTTACCCATGCCTGACTTCACCTTACGCAAAGCGGCAACAGTATATATTGTAATAGATTTCCCTTGAAATTGATTTCCTTACTCACCTGTGTATCCATGGAAATGCTCCACAATATCTTAAGGAATTCCTTATATTACAATCCACTACAAGAAACCTCCGTTTTGCAAATACCTACCGCCTTTGCCCCCATATGACCAAACTTCATACAATGGGTGACCGAGTGTGGTATAGCGGGTCCACAGCGCTCTCAGTAAGGGCCAGTTTTTAAATATATAATCACCGCGCTCACGGCTTCGTGAGGGGGCGTAGTAGTCGTAGTAAGCCGCGGGGCTATCTGTGGTGTGGGCGTTTCTCACCGCGTGCACAGGTGAGGAACTGCACACATCCGTAATTGTTCCCGTGGCTAATGTGCAGCAGCTGCTATGGCCCCTCGCTATATAAAAAGAAGCGCGAGTCGGATTGGAGGGGAGAGAAAAGAAACGGAAAGGGAAAGAGACGGAGGTAGCTGAAGAAAGCAGGAACTGAGAGAGAGAGAGCGCGAGCGCCAGTATTGAAGAGCAAGCGAGCGAGCGAGAGAGAGAAGGCTCGCATGGGAGAAAGCAGGCTGCTGGGAAGAGAGCCCACGAGGGGAGTGTTTGGCCGACACTCAGTGGGGCTGAGGAAGCGGTCGCTGCAGCTGAGCGACTAAGTAGCTGGAGTGACCAGTGGAGGAATCGACTTGACCGTAGAAGGTTTGGGAGTCGAGAAGGCTTTGGGCTGGTGTAGTCCCAGTGTGAGTGCCTTGGCCGCTGGGAAATAACCCAAGTCTTGGTCCGGTTGGGAGCCTGACGAAGCCAAGTGTCAAAGGGCCACCGGACCTGATTGAAGGGCACCTGATCCTGCAGGTAGGCGACTCTCCTGTTGAGCAGACCAGATGAGAGTAGCAGGGGAGCTGCCATGGAAGCAGAAGACACCGGGCTTTTGGTTTTAACATATTACTTCCTGTACTATTTTACCTCGTTGTTTTTAGAGGATTTTTCTATTTATTGATTTTAACCTCCACGTTTTCTTTTAATGGATTGTTTATTTAATGATTCGTTTTAAGGCACTGCACTATTTATTGAACACTTTGTTTTTGTTTGATTGTTTTAATAAAAGCACTTCTGCACTTTTTATACCTTCCCCTTGCTCAATTGTTATTACCTCCACTGACTAGCTCATCGGTGACATTACTGACGGTGTTGGGTTGAAGGGCTCCCGAATAGCAGATGGGAGCATGGAGCCAGAACCCGCATCGTCACACCGAGCCTTTGTAGTGGCTGCTCCACAGCTTTGGAATGTCCTACCATAGAGCCTGAGAACATAGCAGATTGTGGGCTGTTTTAAAAAACAGCTAAAGATTTTTCTATTTAGTAAAGCATATTAACAAGAACGCTACTAATTATTGTTGTTTTATCCCTGTTTTTAACCTGTTTTGCCTTTGTTTAAACTTTTTATGTAGCACTTTGAGATTTAATATAAATATAAAGTGCCCTGTAAATAAAATGCATTATTATTATTATTATTATTATTATTATTATTATTATTATTATTATTATAAAAAGGTTTGGGGACTGTCCCCGTATAATGTCCGTAAGACAAGTAGAAAAAAAACCTAAAAAAGACTTGCAGTGATCAAAAGCACGTATAGCAGAGCAGATGATAAGTGATACATGAGAAAATGGCGTTTATATACAGAGGACATAATGTAGACAGGAAATGAGTTGGCAGGAGATGACATTGAAGCTATGGGACGGATATGACGTCATCAAAAGTGGACTGGAAGTGTCATCATAATGAGTTGGAGGTATCGTCATGTAGAATCACCGGAGGTATCGTCATTTGTACGTGCCAGGAGTGACGTCTTGGTAGCTATCTTGGAACCCGGAAGTAAGTGTTTACTTTTCTTCTGTTTTCCTGATGAGAAGAATGAAAGAGCCAGGTTAGTACCATATGTCAACCCTCTGTCTCGCGATGTTTCACTCACCTTTGGGGTACAAATGCACAAAAAAGCTGTTCAATTTGAAGTTGTTGTTATGTTTCCTCCCTGAATCCACTACATTTTTTTAATGTATTAATTTTTTTTAATAACAGCTTTAATCTGAAAAACAAATATATAAAAGTAACAGAGAAACAGGAAGCGCACATCACCTACTTAAATACAACTTTTTTGATTTGTTTCCTTTATAAATGAAGGCAGGTGGCGCAGTGGCACAGTGCGTGGGTTTCCTCCCATAGTTCAAAGACATGCAGGTTAGATGCATTGGCAATCCTAAGTTGTCCCTAGTGTGTGGTGAGTGTGTGTGTGCCCTGCAGTGGGCTGGCAGCCTGCCCGGGGTTTGTTCCCTGTCTTGCACCCTGTGTGCCCAGAGGGGACTGGGCGGTCTCATGGTCTGGAATCCCTACAGATTTTATTTTTTTCTCCAGCCGTCTGGAGTTTTTTTTTTGTTTTTTCTGTCCCCCCTGGCCATTGGATCTTACTCTTATTCGATGTTAATTAATGTTGATTTATTTTGTTTTCTTATTGTGTCTTTTATTTTTCTATTCTTTATTATGTAAAGCACTTTGAGCTACTGTTTGTATGAAAATGTGCTATATGAATAAATGTTGTTGTTGTTGTTGTTAGCTGGGATTGGCTCCAGCAGACTCCTGTGACCCTGTAGTTAGGATATATCGGGTTGGATAAGGGATGGATGGATAAAAGCCTAATCAGTAAAAATAACAAAAATGGTCCAGGGTATCAGTGTGCTGTTACTCTTTGTTACTTGATGCAGCCAACAGTATCGCTTGTAATGTAATGCAACAGCAAAAACAATTGTAATGCTACTACTACAAACAATAATAATCAACCTTAATAAAAGGGCAAATGTTTATGTCTCTGTGTCCATCTAGCTGCTATGTCTCTGCTATCCAACAGATGGCACATCACAAACATTAGCACTGCTTTTACAACTCCTGCACCTAATTGTATTCAACAGAAACATATGCATTTCATGGTGCACTGCAAAGGTTGAGGTCTACATTAATTACTTAGATTTCAACCCATCTTAAACAAGTACCACACCTAGTAACAATAATAATAAATACTACTACTACTAATAATAATAATAATAATAATAATAATAATAAAGTAAAAACTACTTATACTACTACTGAACATGCTTAATAAACTTAGTACATACAGTTTCAAAAGGAAGCTCACTATTTAGATATATAAAGAATAAATGTGTGAATATATCATTTATGGTTATGAATATAGGTAAAGTTAATTTTGTCCTTCCAATGACAGCAGATAGCAAAAGGCATTAACTAAATCAGTGAAGTTAGCCGCCAATACAATTAACCAACAATTGAAGATGATCTGAACCAATTGCTTTTTGTGCACGTCAGAGTTGCTTGCATGGTCATATATATATATATATATATATATATATATATATATATATATATATATATATATATATATATATATATATATATATATATATATATATGAGTAACCTGTAAGCAACAGAGCTCCCTGCATTGGGATGAAATTTACAAATGTGTCCACAATGCAGCCACACTAAGAGCACTTCATATGTCAACTAATGTTAGCAGCCTTTAATAATGTGTAGAGATCCTGAGGTGTATTGTATATGGTGGTAATAAATAGCCCACAACCATGTGTCAGTTAGATACTGTAACATTAGATACTGTAATATCTCTTAAACACTCAATATCAATTCTATTACACATAATACTATTGCTGCTCCATTGTTACTCCAGTAAAAATGTACCTTTAGGGTGATCAATCAATGTAATGCTAGCTAGCTTATTGGAAGTTAGACAAATTTAGATTCTAAACACACCTACAAGTGCGGCACTAGTTGCTTCTTTAAGCTTTTATTTATTTTTTTTTGTTTTTATCTTTTCTGGTCTCCTAACTGGTGTTGACTTGAAGCCCTCTCTCTGCTTGTTAATGGAAAAGGATCACAACAGGTGACTGGCAACAACTAGGGCCCTTTCACCCATAGGCCCTTTGATTGCAGGTCCCACAAACAGTGTGAGATGTGCTCATAGGATAGGGCAGCTCTGGTAACACTCCACTTGTTGTAGGCATTACCACCTCAATAGCCACCACCCCATCCTACCAGTTTAAAGTCCAATCAGCTTGAAGGAACTTAAAGACATATTTAAAAATTAAACAGAACTGAAAATAGAGCATTTGGTAAATCCATGAAATTTCTAATTTTCATAATTTCCCCTACGGCTTAAATATTAAATGTATCACTTTAGCAGCGGCACATAAGGGGATTGGGCAGTGTTTTAAATAGGCTTCAAGACTGAACAATAGATTAATTCATAAAAGGGCAAAGACAGAAGTCTGAACATTAACACAAGGAAACAAGATTTTCTTCAGCCAGGGCACATCCAAGTGTACATTTTCATATGAAAACGTTGTTTTGTTAAGCAAAGACCTAATGAATGGTAACTACAAGGGCAAGGCTGGAGGGTTTAAATGAGAAATGTAGGCGATATAATTAATTCTATTCAGAGATGTATTTTCCATACAATACTCACATTCATTTTCAGAATATGTTTAATAAAATTGGTTCAAGTTCAAGAATATTATTATGTGTTCATATTACAAAGAAAATCTTAATTGCTTGTCACACACACACGCTAGTTACAGTAATATAATATGAACAACAGACAATGAATGCAGCACCTTACATTAAACACATGAGACAATATAAGAAACACACTTCAGGTACACTGATGCAGTTGTCATTACAATATCAGCAACTTTTGAGTAGTCTAATGACTTGAGGAGAAAAAAACTGTTTGATATGACATCTACAACAATGCAGGAGGGAAACATAACAGTGCATGATGGCATAAGACTTTAATAATACTGTTTAATATTTTAAGTAGCTTGTGATATGTACTGTATATCCTTGGAAAATATGTAAGCTATGAATTAGTAACCTCTGTTTAATCATCAATACCCTCTGTAGTGGAGCAAGTGCCACACCAAGATATTATGCTTAAGCTTTTTTACACACTAGGGAGGCATCACCTGGAGTACTGTGGGCAGCGCTAGAAAAAGTCCAGCGACGAGTAACTAGGCTGATTCCAGAACTGCAGGGTATGAGGAAAGATTAACACTAGTATCCCTGAAGCCTACGAAAAAAATTGTAACCCCGGCCCACCTTAAATTCCTTTGCACCTCTCCATCAGTATCTTTTGTTTTGTAAATGTGTTGATCAGCACAAGCAGCAAGCAACCTGCTATCTCAATACCCCCCAAAACAGGCCAGAAAATACAATGCAATACACAGAACAAAACACATCCTCAATATAATATAATAGTGCAATAGACACAAGTACAGAGCAGAATTCAACAGTAGATGATATCACATAATACAATTTGGATTTGTTCAGAGTCCTGGAGACCGCCATCAAGCTGCCTCCCCCATTGGCCATTCCACAGCTGAGTCAGCGCTGGGCCAGCCAATCCGATGAAAGGACCCCTCTACCTGACAATTCCTGTGATCCTGTGTTAGAGGTGGCATTACCTTTGGCAGGCAAAAAAATTTGGCAGGTTGGTAGTGGCACCAAGTTCTATCTATCTATCTATCTATCTATCTATCTATCTATCTATCTATCTATCTAAGCGACCCTGGAAATTTGTCTCTTTGATGTCACTGTATTATTTCCATAAGTCAGATAGCTCCACACCAGTTTTGAAAGTGAGGAAGTAGTTGGTCCTGGGTTCAGATCATAGCCTGAGGGTTTTGTTCAAGCATGATAGGCTGATGAATGACTCTAAATGGGCCTGGTGTAGTTATGTGTTTGTGAATGTGCTATGTGATACATTAGCTTCTCGTCTAGGGCTACTTCCAGTCTTTTATCCAATTATGCCAGGGTTAGGTTTCTGCCAACCCCATGGCTCATTACCAAAGTACATTTGTAAGTCAAGGCACTGCCTGTGCAAATAACAGTAATGAAAGTATAGGAAATAGAAAACATATTACCCCGTTTGCATTTTCACAAATTAGCCTGTACTGAATTAATGAAAGGATCTTTCTCCAAAAAGGAACATATGCGTGAAACATTACAGAAAAAATATAATGAGCATCGGATTTATGAAAAAATGCAGTAGGTGAGGATGTGGAAATCCAAAACCACTTGAAGTGTGTTGTTTTCAAGGATATGACAGAAAACAATGACCTCTAACCATTCCAGCTAATGAGCACACTCCTCCTCCACACTCTTCTCATTTTGGTTGGCATGTAGCCTGATCATAAGTTTTCATATGGGCATTCTTTCACATTGTGTTGATTTTCAAAATACATTGGGAATAAACAAAGTGAAATGACTATACTATTTTGAAAGGTTGGAATGACGTATTGTGGACAACTGGCTCCATAATTTTGCTGTAAGCAGGCAGGTCTACTGAAGAGGGTTCAGACATTTGTATGAGTCTTCCATACATTTCTACCCCTGCAACAGATTGTGGAAACTGTAATGTAATGTTATGAATCTTTTCTTAAAGAACTTGCTTTAAGCAAAGAATATGAACCATAAAAAGTTAATCCTACAAGAGGAATTCTACTTGCCCAGGAGACAAGAAGACAGCCATTCCAATCTAATCAGTAAGGTTTCTGTTCTCATTTCTGTCCTTTACTAGTCACACAATTATCTTTCATACTCATCATCTACCTTAATAAAAAGGAAAGTGTCTGTGTGTGTGTGTGTCTATGTATCCATGTGTTCATCCTGTTGCTGTGTCTCTGTAAAATGCCAGTGCTAAAGTTTGTGATGTGCCGTTTGTTGGAATTAAAATGCAATGTATTTTACTACTATATTTATTACAAAATGCATCCCAATATATGGTGAATATGTCCAAAAGACAGTAGCTCAGTTTATCCACCTTATCCATCCATCCATCCATTATTCAACCCGCTATATCTGAACTACAGGGTCACGGTCAGCTGGAGCCAATCCCAGCCAACACAGGGTGCAAGGTAGGAAACAAACCCTGGGCAGAGCGCCAGCCCACCGCAGTTATCCACCTTAATAAACTGACAATTGCCTGTGTATTTGTGTGTCTGTTCAGTTGCTAGGTTCAGGCAAACCATGTAGAAAAATGATCAAAAAATCTAAAATGTTAATAAAGATACCAAATAATGGCCTAAAATAAGAAAATTGCTCTTATTGGCCTATTCTGTTGTCCAGCATTATAAGCTGGCAAAAGCACTGTGATATTAACTTTCTTGCACCAGCTCAGGCCACATGAATGAGGTTTATAGCTCTTTTGCTTATTCTGTCAGCAAACTGGCAGGTAAAGTTTTGAGCAAAAACTGGGAGATGCATGTAAAAATACAAAAGAACTAACACAAAAATAGGAAATAAAGTGAAACAAAACCAAAGCCAAATATGAAAGACAATAATCGTAGTCGAGAGAACAAGAGGGTCAAAACCAAAAATGCACATGAGAAAAGAGAATATTTCAGAGATTTAGTATCTGCAGATTGAGTAAGGATTTACACTCATAGCCATCCTTTTATCCCATTGAGTCTATCATGCATGGGTCCAGACCTCAGATGCCACGCTCCAAGCAATGCTGGAAGCTGGCCTAATGATGGAAATAAACACTGGCAGCCTTTAAAGAGTCATTCTATCTATCCAAAGATGAAGAGAGTGTTGTGACGGAAAAAAATTGAATGCATATCATTATCCAAGACCAAATGGAAAACACATATATTAAATAGAAAAACATGAGATCTATGTTAATTACTATGATTTCAGCTCATCTAAGATGCTTAGCCCAGGTACATTTATTTAGGAATTGGTTAGGGTTAGCTAGACTTTATTATTCTAGAAGGAAATGTATTATTGTTGTTATTATTGGTTCTTTAACTTGCAATTTACTGCTTTAGCTCTGTGGTCTCTTTGCTTTGTTATTTATTGCATCATTTATTTAAGAATTGGCGCTTTGATCTACATTTTATTGTTTTAGCTGTGTGGTCAGGTCACTTTGCTTAATTATTTACTGCTCTCACTCAATCCATGCCCTGAAGCTTTGTAAGCAAACTTATTTTAACATTGCTTAACTAAAGCCTTAAATGGACAGCATGCTGTGAAAATCTGTAATTGTACAAATGTAAGAAGTGTTTGACACAAAAGCTCAGCTTCTGAGAGACTGAATTCTCTGGAACAAAAATCAAAATTAGTATTTTTTTTGTCTCTGGTATGAGCAAACATATGCTGAGAACCATGCTAAATTACGTGGCCCTCTTAATCGTCAAATTTCCATCTATTCACACACATTATATTTGAAACAGCATACCTTACCCTAATTTGAGATACATATCTTTTTGTGCTGATAAACCTGTTAATTTGTAATATGAAATGAAAGCCTAGATTAATTAAATGAAGCAGACAACATGTAGGCAAAAGTTAAAAAATACTAAAATGGACAGCTAGAGATCATAGCATTAAAGCCAAAAATAAGGCTCAAAAATCTTAGTCAAAGAAGACTGAAAAACATCAAGAGCCTAGTCAGAAATATATTACTAGCAAAATCACTGCATACAGAGTCCACTTTAATTTTTTGTTCCAAAACTAGGATATGGAGATCACCATATTGCCATCTTAAATAATGACAACACAAAGAACATCATGCACTACAACACCAATACCATGTGAATGACAGTGGGTGACAATGCCACAAAAAACAGGCAGTCTCTCCAGGAAGTGACAATGTTGCGATTGCAGCTATTAATGCAAATTCAACCAATCCCCGCCTTGCAATTTTGTCCAATCACTGCAATTTTTCTGCATATTTGACCACTCACCTTAAACCCAGGGGTTCACGTCCTTGAAGCCGAGCCTGCAAGATGTACTACATGAAAATATCATATTTGCCATCAAATATTACTGCTTGTCCGTGCAAGTCAATTTCCTGAAGTATTACACAAACGTGATGGTGAAATGTTTTGCACCATTTGCAATATTGTGTTAGAACACAGGTTAAAGTCATCGCTTGACAGGCACTTTTCTACTGCAAAACATGTCCGGAGAATGGCTAAAAGTGAGGACTACAGACACGACAAGTGACCATGACAGAGGCTGTTGCATCCAGATTTCAAGTGCTGAAAGAAACAAGATGAGTTAGATTAAAATGTACGTTTACGGAAATTGTTAGAATAGCATAATTAGAAAGTTACAGAGGTGTGCTTCTCAGTCCACGTCTCAAATGATGTGCGTGTGTGTATGTGTGCGCAGCATGTGTGGGTGGGTGTGAGCGAGTATGAGAGAAATAAATATGTTTATGGTGGAGCAGTGGGTAGCGCTGCTGCCTTGCAGTTAGGAGACCCAGGTTTGCTTCCCAGGTCCTCCCTGCGTGGAGTTTGCATGTTCTCCCCGTGTCTGCATGGGTTTCCTCCAGTTGCTCCAGTTTCCTCCCACAGTCCAAAGACATGCAAGGTTAGATAGACTGGTGATCCTAAATTGACCCTAGTGTGTGCTTGGTGTGTGTGTGCCCTGCGGTGGGCTGGCGCCCTGCCCAGGGTTTGTTTCCTGCCTTGCTCCCTGTGTTGCCTGGGATTGGCTCCAGCAGACCCCCGTGACCCTGTAGTTAAGATATAGAGGGTTGATTAATGGATGGATGTTATAGAAAAAAATAAATCCTCAAAACATTGAAATGTTAACATAATACTTTGAAATTAACTAGGAGGCTCTGCTCCCTGTTTGCTTTGCTCGCCAACCCCCGGGCGGGCGCTACGTGTTAGCCACTTTGCGGCTGCGTATGGGGAAGCAGATGTACAATTTAAACAGATTGTTTTTTCATGGGAATTGTTGCATATGCATAATAGACCTAACTCTTTACATTACAGCAAGTAATTAACCATAGTAAAACATAATAAATTGAAAGAAAATTATGTTTCATGTTACGTTAGAGGTATTCATTGTGTTTTACGTTTTAGTTCTGTTTGGCATTGAAATTAACATGCAAATGATTTTTAAACGTATACTTTTACTGTAAAACTGTTCATCAACATCACACTGAATTTTGATTTCGTGTTTGGAGTTACATCGTGACAAAGCAATGTATAACTGCCTGTAAGTGAATATCTTTTCTTTCTCTCTAATAAATAAACTGACTTTTTTGAATGTTTGTCCCTGTGATTTGTTAATTGTCATAGCAAAATCTATTCTAATGGGAAACTGTAAACGTTTTGATACGAATGGCATATCAAGATCTCCTTTGGTGTCTAATGTTATCCAAGGAAGATGTACTACATTAACTTTCCTGTCGCCTGTTAAAATTTTACATGTCAGAATTGTTCGACCAATTTTGAATACAACTAATCTTGTCCTATTGCATAGCCCATCACTCATACATAAATTAATAACATCCAGTGGGAGACTGGATGGTGTTAACGGTTGTAGATATTCTAAGGGATATTGTAAGTTAATGTTTTCATCTTCCGCACCAGCACCACCAACTGTTTCAGCATACTCTACTAATACACATTTAACCAGTTTGTCGTGTAACCGATGAGCAATTTTCGAGGTTAATTCATTTGACTTCATCGTTTCTCGGTGCTAGGATTGCCCGTGTACTCATTTCTTCTGTTGATAACCCTTCGGGATGAAATTCTTCAATAAGATTTGAACATACTAAGTCTTCTTTTATTGGGAACTTAAAGTGAGGAAAACTTAAAAATTTATAAGAACTGACAGCACAGGAACTGTGTCCAACAAAAGCATTCACACGAATGAAAGGTGAGAGGACCGTGGGCGTGGGTCGTTAACTTGAAATGGTTGAGAGGAGGGCAGGACTAGAAAAAAATCTCATGGCAATAGTCTCACCTCAATATTTTCTTTTATAATAGAGAGATGTATTAGGCAGGTCAGATGTAGCTAACAAAGAAGTTTAACATGATACTTTAGTTACAAAGAGTTTTGAGAAACTAAATTTATTGCAACACAAATAGTTTTAAGTACAAGTTAATGGTGTTCTTAGCACTATGAAGCTTTCAGGAAACCCATCCCTGTTCTGTAGAAGGAAAGAAGAGACTCAGTCAGAGGGTGCCTTTGGTGTATCTTCACCCCCTGTAGCATTTTACACATGCTAACCCCATTTATTTCTTTGCCAGGTGCATCCTGGTACTTTATCTTCTGAATACACCGCCTCATTTGATCTTCCATGATCATAACACAATATGAAGCCACTTAATTAATAAACATCCCTAAAAAATGACTCTGAAGAACTTTTGAATATTTTTAATTTTGACTACTCATTTATTACTGTAGAGTCCTAGTAACCATACACTTTTGGCCCCAAGACAGAAATCTTGTATGAAATACTGGTCACACACACGCATTAGCTGACTAACAATAATTAGAATTAAATTTCTATATTCAGATTTCATGTAGACCAATTTATTTTTTTAAAGCACTGATTACAAAATATGCCCAGAAGATTGAATTATATAGTGCATTTTCTGACCCCTGTGACCCTGTTTTAGGATATAGCGGGTTGGATAATGGATGGATGCATTTTTCTGTCACATAGAAATAAATATAAAATGATTCCACAGTAACAAAATGACACCATGGCAGACTCTAACTCACCATGACACCCAATTATAGCAGGTGCATAAAGGTTAGAGTATAACAATTGTGATATTTCAAGCTGATTATATTTACTAAGGAGGCACTGAGTTAATTTGGGCTGTTTGTATGCAAACCATTTTGACATCTCACTCTATCAAGTTATCTCTAAATAAAGCTGAAACCAACTTTTCCTTTGCATTTATTGGGGAGCTTGTATGTGTTTATTGCATAGAAATTACAATACAGGTCTATAGAATAAACTGGGCTAGAGATTCTGTAACCTTGATGACATCCTTCATTACCTCTTATTAATGAAATAGATAGTAAATCCTGACATTCTGACAGAAACATTCTGGAGCAGATGGCAGGGTGGGAAACAGCCGTGCTTCTGCAGTTGATATGATAGTCCAAAGAGAGGGCATGGACCAGAGGGTCCCTTATTGGCTTTCGAAAGCAATTCTCATCAAGCTTCAATAAAAAAGTGGAGAACTCAGATTTGACCTTGCTTGGAAGGTTACTGTCGGAAAATTGGTTATGACACACAGGGAAAATTTTGTCCAAAATGAAATAATAAATGTCGATGAATCTAGTGCAGAGATGAAAAAAAAATCACATCAATATTAACATCCCACTTTACATTCTTGGAAAGAAATTAAAAAATGAGGAGTAAAGCAAACTGCATATATCTAATGAACAGCTCAGCACTTCCCTAACAGTCATAACAGTAGAAATATTATTGCAGTCTCACACAAAAAGTTCAAAAATGAGTTTCTGTCATTTTTTTTGAATACCCAGATATTAAAATTCAAATATCTGTCATGCATAATTTTAAACATGGAAATGTTTTTGAGAGATGTCTGTCAATGTTACTGTACTTGTAGCATTTATAGCACTTGGATCTTTTAGAAATATTTGTTGTGCTCACGACTTTGGGATTAATGTTTGACCTGGACTGCCGTCTAAGAAGACTAATTGGTTATAGTGGATTTGACTAAAACATATCATATCTTCAGGTTTTTGCTATGTTCTTAACATTAGAATTACCAGAGCCTGCGAAAAAATTCATATATCTGGCCCACCTTAAATCCCTTCGCACCACTCTTTCAGCCTCTTTTGTCTTCTAAATGTGTCAATAAGCCCAAGCAGCAAGCAGCCTGCTATACCATTCCCCTCACCGGCTCAGAACGGTCAAGAAGTTCTCCCAGTTCGGGCCTTGATTGATTATCTAAGAGTGAGCTACCGAAAATTGTAAGGGGAAATAACTTGATTTGTGTTTTGTGTCTACAACAATCTGTGTAAACACATCGTTAAAACAGAAACGTTTTTCATGTTTTAGTAATAAATAACAAAATGTAGACATGAACTGTATAATGTGTGATGGCTGATGGCCAAATATCAAATAAGCACTTTCACAAAAGGTGCAAGTACAATACGATGGATTCTGTGGTGTAGTGGTAAGAGTTCGAAACCGGCTCCCTGGCAAATTTACCGTTCTGAGTAGTGAGCTGCTCTTATTGTTAATATTATACAATAAAAATATACATTTGATTTGTGTCTGTAACAGCCAGTGTAAATTTATAGTACTTGTAAAAGTTAGCGCTTTTTTTCACTTTTATTCTCTCAGTCACGATACGACACTGAGAGATCTGACGCGGTTAATTTTTATCTGAAACTGGAAATAACTGTAGATGTGAGTAGTGTTTTGAGACAATGAAACTGGAAATTCTCTGATCTGGATGGATAAAAGCTGACACACAAATGCTGGTGAATCTGCCTTCTTTGTATCTCACCGTTACTTGAATTTTTTTTTATTCAGTTTTATCGAGTGTTCCTGCTCACGTTGAATTAGTATGCGCCTTATGGTTCATGTTGTCAAAGCCGCACTGACAAAAAACAGATACATAGGTATATATGATATTTGGAATAACTAATTTTATGACCTGTATAGTACATTTCGGAAAACACTGTGGCACTGCTGGAACATTTTTCATATTATTCATATTCATTTGCATTTGTTTTTCAGTCTTGCCAGTGTCCACTTTTGAGTGCATGGGGTGTTTCTTTTGTACTCCAGGACATGCAGAGGAAAGAATAGTACAGAGAGGTCAGTTCCACGCTATATGCAATCATCAGATTCCAATGTTAACAGTTCCCACACACCCAAGAACCGTTCTTTCTACATTTACGACATGTGTACCTGTAGCAGTGTACACACTTCTCTCTGTGCTGTGGTTACTATTACACTGAAGGGGCCGGGGAAGCAGCGGTCTTGGAACTGAAGTTTCTCGATGTTGCATCCTATTTTGCTTTATCCATCGCCTTTTCTTGTAAGAAGTGACGACGAAGCTCCCCTGCAAGCTGAGCCATGGACACTCTTATTCTCTCAGTGACTCCCCGTGCATGCCTTACACAGCACGTGTGCGTTGCTCGCCACCAAGTTAATTGTGTTATAGCACGAGCAATAGGCTACCTCACGCCTTCTGGTGCAAGATATCAACACATCACTGGAAAAAAAAGAAAGAGACAAATATGTGTGACACATCGCACTAATGCAATATTATTTGAACACGAACAGTGTCAGATCAGGTGTAAATGTATGGCATTTCTAAAAGTTATCTTTTTTCAGTCTTATTCTCTCAGTCACATTCACACTGTCCCTCAAGCGACCCCCTTTTGATCTGACTCTAACTAATAGCACCAGTATAAATTCAGACCCGATCTGGTGCTGTTCGTTTTCAAATAATATTGCATTAGTATGACAATGTTTTCAGATTGGTACTATTCAGGTCACAAAATGATTTCTTCAAAATGTCACATATTTCTCTCTTTCTTTTTTTTCCAGTGCCATTAAAACGTGGCGTCAAAATCGCGCAGACAAAATCACGCGGACAAAATCACGAAAGTTTCATTAAATATGAATTACTAGTTTAAAGCATATATAATAATGTTTATTTTAGAAGTGATTATGAGACACGGCACACCTTGCATATGTAGGAAGAATTGCAGCAATATGTCTTGATAGTTAAGTGTATTTAGACTTGCTGGCTGCCTGACTGCTGGTAATTCCACTTTGTATACGACGCGTTATGCCAACCCTCGACTTAATTATTTGTTCACGGCATGCCATCAGCACGGCAAGCAGATAGTCCTTAAAATCACTCCCTGCATATGTAGGAAGAATTGCAGCAAGACGTCTTGATAGTTGAGCGTATTTAGACTAGCTGGCTGCCTGACTGCTGGTAATTCCGCTTTGTATACGATGCGTTATGCCAACCCTCGACTGAGTTATTTGTTCACGGCATGCCATCAGCAGTTATAACAGTTATAACCTAGCACATAATGTGTACATAATGCGCACATACACATCCCACTCTCTTGGCCTCTCTCACGATTTTGTTGTGCCGATTTTGTCGGCGCGCATTTGACGAAAACCAGTTAGCAAGTTTGTCGGCGCTAATTTGTCCGGCGCGGTTTTGTCGGCGCTCATATGTCTATCGCGCTTTTGTCAGTGAACTCAATTCTAGTGTTAAAGGCCGTCTTTATAAAAATGTGTCTAGAAAAGTCTGTGATTGTTTATGCTTTGACTGCAAATTACCTTGACCACTATATTTAAAAAATTAATCCTAAAGGAGTTAGCACCCCTGCTATGTACAATACAACTAGTCAATCTAATTTAGGACTTGGGACAGGTTGGTGTGCATGTGTTTTGTGGTGTAAAAGTGTTTACAAATGATGCCTTAACTTCTAATATTCTTTTTATAGTGGTTGTTCTGCCCCACATGTTGTTAGCTGTTAGCTGTTATTTGTTGAGCTGTGCTCCCCCTCTGTCTTGTCATTTATTAACACACCTGCCAGTCTCGTCCCAAACTCACGTAAAGCATGTAGGTCCCATAATAAACATTTCAATAGACCCCATGCGTCTCAAGTAGGCACCCCTTTATCTCTTGTTTCGGTCACGTCTGAAGCATACCTTTAATGTATATAAACCCCTGGGTCTGGTTAGTTGTGGTACGCAGCAATTTGTACCTCTGTCTACGCGTTTCTCTTTTTCTTGATCCAAACGTGGAAATCACTCGCCTTGTAAGTGTCTTTTAAAGCTTTATTGTTTAATGTATATTGTCAACTATGTATTGCTTTATAAATCATTCTTTAATGTCTTTGGTTGTACACCTGTATATACCTGTATGTTTGTTTTGTATATATTTCAGTTTACAACGATGTACATCCAGTAAAAGCCTTCAAGAAAGCTCACCCTTGTCAATTATATGTGGATGTGCCGAGCTGTTTAAGCTCTCTGCGGCAGTGTTGCACGGATAGCGCGGAGTGAGGCAGAAAAGTGGTGATGAAGTTAATACTGGAAATGTCTCAATTACTAGCCTTGATTTACAGGTACACCTGTCCTACCTCAATGTTTGATACATAAATATCTTGCCGTTTCTCTGGACCCTGCTTACATACTTCAGCTCTGTCATTGTTGCCCCTGAAAAGACTGTGCAAGTCAAACAGACCAATATGGCTAAAGCTGGTGACCTCACTTCAGTACCTTAGTAGGGGCCAGGGAGGCTACTATATCCTTCATCTCTCTCATCATTTCCCCCAAAAATGCTGAACAATTCTAACAGAATGAGCATGGCTCACACTTGAAGAAACACCCCAACAATGCCAGATTGCTACCTTTGAAAAAGCTAAACAAATAACAAATAACTTGAACAAGCAGGCAAGGCAGATGATATCATTAAACAAGGCAAGATTTACTGAGGAACTATTCAAACTTTAATCATTACTTACTTGCAGAGAAACCACACATTAAATAATAGAAGTCAAACATAGAGGAAAAGATACAATGTGAACTGTTCAAATCATAATCCAAAACAGTAATCTTTGCCTCATCATAATCAGGTGAAGTTTCGTTCTGATTTAAAGCATTAATTCTTCATAATCCAACTAAGGTGTTTCTTCAAATTTTGTAGATAGTGCTGCTCTTTCATCCTTAGACAGCATGTCGTTTTCAGTGCATCTTCAAAACTTTCTTTTTCACAGAGAACACTGTACGCGTCTGTGTCACACCAGCTGGTGCTTTCTTTTATACCACAACTTGATGGTTATTATGAGTAACTGACATTCGTTAAAAAACGGAAGATTGAGAGTTTCCTTTAGTGGTTTTGCACTTCTGTCAACCTTAAGTTGTTTTAAGCTAATTATGAGGTACGAGTTAAATAAACCACCTGTAAACCCCCATTTCACATTCTTACAAGCATAAACACTAATTAACATAGATGAGCTCAAACATAAACCATTCTAACAGATAACACTTCTTCCTAAAATTTGCTGTACATTTGCATATTTCTCTCTCACCTCAGGCAATAAATATAACAGCAGGTCATGTCACTTGCAGAAATTCTCTGAGAATTCTGCATATGTTGGGTTGTATTGATAAAAGGGATGAGACAGAGGAGAGGAGGCCGGGGGAGAACTTTGTTCCTTAGAGTAGAAAGAATTGAATGCAACTTAACATCATCAAAACTAAGGAACTGGTTATTGACTTTTGCCACAACAAGGACCCTCCATGTCCAGTCACTATTCTGGGAGTGGATGTAGAAGTAATACACTCCTACAAGTAGTTGAGGGCCCACATAAATGACAGGTTGGACTTATCTTGGAACACAGAGGAACTATACAAGAAAGGGCAGAGCAGGCTCTTTTTTCTTAGGAGACTGTGGTCCTTTAATGTAGGAAGTGACACCCTTCACATTTTGTATAACTCTGTGATGGCCAGTGAAAGTTTCTACATTGTGGTGTGCTGGGCTAAAAATATCACTGCAAGAAAGGCCCACCAAATCAACAAGCTAATAAAAAGGGCAGGCTCAGTTATGGGATGCACTCTGGACCCCCTAGAGCAGGGGTGTCCAAACTATGGCCCGTGGTTCATTTTTAATTGGCCTGCAGCAAATTCTAAAAATATAATGAAATATGGCCCACACACAAAACTTGTTTTTAACTGCATTGTACTTCTTAGGTTTAACACAAGGCAGAGCTACTTTCTTGATCAAGGCTGCGTCTTCACAAACAAGCACAACTAAAGAACAATTTTGCTATGGGTGACCAAAAATGGCAAAACCAAAGAAACACACAATAGCAAGTGAGTGCAGAAAATTTCAGACACTGTGGGAAAATTAATATTTCTTCCTAGAAGTCAAAAGCAAGTGTGTCTATTTGATTTGCAATGAAACTATTGCAGTGATGAAAGAGTATAATGTGTGTCGACACTACAAAACCAAACATCCGACCTACATGTCCTACACTGAGTGCCAAGCAAGAACAGAAAGCTAAGCAAATGGCAGCGAGTCTGCTAGCTCAACAACAGTATTTTTTTCGTGCTAACAAAACACAAGAAAATGCCACATTAGACAGTTACGAAGTAGCACAACTCACTGCCCATCACAGGAAACCTTTCTCAGACGGTGACTTCATAAAACAGTGCCTCACTGAAGTCGCAGGAATAATGTGCCCGGAGAAAATGCAATAATTCAACAACATTCGCTTGTCCAGAAATGCGGTTGTGCGGTGAATTGAAGATTTGTCAGCTAACGTAAAACATCAAGTGTCAGATAAAGCTTGTGCTTTTGATTTTTACTCAATTGCATGTGATGACAGAACTTACATACAATACAATAAATGAAAACCCATTAATGGAGAGCTGTGATGCTGGTTTTTTAAGCATATTCAATTATGAAGCATAATTTACCTATATTTGATTGATTTTGCTAGCTTAATACACAGGAGGTGAGGCATTATAGGCATTGAGGCATATATTTCTTTGTATGTGGCCCCCAGTGAAAAAAGTTTGGACCTCTCTGCCCTAGATGATGTAGCAAAGTAGAGAATTAAAACAAAACTGGGTGTCATTATGAGCCATACTGCACATCATCTCAGACACGTTAACACAGAGATCTATCTGTCTATCTGTTATATAGTGCATTTCATATCCATTTGTTTGGATGATTGTTGTGGGGTGTGACAACTGAAACTGAGTTATGTGTTGTTTTATTTAACTATTCATCTCTTATTTCATTCCTTTTCTAACTATTCTTCTTTGTAAGTGTTGGTGAAAAAGGTTGTTAACATACTTGTTATATGGCTTTGAGCCACAGCAGCCATTATGGCTGCAAGTATAGAAAAGTTGATTTGCCAGTACGGCATTATTCCTTTAGATAATGGGATGTTGGCATAGGGAGATGTTATAGGGTATGAAAACATTAAATTAGCCCCTCTCATTCATACTGTTTCTAAGTTTTGTCGATCTGGTATCAATGCTTGTAGCAAAAGGAATCATAGTCAATGGTGTTTTTGTGCAGGTGTATTCACTGGCAGCTCCAGCCGTAAGATCATCCTGTCAAACATATTTCTATTTCTAAGAAATGAAGTTTGAGAAAGAGATTTGGAGTATCACATTGGAAAAAATGAGTATGCAAAAACTTCACAAAAAAAACTTTAAATGGGAGTTGTTTTGCTCTTATTTAGAAAAAAAAAATGCCAATGGGGTAAACAAAAGTTACTTGACAAGATATCTTAAAGTAAGCTAAATAATTGTAAATACAATACAATAAATCTTACAATGATAAAACAAGATTTAATGTCATGGTTTTAATACATTTCCACTTGCTTAGATTTCATTTTTTGCTGGTGTCAAAAATATGATATATTCTGCTTGGATTCAAAGCTCCTGCATTAAAACATGTATTGTCCTTTCAAAGACAAGTGTACAGTATAAGGCACTTAACCAGATGGATAAGAACCTTAATATTACAGTGCAGTTAAGGCTTGATGGTCACAATTACACTATTTTTGTTACCTCGGATGAGATGAAATGTTTAGCATTTGGCAGTGGAAGACATTTAGTTAAAAATTGTCCAGTAAATGCGAGTCGGACAGTGGTACATAATAAGGAAGAATATGAACATAATATGAATATTTAAATACAAAGAGGACTGTTTGATTTATGTTAGGTAGATTGCCCAGAGGCGACTGGGTGGTCTCGTGGTCTGGAACCCCTACAGATTTTATTTTTTTTCTCCAGCTTTGGAGTTTTTTTGTTTTTCTGTCCACCCTGGCCATCGGACCTTACTTATTCTATGTTAATTAATGTTGACTTATGTTTATTTTTTATTGTGTCTTCTATTTTTCTATTCATTTTGCAAAGCACTTTGAGCTCCATTTTTTTGTATGAATATGTGCTATATAAATAAATGTTGATTGATTGATTGATTGAACAAGGCTGGCATCAGGCTGGTCCCTCAACTGCTGCTGAAAGTGTATCACAGGAGGTGCTATCAGAACCGGCAGAAGCAGCCAGTGATGGGGCTGCTGTTAGGAGAAGGGCACGTGTGCTGCAAAGACTGTGAACAGAGAGGAGGAGAGTGGGTTTACAGTCGAAGTCCCTGCTGTCGTACATAACAGTGCATGGAAATCGGCTGAAATGGAAGAAGGAGATAAAGATCCAGAAAACAATGACAAATGTCCAGCTCAATAGCACCAAAATAAAGTTGAAGGAGGAACTGTGAAAAAACACAGTAATGTGGAGGAGGACTCGTCTATTGTTGACCGAGAGAGCTGAGCAGCTACCTTTCCTGTCGCTGCAGTCAGCTTCGTGGTGTTAGCAGTTGTGATGGAGGAAGTCGTCGCAGTAGACAATGAAAGTGAGAAAGATGAAGGCAGTGTCTCAGATTCATTTACTGTGTCTGATGCACAGGAATTAAAAGACAGGAGGGTTACAGTGCCCAAAGCATAAGAAAGTTTTTAGTGAAGACTGCTAGAAAAAGAATAATAAATGTGTCAGAATTCCTTCCAGACATTAATCTGTTTATGTCATCGGTTTGTAGTCTAAGGAAAAATCATTGAAATATTCAGCTTACAAGAGTGCGTTAAATTAAAGAACATCTTAACTAAACTAAAGAGAAAGTCTAAAATGAACACAGAAAATTATTAGGAGTTGTAGGATTCTTCCCCTTTTGTGCTGGGGTTATCTTCTAGTGAATCGTTCTTTATAACATCTATGATTATGGGAGGTTATCAATGGGGGTAGAAACATTGGCAAGTAATGGTTCCTTTTTGAATGTTAAAACCAGAAAAATCTAGATGTGATCTTTTTACAAGAGACTCATATTGATAATAAAAACCAGTGAGAGTGGAGCAGGAACTGGAATGGTGGGATATTTTTCAATAATAATTTGTCCAATGTCAGCGCTGGAGTGGCTGTGCTGTTGTCACATAACATCAATGTGGACATCTGTGGGGTGAATAATATATTGGAAGGAAGACTACTGAGAGTGAAGGTAAAAATTCAGGGGAAGCTATTTAGCTTTATAAATGCATATATATATGATTGCAATAACAGATTGCAGTTTTTCCAGAAAGTAGAAGCCTTTTTGAAGCAGTGCATCTCAGAGGACAATGTAGTGTTAGGAGGTGAATTTAGCTGTATTATTAACACGCCAACAGATAGAAATAACAGGATTTAGCCACATCCTCTCTTGTCCCAAAAACTGCTGAGGATAGTGAGGGGAATGGAGCTGGTAGATGTATGGAGAAGAAGAAATGGGGAGAGCTAGCAATACACATAGGGAAGAGTAAGTAGCGGGGAGTTCACAGCCAAATTGGATCATATTTACACGTTTAAGTATCACCTTGGACTGTTTAAGTCACACTCCATTACACCAACTGGTTTCTCTGATTACAGCGTAATAACCTGCAATGTAAATATAACAACTTACAAACCCAAAAGTGCTTATTGGCATTTTAACTTTCTTTTAATTCAACATCAGAATTTTAAGGAAATACTTTAAATATTTTTGGATCAGGTGGAAAACTAAAAAAATGGAAGTTCACCAGCTTGCATCAATAGTGAGATTTAGAGAATGTGTAGATTATATTGTTATGTCAGGAATATACTGGAAATGTCACTAGATTCTTAAAATCAGAGTTGGCTGGATTGGAAGCTGAGATAACTGAGAGCCAGTAGCTTCTTGAGTTAGTCCCAGACACACAGTTAATGAAGAGCCTTAAAGTTAAAGAGAAGAGTCTGGCTTAGTTATTGGAGACCAAAGTTAAATGGGGTCTGATGAGATCATGCTTTCAAAGCTTAAATTAAATGGATGCACCAACATATTTTTTCACCTTGAAAGAAAGAACTCACAATGTAAATTATTACATTGTCTGAGAGCAGCAGAATGGGATATCGACCAACAGCAGCCAGCGAATATCAGGAATCTTGTTGTGAAACTTTTATAAGACTTTGTATGCTGCACAGACAGTTCACGATGACAATGAATGCCATCATTTGTTGCAGAATTTTCCTCAGCTTCCGAAAGAAGATGCTTTGAAAGGGCTTAATGTGGGCAAGGTTCCTGGTATTGATGGACTCCCGGTAGAATTTTAGAAAGAATTCTGGGATCCAATTGCTAGAAAACTTTAAACAAAGCATCAAGACAGGTGTCTTAACCCAGAGCTATGGGAGAGCAGTCGTAACCCTCCTTCCTAAAAATGACAATTTGTGTGAGATCAAAAACTGGTGGCCTGTGTCACTCCTGAGCACAGACTACAAAATTTTGTCAAAAGTGTTGGCCAACAGTCTCTGAGCTGTTCTTAATAAAGTGGTGCATCCAGATCAAAGCTACTGTGTGCCTGACAGGACCATTTTTAACAATATTTTTATCATTCAGGACATTTTAGCTGTTTCAGAATTTGTTAATTTTAAGGCTGATCTTCTTTCATTAGACCAATAGAAAGCCTTTGATCGGGTCAGTCATTCCTATTTTTGGAATATTATGAGAGCTTTTGGTTTTGAGGTGAATTTTGTTAAATACATTCAACTTCTGTATAATGACATTTTTGGTGTAGTAGAGGTCAATGATGGCTAGTATGCGCCTTTTTCTGTTTAAACAGGAGTTCGACAGGGCTGCTCTCTATCTGGAATGCTCTATGCATAGGCTTTGGAGCCATTCTTGGCAGAGTTAAGAAGAGTGCTGAGTGGTCTTTCTATACCAAAGTATACAGTCAAGCGATTCAAAGTCACAGCTTATGCTGATGATATTGTGGTGATCATGAGGAATCAGGAGGATGTTGATAAGCTTGCAGGCCCTATGATAAAATATCATCGGTTAAAATAAACTGGGCCAGAGGTAGTGCTCTACTAGTTGGAGACTGGCCTATACTTAGTCCTCCTTGTCTTAAAGTGGGTCCACAGAGTACTGCTAGATAGCTGTACCTGGTTGTTTGTTTTGGTAATGGACAATTTGTGCATAAAAACTAATGGACTATTACAAAAGGTACAAGCTCAACTAAAGAAATGGATCCTCACCCAGATCTCATATACTGTAGAAGCAAGAAGCTGATCGTAAACAATCTGGTGATCTCCAGTTTGTGACATAATCTGTTTACAGCCCTCATCACAGCTTTTCAAGCAGATACAATTAGCCATTGTGAATTTGTTTTGGGAAAAGTATAGCGATATATCAACCGGACAAGATTGGATTTTCAAAGTTATCAGAATTTTACAAGAGTTTGCTAAGTGTGTGGTGTTTGCTGACAGTCAAAAGGGATTTTGAAAATCCTTAGTTTGGATACTGTAAGGGTTTTTGTTATACAATCTTCATTTTATTTACAATTAAACATACACTTGATAAGGACAGATTTGTTTGGAAAGATGCAATAACGATAACATAGGGGACAGGAGTTCACTCTGTATGATTACTGGAAAAATTCTTAAATAAACAATGAACATCCTTGCCCAAGAGATATTTAACATATGTTGAAAATTTATTTGAAACAAAGATCTGTCCTTCTATTGACTTTGTTTTTCCTACACTTGTGGTGTCCCAAGCAGGTGAGTGGACAGGAAGTAAAACAAGCAGCTTACTATCCACAAGCAGCCTGTTGGACATTCCTCTGCAGTTTGTGACAGGAAATCAGCTTTACCAGAACCTGTGTGAAATTCACCTATCACCATCAATTGAAGATGCTACCAGACACACCTTGGAGAAACAATATTATGGTTCAGAAGAGAGGAAAGCTGGCCTTGAGTTCGCTGTATAGTACAAACCACCATTTACTAATTGGGTGGAGGATTGTGACAATGTGGGTTCTGGCTCCACACTCCCATCTGATTTGGAAGCACTTGAACCCAACACCGTCGATAACATAACCGAGTGAGCTAGTCAGTGAAGGCAATAATTGAGCAAGGGGTGGTGCAAAAAGTGCAATAGTGCTTTTATTTAAAACTGTCCATCAAAACAAAACAGTGTTCCATAAATAGTGCAGCTCATTCAATAAATAATCCAATAAAAGAACGTGGAGGTTAAAATCAATAAATAGAAAAAAACACAATCCTTTAAAACCAGAGGTTTAAAATGTTCTTTAGAAAGCAGTTCTTAAAACAACAAGTCCAGTGCTTTTCTGGTAGCGTCTCACCTGCTTATCCTATTAGGGCTTAACAGCAGGCAAGACGTTCTCTGCAGCTGCCCTCCTCTTACACACACGCAAGACTGGGGACCTCCCAATTCCTGGCTTCGGTCTGGCACTCATCCCAGTCCCCGAGACTTAGTTTCCACCAATGGCAAGGACGCACACATTGGGGACTCCACCACCAAGCCTCCCGACTTCCGCTGCCTTTCCGCGGCCCTCTGCGGCTCGTCGCTTTCCTCTGGGCACTCCCGCTACATGGTCGCTTAGCGGGAGCAACATCAACTCAAATGCCTGGGTGTCGGCCTAACACCCAGCTTCCTCACAGCTGCCCACGAGGGCCACAGCAGCTGCAGCATTAGCCACGGGAAAATCACGAATGTGGGCAGTTCCTCACCTGTGCACTAGGTGAGAAATGCCCACCCTACGGATTGCCCCACGGCCCACTATGGCCCAACGTCCCCTCGCTAAGCCGCGAACATTTATTTAAAACAAATGGCTTTTCCTCAACGAGCTGTGGACCCATAACACCACAAGGATATGAAGTCGAAGCTGTTGCATGGCATACTAGCGGTGAACTCCTTTTTGGGAATAATTAGTCCTGAGGTTGCTGATAATTGTCTGTTTTGCAATGTTAAGAGAGATGATGTTTCACTGTTTTATGTTTTGTATGAGGCTTCAGCCTCTTTTTGTTATGATAAAAAAAACTAATAGAAAGATTGGTGATTGAATATAATGAGCTGGGCTTCTTGTTTGGTTGGAGAGTAAGAAAAAGAACAGGTAACAATGTGAACCTTGTAAACTTCATTATAAGTCAAGCTACTGTAAATTGAGAGTATGGAAAACCCGCAAAAATAAGATCAGTGTGTCTGGCCTCCAAGATATTGGGTTGTTCAAAAGGCTATGCAAAAGTAGAATCTTAGTGGACTTTAGTTTTTATATTGAAAGGTCTAGGTATGTATGGTGTTTAAATAATGTGTTATAAATGTGAAGATGATGTGTTATACTTGGTGCTCTGATTTTTTTTTTTTTCTCTTCTCACCCACATCATTCCTAGTTGATTAGAATGTTTTAGGACATCCTTTTTCTTGGAAATGTTTCTTCAAAAGTGGTACAATGAAAAAGGTTATTTTTAATATTTTCTGTCTTATAGTTTTTACCTATTGTGTGAGTTTCAAGCCTGTTTTAACTATTATCTCAATAAAGTTTGTTTTATATAGTTCCTATCTATCTATCTATCTATCTATCTATCTATCTATCTATCTATCTATCTATCTATCTATCTATCTATCTATCTATCTATCTATCTTTTATCACATACATGCACATGGGAAGCAGTCTAAGGGCTTAGGTGGGAGTAAGACGCAGAGACTGGGGTTGATTAATTGCACTAATGCCTTTTCTCCCTCTTCCACAGACCTCCAGAAGGAAAGCCAGCCTAAAACTCCTCCTACTTCCTGCAGCAGTTCATACCCCCCTACTGAGTCCAATTCCACCTTAAGGAACCGCGTCTTCATGCCCTCCAACTTTAAAACCCAATCATTTACCTCCTTTACTCAGTCTTTGGTAAGATTCAATCTTGGATGATTACTTGTTTGAATTTCTTTTTACTTTAAACCTCCAGTATACGGGATGGAATCCCCAAATCTTTATCTTGTTTTTGTCTCTCATTTACACTATCTATCTATCTATCTATCTATCGACTACAAATTCATTACACTCAGCTACTTGTTGGTCTCGGGTGATTTTTAAGTTACAACTTATATTTTTATGCTCAAAAATTGTTGCTGAATATAATTATTATATTATAAACACAGTTCTAGTTACTGGCAGAGATAAATGAACATAACAAACTAAATTTACCTTTAGCAGCAGTTCATAGAAAGCTGTCATTAGGGAATTAGAACAGTGCTAAATAACAGAACACAGGCCAAGGACATTAATCATTAAGCTAGGTGACTGAGATTGAATTTTGATAGAGAAAGTGGAGTCACTAAATGTACAGGAAATGTAAGATCACACAATATAACATTGACCCTGATCATTTCTTAATTCTAGCCTATCAAATGCTGGACAAAAAGATGCTAATGCATGATTTGTAGCATACTAGTACAGTATATGAATTCTAAAACAAGAGTGTCATTTTGCAGCACCTCAAGCATATTGTTAGAAACAAAATTTATAATGAGGCTTTCTTTGAAACTGTTCCAGGGCCAACAATTGACTTTCACAGTTCAGCTCATTTAACTGTGTCCTTGTGTTTGCTAAGAGGGTAGATGTATTTCTTTTCTCTCTATTTTTGTGGATGTTGACAACATGAGTCAGGAATATAAAGAAGCTGCTTCATACTGACCCGAACTTTTGATTGCTGGCATAAAGGCACAGCCTATACCCCTGATCAGTTTTGGTTCTGGGGTGACTTTTATTAGGTATTTGCATGCTTTTCCCTTATTTATATGTTGCTTTTGAGTCATTTGAGTATTAAAAGCTGAAAAATAACACCCGCATTGGGCTTCAGCATCGGCCTTTTATGTGCATGTTTGTGTCCTTTAAACTTGTTCTGAGACATTTCTGATATTGTTTTTTGAACAAAAAGAGTGCTTGAGGGCATGCTGACATGAGAGAAGCTGATAGGCTATGGGAACATTCTGCACCCATGGCTAGTTTAACACACATCCTAGGTAGGCAGGGCTACACCTCTCAACGATAACATGTATGTCTAAAGGACATGTTCATACAAAGAATGAAGCTCAAAGATGTCAAAAAGAAAGTTACAAGAAAAAAAAACAAATTAGATTAGAATAATAATGAATAAGTAGCAAAGAAAAAAATAAGTAAATAACTAAAAATAAAGTTATCCCTACAACCTTATAAAACATTAGACATTTATAAACGAAAGACCTGTGTGCATGTGTGTGTGTATGGAGCAGTCCGCTGAACCACAGCCACTAGAAGGCGCATGCATGTACTTTGAAATTTTTTCAGCCTTTTCTTGCACCTCAGTTCTCACTACAAAAGAAATGTATGTGTGTGTGTGTATGGAACAGTCTGCTCTACTCCAATACTTTACAATACAATTTCCCCTTGGGGATTAATAAAGTACCTATCTATCTATCTATCTATCTATCTATCTATCTATCTATCTATCTATCTATCTATCTATCTATCTATCTACTTACACTCAACAGCAGCCATAGGAGTTGGTGTGAATTCTACAGAAGATGTAGAAGCTTATACAAGTGTGACTTGCACTTGATGAGATGGAACATGCATGCACTTTTAAATTTTTTCGGTGCGTGCATGCACCTCAATTCTCATTCAGACTAAGCCGAAAAACTCAGCTTTGTGGTCCATGCACATGTACATTCACACGATGACCTACCATACCTTTGTGGCCTGAGACATGGTCCAGCCTTCAATTCGTACCACAGCTGCACTCGACTACATGTCCAACTCGGACAAGATATGACCTGTTCTGGCCCACTAAGCCGATGCCGCTGCAAGTTTGCCCATATAATAAAACTGCTAGGGAGTCTTCGGGTTGTTTTTTTGTCCCAAAGACCACATGCAGCTAGTAGATATATAATTAGTAAAAGAATAGCATCCTTATATATAATATCATAATGTAGGTCACTAAAGATGAGACAAGTGATAAGGTTAGAAGGGTGGAGGACAGAAAAGAAAATGCTCCTGGTAGGCTGGAGAAAAAAAACAAAATCTGCTGGGGTCTCAAGGCCAAACATCCACCAAGCCCCTACTGAGCATTCTAATGAACATAAATATGCTTAAATCATTTCCCATTATTTCCAGACTTCGTCTGAAAGGGAAAGATGAAGTCAATCCCATGAACAGCTGGGGTATTTGCCTTCATTCCAGCATCAGAGGTGGGTGCACAGGCTTTTGATCAAGTGGTGTTGGCACAAAATACAACCACTGGCATATCTCTATTTGGAAAGTATTCCAGATTTTTGGTGCATAACAGTAAAAGGCCACTTCTTTCAAGCTTGGTTCTTGGACTTGTAAACAGACCACCATTAGAGGATCTAAGGTTATGGATTGGAGTGTAGGGGTCTGGCATTTTAAAATATAGGACAGAGCAAGATTATTTAAAGCTTTATACACCATTAGTAGTATTTTAAAGTCAATTCTAAATTATATAGGTAATCAATGTAACAATACTTAAAGTGGTGAGATGTGCAAGGAATTCTTTTTCTAATTAAGATTCTTTTAACCGACTGATATCTATCTTAGGTAGTGCAGTTAGTGGTGCATTACAGTAATCTAGTTGAATAAAAAGAAAAGAGTGAATACATTTTTCACCATCTTGCAATGTTATATGAGGTCTAACTTTTGCAATGTTTCCTAAGTGAACAAAATGCCGTTTTAGTAATCTTTTAATGTGCAATTTAAAGTTTAGGTCAGAATACACCTCCACCTTCACTTTTAAAGTTAATGGATAAAAGTTTGTTTCTAAAACCCTCACTATTTCCATTTTTGCCATCTACCGATTTCTATTTTTTTGTTATTTAGCTTGAGGAAGTTACAAATCACCCAATCGGAAATACTAGTGACACCAATGCACTGAATCAATAGTCATTTTCTAACCTGCTTAATCCAGACAGAGGTAATGGAGGCCTACTGGAATCTATCTAGCATGGGGCACAAGGCAGGAACAAACCCTGGACAGGCCGCCAGTCCATCATAGGGTGACCACATATACACACACACACCAAACACAGACTATGGCTAATTTAGTGTAGCCAGTTCACCTAACCTACATGTCTTTTGGACTGTGGGAGGAAAATGGAGCACCAGGAACATGCAAACTCCACATAGAATCCTAGTCTTTTTACTAGGAAGCAGCAATACTACGACTACACCACTGTGACACCCATCTGAACCAAAAGTGACTTAGGAAATTAACTGTTACTGTAGGTAGTTAAACATTTTGTTTTTCCAAAAAGTTGAGTTTTTTTGTAAACCACATTAGCTAATTGAATTGTAATTATCCTTATGTAAAGAAGCCATTGGCAACCTTTTCCTTTGATGTCACCCAAGGACTGAGTACCATACCATACCATATTTATTTGTTGAGCGCTTAAAAACACAGCATTACAACTGACCGAAGCGCTGTACAGTTACAACAAGCAGGACTAAAAGCAAAATATTAAAAACAAACATTAAGAGAGAATTAAAACAGAGATACTAAAAACAGGTCAGGGGTACTGTCAGTCATGTGCACATTTTGAATCACGACTGGGATAAAGTGTCTATCTGTTCTTTGAGTAGCTACAGAATGATTTTGCTATATAGATGAACAAGTATCCTCACTGTTTCTGGAAGTGAAAGTCTTTATCAGTAAATCTACATATTGAGTATTGTTTGGTATCATATGCTTTTACCTGTATAGTCTAGAGAGGGTGCACTTCTGGGTTTAGCTGACATTCCTGTTCTACAGAGGTGGCCAGATTTGGGTTCAAGCTAACACCTGCTCAAGGCACTTCCATCACATATCTGTGTTATACAGAGGATTCAGAAAGCATTCAGACCCCTTCACATTCTGGAAACTTGATTGAGTTGTAAATTTTATTTTAAATGTATACCTTTGCCATTTTTTTGTCCATCAATATACACTCAATAAATCTTAATTACAAAGTACAAGATAAAAGTTTTCAAAAAGTTTTGCAAATGTATTAAAAATCAAAAACAAGTATCTCTCATTTATGTAAGTTTTCAGACTCTTAATTCAGTACTTTGTGCAAATCCCTTTGGCAACAACTCCAGCTTCGGGGTCCTTTTGAGTAAGTCTCTACAAGCTTTGGCACACCTGGATTTTGGCAGTTTATCCCATTCATTCTGGCAGATCCTCTCCTGCTCAGCTAGATGGGATAGGAAGCATCTGTAAACTGCCATCTTCAGGTCTCTCCACGCCTGTCCTACGGGGTTTAAGTTTGGATTTTGGCTGGGCTATTTAAGGACAGTCAGACACTATAGTGTTGTCTTGGCTGTATGTTGTTAGTTATTGCCATGCTGAAATGTGAACTGTTGCCCCAGTCTAAGGTCACATACACTGTGGAGTAGGTTTTCTTCATGGACTTCTCTGTGTTTGGCTTCATTCATCCTCCCTCAATTCTATCTAATCTCTCCGTCCATACCACTGAGAAGCACCTTAATAGCATTAGGCTGCAAACCACCATGCTTCACTGTAGATATTCTGTTAGGCGGGTAACGAGCATTGCCTGGTCTTTGCCAGACATTGTGCTGGAAGTTCTGCCTGAACAGTTCAATTTTTGCCTTGTCAGACCAGTTAATAATTTGCTTCATTCTCCCAGAGTTATTTCAATGCCATTTTAACAAACTCCATGCAGGCAGTCATATGCCTTTTAACCAAGCGTGGCATCTGTGTGATTGATTTGATCGGATCTCCTATCTGAGCAGAAGACTTCTGAAGTTCTGTTAGAGTGACTATTGGGTTCTTCATGTTTCCCGGTGGTTCCAAACTTGTTCCATTTCATAATTATTAAAACTACTGTGCTCTTGGAAACACTCAAAGCTTTAGAAATAATTTTATACTCTTTCCCTGATGTATGCCTTACTACAGTATTTTCTTGGAAGTCTATAGAGAGTTCCTTCATATATTGATTTTTTTGTTCTGAAATATGGTGTTAATGGTGTGACCTTCTATGAACAGGTGTCTGCCCTTTTTAAATTATTTTGACACAGGTGGACTCCAGTCAAGGTCTGGACACATCTCAAAATGAATTAAACCAAACAGGATGCACCTGACCACAATTTGGAGTGCCAAAGCACTGGCTGAATACTCACATAAATGTCAGATTTCAGTTTTTGATTTTTAATACTTTTGCAAACCTTTCTGAAAACATTTTTTCAATTTGTCTTTATAGGTTAGTGATTGTGGATTGATGGGTAAAATAGCAAATTGATCCATTTAACACTCTATAACACAATACAGTATTCAGAAAGTGAATGGGTACTTCCTGAATCCACTGTATATAAAAGAAAAGGAAGACAACAATATACTCCAAATCAATATGGGCATTTGTGAGGGAAATGAAATGGTGCAGTTCATAAATTCAGTCTGAACAAAGACTGTCAGTCACTAAGCCCACATCCTCAAATGAAGTCCTTAGACACCACAGTGGATAAATATAGCGGATACTTTTAGGGATTAGACACCTTTCCTTGGGGCAAATCCACTTTCATATTACTGTGCTCTATATATGAGACATACTGTGTAAAGAAGAGTGGAAAAATATATACCCTAGAAAAAAAAATAATAGTGTAAAATACAAAGAAAAAACATTATAGAATGTACTTACAGACCAGAGGCGTCCACAGAAGCTTGAATAGGTTCAGAAATTGGAGATGTAATATTATCTATTATTATAAGACTGCAGACTGATTTCATACAGAAAAATTCCACTGGGACAAATAGAGCAAAACAGTAATATTAAAATGAATCTTCTCATAGATGACATGTAACATTTATATATGTTATGCATTCAAAAGAGTGTAGTACCTTTTTTACATAATATGTTAATACGAGGTGAGACACAAACATAACCGGATTTGAAAAAAAATTCAAATTGATGACTTAGAGCATTCTAAACATTGTCACCTTCTATATACTCCCCCTCCCAATCTCTACACCGCACCATATGAAGAAAAATGTGTTCCCTTCAGGTCATTTTTGATTTTCGGGAACAAGTAAAAATCACAGGGTGTTAAATCAGGCAAACAGGGAGAATGATCGAGGACAGGAAAGTTTTTGTCAGTCAAAAAGTGCTTTACTGAAAAAAGAGAAAATTTGTGAGAAATTTGTTGTTGATTCATTGTTCGATTTGTTCACACGATATTATCACAGCAACTTGTGCAGCAATTGTTATGCAAATACTGTACTGACTGGGCTATTCACAGAATGGCTGGTCGACGATTTGAGAGGGCGTGTAGGAGGGGATATAGTTCTAAGATTCACATTTGACTGACCTCCAAACAGTTTTCCAGGAAAGCCCCAAGCCCAGTCCGGTTATTTTTGTGTCTCACCTCATATGTTAGGTATATTATACAGTATTCTCCACTTTGATTTCTCATGTAAATGATCTGCTAGATGTGCTGTGAAAGAACAGCTCAGTGGCTGGTGTGATTATATAAAAAGGTAAAACTGATGTGAATGCACAAGATCTGAAAAGCAAGAACATTCCATATAAAGACATGCCGATCACTCACGGATAAGCAAGACATCATAAAGCATTTTAACTTACTCTGTGACATTCACAGCTTTCCATTTTGTTCTAAAATTTGAAATTTAAACTTAATAAAGCTTACACATTTGAGATATTTTACAATTTACCTAAATATGTACAGTAAGGTTGTGGAGGACTTTATCTTATGGTGCAGAGACAACAACCTGCAACTCAACACCTGCAAGACAAAAGAGCTGGTGGTTAGACTTCCAGCATCAAGGACAGGGAGGACATAGAAGTGGTGCCAAGCTATAAGTACCTGTGGGTTTCACATAAACAACTAACTGGACAGGTCTGAAAACATAGCAGCAATGAAAAAGAAGGGCCAGAGCAGTCTGTACAGGCTAAGGAGACTTGGATCTTTTGATGTGTGGAACAAGCTTTTGGGAAATGTTCTATCAGTCCATAGTATCCAATGTGGTGTTCTATGCTGTGGTCTCCTGGGGAAGCAACCTGAGAACAAAAGAAACACAATGCACACAAATACACAAAGTTATTAGGAAAGCCTGCTCCAGCACAGGGCAAACCATAGACACATTGAAAGCCATTCTGGAAAAGAGGATACAGTAGTGGCAAAATTGGATGCTTTCTTGAAAAATACCCCCATCCCTTCTAGTAGTCGCTCTCTCTGAGCACTTTAAGCCAAAGGTTCATTCCATTATGTGTGCTAAGAAGTGCCTCTGCCAACTGCTATCAGGCAATTTAATGCTGAAACCCAATATACTCATTAAGTTTAATTTTATTTATTTATTCATTTACTTAGGTATTTATTTGTTTATCGGTTGACTGATTGGCTGTTTTATCTGTCTTGTGAGTCTGTATCTTTGTTTTTTATGTTTTTGCTGCTGCATGCATCTGAATTTCCCCATGGGATTAATAAAGTTTATCTAATCTAATCTAATTATTGTTCTACATGTTCTAATTGTTCAGAACTCCCATAACATCTTCTATCTCTCAATGACTTGAGAAAGTGCTTATATTTTTGAAGATGAAAAAAGATCAGATTAACTCAACAATGTTGTATGTCTCAATTGCAATGCATCCTAGTTACAAAGTCTGATAAAAGCACGGCAGCCTTTCTTAAGATACTTCTAACTCCAGAACAGCCTTAGAGTTTTGTGCTTTAACAATTATTATTATTATTATTATTATTATTGTTGTGTGAAACCATGATTCAAGTTAGTAATAAAGAAGTGCTAAATTCATTATGGCATTTAGTCAATTATATTGTGCTGTTATTGTGTGCACTGCATATTATTTGGCCATTATTTTTATTACAAGCTGTGTTTGCTTGTTTTACCGAGGAACACCAAGAATAAGAACTCTGATGTCCTGGTGACACACGGCAAACAAATCTACTAAAGTAAAAAAAAACATTTTTGTGTGTTACAATTATAATGTATCATGCTGCTCTCATAAAGCTCAATAAAGAAATTATGAATTTAAAGGAAGAGAGAAAGCAGAGCAGGCACTGTTACACAGTGAAGAAATGAAGTAGTGCCAACCTACCACGTCACTTTACAATGTTCGCCATGTAAAAATTGTATTTCAATAGTTCTGACATTATGTGTTCAAATAGCAAAAGTGTACTTCCATCAAAGCAGATCTCTCAGAAATTAAACTACCTTTATTATATCAAATTAAATTATACCACACTTTTTAATTCAAGATCTTTGTATGCCACAGAGAATTAACAACTGAATAATCACATATGTGTCATGGGTATCTCAAAATCATAACAATTTTTTAAATCCGTTACCACTCCCCAATTTGTTGTGTATCTGGCCAAGTGGCTGACGGAATCGAAACTAAAATGTATGAATCAGTTTCATGTAGCTCTGCTAAAAAAGTAACGCTGACTACCAGTAAGAAAATTTTGTCACATTTTGTCATATAGGGGACTCCTAACGGGCTCTGTGCTCTAATGTCTCTTTTCTTCCTCCCTCTGCAGACTGGAAGATTGATGGCTTTACCACCACTGACAACACTTCCGGCGTCCATCATGCCTGGACCCATCTCTTCCTGCCAGAAGTCTTCAAAGCCAGAAGATCAGTCATCTTATAGCAGTCATAACTGAACTTGTGCCTTCAAAGACATTAACGTTTATTAAATGTGTTTTTTTGTTTTGTTTTTTTTTCATAAAAATCAAATGGGGTGCCTTTATGCTGTCTTGTCTATTCTCTTACAATCATTTTTGCTGTCTTGTCTAATCATCTTCCATCCAATGTCTGTGTTCTGCCCATTTTAACTTTTTGTTTTTATTTGCTAGTTCCAAATATGGCCAACACCTTAAAGTAGTCTTCTCTCTGTTGCAAATGGCACTGATGTTTGGTGTGTGTTTAAAGAAAAAGGTAACTGAAGGCCTGTAAGTTGTTTCTTTCTCACACTTTACATTCTAATGTCCTTATGCATATATGCTGCTGTCCATCTTGGCCTCACCCTTGTTTTTTTGTCATGGTCAGATCCAGTTTAGCTTCTTCTCTTGAAAGAGTAATAGAAACCTTTGCATGAAATCTTCAGTTATTTAGCAATTTTTCACAAGAAATAACCTTCATTCTGCAAAAAAACAACAGGCTGGCATGTTTCTTGACAAAGCTGTTTCATCTTAACCCATAACTGAATTTTAGAAATGCTAGTACCTTGCAACTCCAGTAAACAGAATAATATGTTTTTAGCAGTGCTAATGCAATTACAAAGGTTTCTCTAATAACCAATTAGAGTTTGTACATAAGAACATAATAAACTTGACAATCCAGTGAATACCATTCAGGCCTTCAGGCTCATTTGTTTAGCTATTAGCTAAGTTATCCCAACATCTCATTCAGATTCTTCCTATAGGTTGTCAGAATTCTGCAGGATCTACTTTATCAATAACTTTGAGGATTTTAAATACCTGGATTAGGTCCCCATGCTGTCTCCTCTGCTCGAGGCTAAACAGGTTTACTTCTCTGATTCTGTCACAGTAGGACATGTCCTTAAGTCCCATAATGCACTTGGTTGCTCACCTCTGCACAGTTTCAAGTACTGCTATGTCTTTCTTGTACTGTGGTGACCTGAACTGTACACAACACACCAGATGCAGTCTCACTAATGCATTATGTAGTTTAGGCATAATGTCCCTTGGTTTATATTCAGCAGTTTTCATGATGTAACAAAACATTTCTGTTCCTTTTTTAATTACTTCTGCACAGTTCTTAGATAATGAAAATGTTGTGTCAACACAAATCCTTAAATCCTTTTCAAAGGTTGCTTCTTGTAGCTCAGTGTCTCCCATTTTGTATTTATAACTAATCTTCCTTGTGTAGCACTGAACTGCATTTTCCAAGTGTTCACCCAGTTCTGAAGCTTGTCAGGGCGTTTCAGAATTGTTTTTGCTGCCTCCTCAGTGTCTGCTGTTCCTATAATTTTAGGATTATCTGTGAATTTCTCATGTTTACTAACTATACTGGAATCTAAGACCTTAATATAAATCAGAAAAAGTAATGGCACAATGACAAAGTCATGAGAGACTCCACTGATGACCTAACTCCACGTGGAGCATTCTCTTCTTATTTGTACTCTTTGTCTTACGTCGGAGTTGACCATTAAGACACTGAGAAATAGCTGCTGAAAATGGGGCCTCACAGTCGTGTTTGAATAATATATTTGGAATCATTCATTTCAAGCAGAAATAGCCAATAGCAATACTTGTAATGTGTTGGCTGTATTTTTAAGTCACTTTAATGGTATCCTGATAAAAAACTGTATCGATTTTTATCAAAAACATGTAATGTCTGGGTGTGTCCAGACGTTTGACTAGTAGCACATACACTGACAGTTCGAGTTGGCCAGATTATAGAGCAGCATAAAGAATAAGCCACAAGATTAAATAATACTAACAAATCCTTCTGCCCTCAATAAGACAGGCTTTAAGATATCACAGTTGTCTCATAGGTTGATGCAGGGTAACCAGTGTGGTCAGGTTTTCTAGGGTCTTGTTATCAACAGCAGAGTTCATAGCAGACTCTAACAGGTTCAGCTGAGCCAACGTGAAACATGACAACCGTGTTTGATTTGAGTCCGGACTCAAGTGTATGCCTTTTGATCTTATCATTTCCTGTTCATACTTTGTATGGAGAAACAAGATGAAGGTAGGACAAGTACTGTAGCTTCTGGCCAGGAAAGTTAGAAATGTTCTCTGTCGTTATTATCCAAATGATAAAATGAAGTGTGTGCCTACTATTTACTATTAAATATTTTGGCAACACTGCATGGTATACAGACTTTCATTCTGGCTGAGCGTTTAATTGTTTAAAATACTTACTTTAAATAGTAATTAGCTTAATTAATACTTTTAAATTGTTTTTTAAAGATAATTACATTTAAAACAAATGTCGTTATCTTAGCATTCATCTTGAAAGCTGACCAATTTCCAATTATAAAACTAAATACTAAAGTATTAGGCAGGATGGTGCATTGGAAAAAGCAATATCAGACTTGAGGATTAATAAAAGGCCTTTTTGCTGTGGATCTGGGAGCACTTAACGTTGATTAGTCTTTAGGTCCAGGAAATTTATATGCTCTCCACTGATGCATAAATTTAGCTAAGCAGCAGAAAAACTGGTGTGGTCCCAAGAGGCTGGATAAGAAAGCTCTGCTGATCCAATTCATACAGCATATAAGACAACATTAACATGTAAAGAATGAAAGGATGATATACTTGTGCAGTATACTAACTATGAAAATATTGGAGATTAAAAAAAATCCAAAGTTTTTGAGCTAAAATAAGCAGTGTTTCACCTTGAGAAACCTCAATGAATTCAAGAAGAGAGCTGTAGGCTCAAGCATGAACCCAGCTAGATCGGGTTACTATAACTGGCTCTTCCGGAGAGAACATTCACTTGCTCCACCAGCAGAACAGAATATAAAGTGCACAACTGCAATACACACTGCAAAACTTAAAAAAACAACAACATATAAACAAATACACAACTGCAGATCCCATAACTATAAACATACTATCTATTATATTGCTCCTAAAGAAATACCCTTCCTGTTCCTGTACCAGTGTGTCTACTATACCTGGCCCTGGTGAAGACGGGCACAACAGAAATGGGCGTTACACAATCTGATGACTGCAGACAATAAAAATACTCAATAAAAGTGCAACCAATGATAAAGGTGTTCCAGAACAATGCATCATGCTGAGGATAGGTTGTGTTAATCATGCTGGAAAAAAAATACTTGATAGACCTGCAACCAATGTCAAAGGTGTTTAGAAACAACACATCATGGTAAGGATAGGTTGGATTAATCATGCTGGCCTCTGAGTTTGTTATCAATCACATTTCAGTCTGTTAAGTCAGCACCAATCCTGTAATCAAAGTGGCCATCATAATAATTTTATTCATGTGTCTCACATCCCTGAACTGTTAGGACTTCCCCAACAGACCATACCGTTCAGTATTACACTAACCATTATGGCTAGTTAGTACATCTCTAGGAGCTTGTCACATACAATACGTGGCCTGAGCCTTCTCAAAAAGTCTGCTCTGGTCCTTTTTGTACAGCAGGTATGAGATGCCCACCCGTTTCAAATGAAGTTCACATGAATATTTATAGATCAGCAGCACTTCCAACACCTCACACATGTTGGTAACCACCATGCATTGCATTTTTCCTTTATATATTGTATTTCTCTACTTCCTCTTTTCTGACGATAACATCTCTTTGCCCCAATTATTTTAACATTTTTATGAGGTTGCCTTTAAATGCCTTATTGATCTCTCTTGTGGACTACGCACTAGAATCACCTTTTAATTAAAGGGTAGCTCTCTTTACCAGGTCGGAGTGACCTCTAGTGCCCCCGGTGTCCAGGTATTCCCAGGCAGTGCAGGCAAGCCTTCTGGTGGTGAACAACAGCACAATTCCATAAGATTACCAGTTCAGGTCCTCTATCTCTAGCTGAGCTACTAAGTTGTTTAAACTGTCTGAGCTATAGCTGAAAAAATATATAAACAGCTGTACTATGTATTTGCACATGTGAAATGCCTTGGAGTAGTGTTTATTGTGGAAAGCTGCAATATAAAATAAGTGTTTTACTTTTAAAGGTTCTTTGGTCCGCCAAATCAGCTTCTAAGCTGTGCAACTACCTTTCTGGACTGAGTATTTTGACGGTACCTACTTTGGACTCCTGTTTGTCCTCCAAGGACCCAATCCAGTCCTTGTTTGTGTGTATACCACTTTTGCATGACCTGCACTACCTCAACTGTACCACCAAACCATGGAAGTTTGCTTGCTGACCTCTACTGTATGATGTGAATCTGTTTATTTTCCTTTATTTTATGAAATAGCATCTCAGACATGGCAAAAGTGGTGTGAAGTTTCCATAGGGTTTCACTAGCTAGGCCAGATCTCCTTTGCCCACCTGAAAAAATGCTTCACCCCAATAATCCCACTCCAGTGGCTTCACAGACCAAGAAGGGATTTAAACATCAAAAATAAAGTTAAATATACCAAAAATAACACAAAAAGCACCACAAGAAGAGGAATGACCATAAAGCTTTGGCTAGTATAAAAAAACAAAGATTTATATATATTGAAGATTTATTAATCAAAAATAGAAACATTACACAGCAGTGTTTGAATCATCAAAAAGAGAAAAAAATAATTCCCTAAAAAGTTAATCTGTTTCAAATAGCAACAAAAAATTAACTTAGAGTTCATAATAACTAAAACAGAGCAAGGAATTAACAAAAAACAGTACATCTAACAAAATTAGCAATACTCATTGACTTTCACTTTAAACAAATGATCTCTGGTTCCTTCTCAACAGAGTTAGATAGCCAGAAGAGCTGGTTAGGATTCATCATGTCAGAGAAGGCCCGCCTCCTGGGACTCCACCCACAAAGCACACAGAGCAGAACGAAATATAAAAAGACCTAATTACAGAATTATGACTGAAACCAATAGAAATAAAGGCATGAAAACTAACTCAAAATTAACAAAAACAACAAATATAAAAGACACATAAATTCACATTGATACACTTTCAGGTGTCTAAGAATTTTTTCTCCCTCTTTGCTTCTAGGGTTCCATTAATGATGACTGCATTTATTGCTTCCTAACGGTCCCAAGTGTCCCACACTGGTGTTTAAAGGTTGATGGAGTTCTCTTTCTCTACCCTTATGCTGTATAGTCTGCTGAAAGACTGTGTCCAATTCCTCATCATCAGCTACAACTTGTGTATATGAAGCAGAAATTAAGCAGAGGATATCCTACCATCTCAAAACAGAACAGATACTTGTCAAAAGATCAAATAAAAAAAAATTGGAAAACACATATTAAAACAAAGGTAAAAACTGAAATTTGTTTAAAAGGGTTTAAAAATATCTCCAGCAACTGAATTGTTAACTTCTCTTCCTAAACTGCATTGAAAATGTAGAGTATGACATCAATCGGGTACCTGATTCAAGCTACGTTCTTTTTTTTGACACCAGACCCATATAAGCATGAAGATGGGAGCTGTGTCGTTCCAGGTTTTAGGAGTGAAATGCACGTTCCCACTGCAGGTAGCCTAATTAACTACGATTGAGCTGAAGAACCTGACATCCACAGCAAGCTCAAAAAGAAACGAGTGAGCCCGCTGACAATACATTTATGAAAGGAAACTCGTTGGCTGTGTAGCACACTCCCAAGTCACTCGTCTTTGTGTGAAAAAGTAAAATAAGAAAAAGTTATGTATTTACATGTGTGACTTGATTTATTTTGACATGAGAGGACTTGTAGGTGTTAGAGCAAACTGACACATGCCTATGAAAATGGAGTTTAATAAACGGAGCTATAGGACTGTCATGTCCAATTAGGTTTCTTCGATGTGCACCATTTAATCAATGTGAAGCAAAGACACAATCAATTTTTTGAAGAGCAAACTCTGTGCATCCAAACAACATTATTAAAAACACCACTCAAGAGGTGAAGCAAATGATATTTTTGTTTTAAATACTGAGGCAAGAATATTTGTGGGTTATTTGAACCTTACTGTAGAGGTCATTGAACAACATGTGGTAAGTATCTATTACTTAATTGTCATTATATATATATATATATATACATACATTTTTTTTGCTGAATCTGTGTATCTAAAATCTGTAACTTTATTATTCTCTCACAGACAACACTCTGACTAAACTATAGGCAGGACGCCTGACCAATGAATGAGGGAGGGAGGAGTGTCCTTGGTTCAACATGCCTCACTGTTATGAGTGAGGGGATTTTCCAGAAATGGCTTATTCAATGCAGTATTCCAATGGATATTAAATAAAAGTGCATCAATCAGTAGCATATAACATTTAACATGAGATCATTTTGGGGTTTCAGGCAATTAAATTAAGTATCAACTTATAAGCCTAATTTTACAACTCTTTCTTTGACTGATTATATTTGATTCCAAGCTGTCAAGCAATATATTGAACCACTGCATGCAAATTAATGAAAAATTACCTTTTTTATTATTCTGAATAAGACAAAGTTGCCTGCTGGCAATCAGCATTTTTTTCTGTACTTTTTCAAATTCTCCCTGGATTTATTTTTTAGCATCAGCATTAATACAAAAATAGTTTACTTTGCACAATATCTGAGTTTTTAAACCTGTCCAAAATCCTGTCGCACTTTAATTCATTTTCCTCCTATAATTAAATACATGTCAGTACTCTAATGCTGGTAAATGGCACACTCAGACCAGTTCAGGATGCAACAATGAAATCATGGCTGTGTTTTTGTGAGAATCCAAGGGAGTGTCATTCAATCAACAGGATAAAGCAATCAGCTCCCAACTTGTTTTGAAATGTTAATATTTACCAGTAGGGAGCTTTCTAGAAAACCGGTAAATGTCAGATAAGAGAAAAAGCAAGCAAAATATTGACATTCTGAGATTTAAAATTATTAAAGAGATTGCAATAATCAAATGTTTTTTTTTTATAAAAGGTAGATAATGTTTTTATATCTAAATTGCTACATATTTAAGTAAAAAAATGACCAGGTAACAAAAAAAGATTCCAGTAACTTTGAATGGGGTGCTTGAGACTCCCTACGTAGTTTGTTAGTGGTGCACAATATCTGTAAGTTCAAGCTGACAATTCAAGAGTTTTGACTCCTTCTGGCTAAACTTTGCTTCTTAGAAATTGTGGCATTGTGCTTGTGAGTTTTAAGTTCCATGTCTTAATTGTTGCTGAAATATCATTTTGTTCAGTAAAATATGGAAGCTGTGTCAGTGTCGCTAGTATTAAAAAATAGTTCCTGATGTGACACCAGGCATTCTTTATTTCATGTCAATGTTTTTCATTTCACCTTGTGTTCATGATACCGACATGGTTTTTGGTTTTAGCCGGTGGCACATTTCATGACTTCTAGACGGAGGAGTGTCAATCTTGCTGACTGGCTTTGCTGATCTTGTTGCCTAGATTACTAAGGGATAACAAGTTATGTGAATCTGTGACAACTTCCCTTCCCGGTTTCAGGTTTCCATATTTTATGAAATGCAAATTCACCCCTTTTGCAAAAACATGCTACTTGATGGAGCTGGTACAATGCTTTCCAGGTACGGCAAATTCAGCTGCAATCCTGGCCCTCTTTTTATATTTTGCCTTCTTTTGAGTTACGTAAAACAAGAAACGTCAGACAAGTTCCACAACACAAACATTCTTTATTCCTTGTAGCTGCGCTATATGCATTGTAGACCCAGCCAAGAGCTCATTGGCTCTGAACTCTCATAAACACAGAGCCCGCCCCCATGAATGAAAACAAAATCAAACATATTTGACAGCGATAAGCCAGTATACATTTGAAAAAAAAGATTTTGTACACACCTGTTCTTATTTCACCAAGACTATTTGCATCTTTCAAACACTGCTGGCTTCTTTCCCACAAAGTGGGATATGTGCTATATAAATAAATGTTGATTGATTGATTGATTGAAAGCAGAGTGCTTATGTTACGGGCCCTACAAGTGGCCCTCAGCAACAAAAATGATAAAGCAGCAAATCCTGAAGTGTATGCAAGCTTCGCCTCCACCAGAGGATGAGCTATGTTAAACAGGTAAGTCTGGAACTAAACTCCACTGACCTTCAATGGTGTTGTACATCCAGATCTTTGGCCATGAAGTCTGTTGTCTGTGGAATACAGGTAAAGTGGAGCAGCAATCAAATCACACAGCTTTCAGTCTGTCGTCCATGTTGCGTCTGAGGGGCGGGCAGAAATTCGTCCCCTTAATGCAATCCTGACTGAACCACTTCAGTGTGAGACATTCTTACCGATTATTGCTCCATTCCACAGTCCATTTTCATGGACCACTCCACAAACAGAAAACGATTGTTTCCCACATATCATCACATAGGTAATTTATTGTGGCCACATATTTTTTCAATTTTTTTGAGTGCGCCACACTCCCTTGGTCATGTCATTTTCTAACACGCTGGCCTATCACAACTAACACAGGCCATAAAGCAGGAACAAACCATAAACAGACGCCGATCCATTGCAGGTCGAGCACAGACATACCAAGCACACTCAAATTCAGCATCAAAAATTCAACAAACCTGCATATCTATGACTGGTGGGAGGAAACCGGAGCACCCAAAGGAAAATTATGCAAACATGGGGAGAATATGAAGACTCCAGACAGGGAGGACCCGCAGTGCAAACCCTCATCTCCTTACTGTGAGGCAGCAGCGCTTCTACTGCACCACAGTGCTGCCTGTGTTTGTTAAAGAAATGAACACCATCAGATACTACTCCGTAATGGTGAGTGAAGATCATGATGTCAGTCTCAGTCCTGTTTTGATTAGCGTAATGTGTTTTGCTTGATGCATTTTTTAATACTGATCTGATTTATTTTTTGCCTCCAAGTTTCTTTGGCTACCTTTAAGGGAACAAATGATACTGAACTTTGCATACCTCTTCACTGGCTTAGGCTGCATAGACTTGACAGAGAAACACTTCATCTGAAAGTGCAAACATGCAATTGCAACAAAAAAAGGAAAACAAGACAGCCCTCATTTTAATGCAGAGAATAAGAAGCTCCAGCTCTTAATTCATGCATTTACAATAGATCCCCACGAAGTTGCGGTTCAGAGTTCGCGGCCTCAGTCATTCGTGGATTTTTCCTTAGAACCTATCTAATAATTGTTAGCGGAAACCACAAAAATCTTCTGCAATTTTGATGGCCTTTTTCGTGGCAATACTATACTGTAGAGAGAACAGGAAGCAACTGTAGAGGTAAACACAGCTTGGGATGGTGAAAGTAGCCAATAGAATTTGAAACTGCAACTCCCAGCAGTCTCTGCAGTGGCTCTGATTGGTTTTCTGCTGAGGGTGCTGAGGCTGTTGGGGGCAAAGGATGTCAGCGCAGCTTTTAAAAAGGGGGCCAGTGGCCAAAAGCAACAAAAAAAGTTTTTGTAATTTATGTTTCAAGTTCCTGTCTGTCTGCCTTCTGTTGGGTTACCTTTACTTATTCGTTTTGTCCTGGATCGTTTTGTGGTTGGCGTCTGGATTGTCTGCCGTCAGCCTGTGTACATGAGGACTATAAGTGGATTCATGGCCATCCTGCAAAGAAAGGAGCGCTCCTGAACCCATCCACCCGTCTTCACCATTTCAGGAACTAGCAGTAGGGCTATCTTTACATTCCCATTCAACGTATGGATATATGGACTATCTAGTTTCATCATTACATTTCAAATGTTGCTGTTTTTCATGAACGTTTTTCATGATTTACTGTGTGTGTTTTGTTTGTGCTTTGTTGTATTAAATGTGTAATCACCGTAAGGGGAACAGGGGTGGTACCGTTGTTTTCATTTATTTCATTAGCTGTTTGATTACCAATTTGCTTTGTTTTTGACTCTGTTTGTGAGTGTGTGCGGGTCAGGCAATGGCTGAGTGTGTCCCTGGAATCTCCGCCATAAAAATAAATAAATCGCCATCTTCTCGACGGTGTAAATCTTAGTGGCACCGGACCGCTACAGCGTTATTCATTTCTCCTTGCTGCTGATTGACTGTGATGCATCTCCAGCTAAGTGTTCTTGTGTTTTCCATTTTGTTCCACTTAACCCTTAAACCGCCACATAGTCGTTTCCCAGTGCCATTTGCAAGCACACAGGAGCTGATCAGTCAGTGCTGTACATTCATTGAGCAGAAGGCTCATGACCACTGCACTGCCGCTGCATACTGTCCCTGGGATTGAGCCACTGCACTAGACTAGCCTGCAAGCATCAGCGCTTACCTCTGTGTGCTTGCATGCAGCCAACTCAAGCGCAGTTGGCTCATTGATTTACTGAATTTCATCAATGGTGTCAGTTGCACCTTGTACATATTGTTCCAGTAGTTTTTAAAATAGTTTTTATAGTTCATTAGCAGTGTGTAAAATGATCAGTGTTGCAGTAATTGTGATAATCTTTGCATGAAAGAAAATGTGTTCCATTAAAATGTCACTTTTGTTTTTGTAAATTGTGACGTTTACTTAAAAAGTGCTGCAAAACAGTATTTGGCATCCAGGGATGTATTAACCCCAAGTATGTGGCAGTTTAAGGGTTAAAGCCCCAAGTTGCAGCCGAAACGCCCTGCACCTTCTAAGGCTTCTGGCAATTAAAACACACTTGCATGAATTACAGTACGTATAGCGTTAACATTGGTATTTTACATTCTAGCACTGCGGGTGGCATATCAGTACAGTACTGTACGGTATATGGGTTTACCTTTACATTCTTTATTTTTAGGTAATGTATTAAGCTAAGTTTGAAGTTAAATTAAAGTGTTTTGGGGGCATATTTAAACTATAAAAATAACCATTTTTTTAACCACATATACAGTAATCATTATAAAAATCCACGTTTTTTACACAATTCGCGGGTGCTCTAGGAATGTAACCCCCGCAAATTTTGGGGGTGTACAGTAATGCCTCGCTATATCGTGCTTCGACTTTCACTGCTTCACTCTATCGCGGATTTTATATGTAAGCATGACTAAATATATAATGCAGATTTTTCGCTGCTTCACGGGCTCTGCGGACAATGGGTCTTTTTACTTCCTGTACATGCTTCCTCAGTTGGTTTGCCCAGTTGATTTCATACAAGGGACGCTATTGGCGGATGGCTGAGAAGCTAACCAATCAAAGCACGCAGTTAAGTTCCTGTGTGCTGAATGCGCTGTTAACCAGGAAGTCTTGTCTCGCTCATTCAGCATCAACGTGTTTAGCTGTGTAAAGAGTTAACTTTTGTGCTCTTTTGTGTTTATCTTTGTGCATAGTGAAGCCCTTCATTATGGCTTCAAAACGATCTGCTCCTGCTACTGCTTCAATGAGGCTATGATTCTTTTTATTTAAAAAGTAGGAAAGGAATATAAGATCTACGGTCGCAGTGTCCTTTTAACCAGGGTGCAAAATGAGTTGTAAGTGGATGTAATAAGGCAGCAGTCTGGATGGAATCTGCTTTAGGGATTTGGATTGAAGTCTGCCAGAAGAAGAACAACGGCGGTGATATACAGTTGCCTGAAGGGGCTCCTTTAGAAGGGCTGTAACGCTCTCCTTTGTTGTGCAGTAAAACTAAACTCATCGTTATTGGACAAGTCGTCGTGTCATTGTTGGTGAGTAACTATAATTATTTTTCTACTTACAGTACTTAGTACATGTATGTACGTTTAGTGTCACTGTACACACATTTACTGTATACAATTTTTCTTGCATTGTACGTATTTATTGCTGGTGGCCTGTCTAATGTAATGGCTGTAACATATGTGATATGGGAGACACTTGATATCTTTAAAATAATATTTAGGTTTACATACATAATTTCAATTAATCTTACCTAATATCTAAGAGAATACAAAGGGTTTATGCTGTATAACTGTGCAGGTAATATTTATAAATAGTGTGGGAGAGTTTATAAGGGCTTAAAATATATAAAAGTAACCATACAAACATATGGTTTCTACTTCGCAGATTTTCACCTATCGCAGGGGGGGTCTGGAACACAACCCCCGCGATTGAGGAGGGATTATTGTACTGTATTTCTAGTTGGACTGACTACTGCAATGCAGTGTTCACTGGCTTTCAGTTAATTCAAAATGCTGCTGCAAGAATTATTAAGAGAACAAGAAAACACAAACGCAAAACTTCAGTTCTTACATCCTTACACTGGCTCCCAGTTAAGTTTAGGGCAGATTTCGAAATAATACTTGTAATATATACAGCCTTAAGTGGCCAAGGTCTTGCTTATTTATCTAGCATTATCATTACTTATAAACCAGAGCACACATAAAGATCTAAGGATGCTGTTCTGCTTATGATTCCATAAGGTCAAGCCTTTAGTTACAGGTCCCTGAAGCTGTGGAATGGTCTGCCTGCTACTATAAGAGAGGCTGCTTCGGTCTCAGCTTTCAAATCCTGGCTAAAGACTCACAACTTCAGTTTAGTACACCCTGACTAGAGCTGCCGATTAACTGTGCATACTACATCTCTGTTGTTTGTCATTAGTACTAAAATATAAGTAAATATGATATTTGTAAACTGTTACTAACTCTCCCCTGTTCTGTTTCTGTTCTTGGTATCTTCCTGTGGCACTTGGTGCCACTGTTCTACTGCCAAGGTGTTTGCTTGCTTATGTAAAAGCCAACTTGGAAAAAGGAGCAGTGAAATCATGGGGTAGAAGGGTCTTTTAATCAGATTGACTGCCCAGCACTGACTCAGCTGTAGAATGGCCAATAGTGGGGAGGCACCTTGTTGGCTGAAGTCTCCAAAGCTCTGACAATGTCTGGTTTGTCTGACTTCTTTTCTACAATGCCGCTGCGATGCTACAATTAGCAGATGAACAGATATTGCTGTTTTTCATTTATGTTAATTAGTATCTACTTTGATTTTTACGTATTTGAACAAATCTGTAGCCTTATATGTGATAGTTCCGTATTTATTCAGCTTTGTGATCTACTCTTGCATTTTGCCTTGTAGTTTGTACTATTGTATTATATTGCTGAAATAGCAATGATATATTGGCCATCAAGTTCTGTGAAAAGAATTACATGTGTTCTGCTTTGTGTGTTGTAATCATCCCAGTTCTTGTCATCCATTGCATGCCCAGCCTACCTGGAAGGGGGTCGCTCTCTGAATTTTCCCTATAAAGGTTTTTTTTTTAGTTTTTTGTTCTTGTTTACTTAGGGATTCAAGGCTGGTGGGCAGTCAAAATACAGGGCCTTTTAAAGCCCATTGAGATATTCTTTACGTGATATTGGGCTATACAAGAAATACATTTTTGTTATTGTTGTAGCCTTCATTCCCCATAATAAAACTCCATGGACAATCCCAAGAATAAACCTACAACACTACAGACAGGGCCGACTGAGCCAGAAACAGACAGCACTCAGACAATTTCACATACTAAAAAAAGCCAATTTTTTTCCTAGATATGAAATTACATTGATGGAAAATTGGAAAAAACTATCTGCTTAAGAAGACAAAGCTGAGGCTTGTTATAAACATTTTAATAATAAGTTAAATTACTGAGAATAGCTTGTTACTTATTTTGCACAACATCTGGTGGGGCTGTGCCTCACTGACCCTTGATACAGAAAAAAACAGATAATTATATTACGAATGCAAATTATGGTCCATTGGAAAATATTCAAAGATGGGATTGGGAACTGCATGGCACAAAATGTCAACTGTATTCTTTTTTTAGGTTACAGAGCAAAACTCAAATTTATTATTATTGCATAGCTCCAAATTAGAGCCTGCCAGGAAGACAATTGCTGGGTAATTTGCATCCCAATTTTCAGTACATGTTCACATCTAAACACCTGTAATTGTCTAGTCTTCTTAAAAGGAAACATTGCCTTCTACTTTGAATGCTCGCAGACATTGTAAAGCCACAAATTTCCATTCCAGTAATTCAGAAGTCATCTGCCACAGTGTCAAATACATTTCTGTTTAGTGATTTAGCAATGCATGCACACGTGAGAAAAGATCTGCACTCTTTATATGAGACTTCTTCAGATTACCCATATGCACAGAATTTTATTTACAATCATTAATAATTCAGACATAGAATCTGTGTTATTTAAGCATCCTAAGCATAAAAAATGATAGAATGGTGTGTGTTCCTTTTAAGTAACAGCTCATATTACTTCTGCAAGGGTTCCAATGGGCATCCATTATTCAACAGATCTGACAGTATGTGTTTCTAAACTCCCATCTCTAGCTAAAACTTTAGAAAATACAGTTGAATCACAACTGACTGCACTTCTTAATAAATATCAAATTTGAGATGCATTTCAATTTGGCTTTAAAAGACAACAGAAGCAGCGCTTCATAAGGTTGCTAATGACTTTTTGTTGACTGCTGATATAAGGGAATGTTTGGTCCTTGTGTTTTTGGATCTTTCATCTCCTTCTGTATTTCTTTCTGCTCATTAGAACATTAGAACAATCTAGACGAGAACAGGCCATTCAATCCAAAAAAAGCTTGCCAGTCCTATCCACTTAATTCTTCTAATATAACATCAAGTCTACTGTCTACCACATTACTTCTTAGCTTATTCCATTTGTCTGTGGTTCAATGTATGAGTAAAAACACCCTAATGTCTGTGTGTAACTTACTCTTACAAAGTTTCCAACTGTTTCTCTGTATTCTTGTTGAACTCATTTCAAGGTAATAGTATCAATCCACTAGACTAATTCCCTTCATAATTTTAAACACTTCAATCATGTCTCCTCTTAATCTTCTTTTGCTTAAACTGAAAAGGCTCAGCGCTTTTAACATCCCCTGTAGCCGTGTAATCAGCCTAATTACTCTTCTGCTGAGTTTTTCTAGCGCTGCTATGTCAATTTTGTTGCTTGGAGAACAAAACTGTACACAGTACTCCAGATGAGGCATCACCAGTGTGGTATAAAGCTTCAGGATAACCTCCTTGGACTTGTACTCTACACTAGTGGTTCCCAAACTCAATCCTGGGGGACCCACTGTGGCTGCAGGTTTTTGTTCCCACCACCTTCTGTTTTTCATTGGATTCTTAGTCCATTATTTCCTAGTTTCTGTGTTTTGGAGTCAATGTAGAAATTACAAACTCATTTTAAATTTAAAATATAATTAGCAGTTATATGGGGAATATGTAGGAGTTGTTAACAGTATTTTCAACCTAAATTTCATTCTGCTTTTCCAGATGTTCTGGTTATTGAATTGATTATTTGCTGATTAACGGGTCTGACACTGAAGTCGTTGCTGCTTTCATCCTCCTGGGTTGTTGCTGGTTGTTAATTGTCACTATTAGGGTTAAATAAAGGGAGCAAACCACACAGGAAAAGAGGAAAATAATAGGAAAACAACAAAAGAGAGTTAAGCATTTATATCTTTAGAAAAAAGTAAAAATATCTGTAAATGTCTTATAAATATAAAAAAACATACTGTTATGTTTTTCTGAAAGCAGAATAACTAGAAGAGTAAAAAAGACCAGCTAATTAAATGAGATCAGTTGTTATAGATTATTATCACCAATTGTGAATCTGGTTGGAACAAAAACCTGCAGCCACAGTGGGTCCCCAGCACCAAGTTTGGGAACCACTGCTCTACACATTATGCTATATAACTTAACAATCTTTTAGCCTTCTTAATAGTGTCCTTCTTCTTAAGGTGTACCTTCGACTTCACTGCACAACAATGTTTTTGCTTCTTGAACACTGTTGGGTGTTTCTAATAGATTTTTGGGTGCTGATCACAAATGTCACATAAAATTTACCCATCACATACCATTTCAGTGAAATCTTCAGTTATGTCCTGATTTTTTCTTATATTTGTATCCAAACATTTTCGCTCCCGTAAGTGACAGTGACTGGGCAGGTTGGAAGCTGTTCTGTGGAAGTTGAGATCCAGGACAGGTCTGAACAAGCTTGACACTATCTCAGCATTCTATAAAGGTGGCTTGCATACACCGATCCTGCTCATTTGGTTAATATAGATAGTCAGTGTGTATGTATAGTATCAGTATAGTAAAGTATAGTATCTGTAGCAATATAACAGTAAGTAAGCTGATGCTATAGACGTTTTGGTGTCGGGCGATATGTCTCGTCAATGTTGTAACAGCCGCGATACATTCTGCTATATCTCTGGTGAATATACACTTGCGCCTCTGAGACACAGATGATATGGTACTGTATATTTCGGACCCAGAAAATTCTGTGCCTGCATTCTTAGCAGCACTCACAGAATTTCAAAAGCTCTCTGGTCTCAGAATTAATCTGAATAAAAGTGTACTCTTTCCAGTGAATTCTCAAGCATATAATATTAGATTAGACACCCTACCTTTTATCATTGCAGAACAGTTTAAATACCTCGGGGTAAACATCACAAGTAAACATAAAGCTCTTTATCAACAAAATTTCATCGTCTGCATGGAAAAAATTAAACAAGACTTGCATAGATGGTCAACCCTTCATCTCACACTAGCTGGAAGAATTAACACTGTTAAGATGAATATTCTTCCTAAGCTCCTTTTTTTATTTCAAAACATCCCAATATACATTAATAAATCATTCTTAAAGCAATTAGATTCAACAATAACCTCATTTATTTGGAATTCTAAACATCCACGCATCAAAAGAGCGACCCTACAAAGACAAAAGGCAGAAGGCGGCATGGCTCTACCTAACTTCCAGTTTTATTACTGGGCGGCAAATATACAGGCGATAAGAACCTGGACACAAATAGAAGAACATACACAGGCTTGGACCGCAATAGATCTAAAATCCTGCAGTACTTCTTTGTATTCCTTGCTCTGCGCTCCAATAAACACACATTATTTGCAATACACTAATAACCCAATTGTGCTCCACTCACTTAGAATCTGGAACCAACGTAGAAAGCATTTTAAGACGGAGAAGCTTCTATCTGTGGCACCCCTGCAAGAGAACCACCTCTTTCAACCTTCACAAACATATGCAGTTTTTAATATCTGGAAAAAATTAGGAATTAACTTGCTTAGAGATCTTTATATAGACAACGTCTTTGCATCCTATGAACAATTACATTCCAAATTTAACATTCCAGCTACACATTTCTTTCACTATCTTCAAATCAGGAACTTTGTTAAACAGAACCTTCCAGATTTTCCTCATCTTGCACCCTCATCCACACTGGAAAAAATATTGCTCAATTTTAAGGAATTAGACTCCATCTCTACAATATATAAAATCCTTTTACAATCCCTTCCTTTCAAAGATCCAAGAGGACACTGGGAAAAAGATCTCTCAATTAATATATCAGAAAAGGAGTGGAAAGTAGCAATGCAGAGAATTCACTCGAGCTCCATATGCGCAAAGCATACAATTATACAACTCAAAATTATATATCGAGCACATCTGTCTCGACTAAAACTCTCCAAAATGTTTCCAGGGCATGATCCAACCTGCGAACGTTGCAACCAAGCCCCAGCCTCACTGGGTCACATGTTCTGGGCCTGCACCAAATTAACATTATTCTGGACAAAAATTTTTAATTACCTCTCAGACAGCCTTGGACTCACAATCCCTCCTAGCCCATTAACAGCTGTGTTTGGGGTTCTTCCAGAGGGGCTTAAAGTGGAGAAAGACAAACAAACTGTGATTGCATTCACTACACTTTTGGCACGCAGACTTATTCTGATAAACTGGAAGAACCCAAACTCTCCTCTTTTAAGTCAGTGGGAAACTGATGTGTTATACTATTTGAAATTGGAAAAAATCAAATACTCAGTTAGAGGATCCGTACAGACTTTTTTCAAAACATGGCAGGATCTAATCAGTAATATTTTAAAATAAGTTTATAAAGCACAGAGAATTTATTAATTTAGGTATTTTTACAAGCCTTAAATTTTACACCGTTTGGCTTGCTCTCTCTCTCAGGGGTGGGGATCGATCTGTTCTTAACATAATTCTTTTTTGTAAAAACTTGATTGCTATGTATGGATTGTAATAAAATAAAAAAAAAAAGAGACACTGGATGACTGCTCTTGTCATCTGAATTTCGGCTGCAAAATTGGTGATCAAGACAAGGAATGGACGCCCCACATTTGCTGTGCAACATGTGCTGTCAGTCTGAGAGCCTGGCTCAGAGGCACTTTGCTGCTCCGATGATATGGCGAGAACAGGAAGACCATGTAACGGACTGTTACTTCTGCTTGACTAATGTGTCTGGTTTCTCTGCCAAAAACAAGAAGCCAATTGAATATCCTAATCTGCCTTCAGCAATGAGAGCCGTGCCACATGACGACAGTCTTCCAATTCTGAAACCACCAGAGGATTGGACCTTAGACAAACCAGATGAAGAAACTGCAATGCAAGGTACTGACAGTGACATTGACCTGGATTTTGAACTGTGCTCATCAGGCGATCCACATCTGATGACACAGTCCGAATTGAACAATTAGGTCAGAGATATGGGTCTGTCAAAAGTAAAAGCCGAGCTGCTGGGTTCGAGACTGCAGGAATGGTGTTTGCTGTCACCAGGTATGAAAATTTCTGTGTTTCGAGGTCGACATCATGATATAACCAAATTATTTGCACAAGTCAACAGTCTCTGTTTCTGTTGTGACATTAAAGGATTGTTCTCGGCCTTGGGTTGTGATCACAACCTGGAAGAGTGGCATCTCTTCATTGATTCATTAATGTTAAGCCTGAAAGCTGTTCTGCTACACAATGGCAAAGTTTATCCTTCAGTACCTGTTGGCTATACAGCACACATGAAATAAATGTATGAGAATATGGAACTATTGTTGAATCATGTCCAATATAACAGGTACAACTGGAATATCTGTGGAGTTCTTAAAGCCGTTGCACTGTTACTAGGACTGCAGCTTGGCTATACAAAGTACTGTTGTTACATCTGTGAATCGGACAGCCGTGCCAAAGAGTCGCACTATTCTCGACAGAACTGGCCACTCTGTAAAAAGTTAGTTCCAGGACAGAAAAATGTTGCACATTAATCACTTGTCGACCCAGCAACCATATTTTTGCCTCCTCTTCACATAAAACTGGGAGTCATGAAGAATTTCGTGAAAGCACTGACAAAGGAAGGCTAAGGTTTTCGTTATTTAAGACAGATGTTCCTAAGAATAACTGACGCCAAGATCAAAGAGGGCATTTTTGTTGGCCTCCATATCAGACATGTTATGAGTGACAAGCGGTTTGAAGATCTGTTAGATGGGCCGGAAAAAATTGCCTGGAAAGCCTTCAAATATGTTGTTGACAATTTTCTGGGCAATTACAGAGCCCCAAACTCCATTCAGCTGGTAGACAAACTTCTCAAAGCATACAAGACAATGAAGTGCAACATGTCACTCAAGATTAATTTCTTCCATTCACACTTGGACTTCTTCCCCGCAAATTTTAGTGCTGTCAGTGACGAACACGGTGAAAGGTTTCATCAGGACATTGCTACGATGGAGAAACTATGCCAGGGCAACTGGAATCCGTCAATGCTTGCTGACTACTGTTGGACACTGTAACGTGATGCACCAGACATTGAATATAAAGAAAATCAGGAGCAAAACTCTTTTAATTCTGTTGAATTTAATAGCTTATGTGAAACATAAACATGACTAAATATATTATTGTCAGTAAACATAAATGTCTGTTTCTCAGAATTCCTACGTGATGCAGTAAAGCAGGGGTTCCCAAACTTTTTTTTGCCGCAGACCCCTTTACCAAAAACTTTTAAAACCATCGACCCCCTAGTCACATGCAACGGTTTTTCATGTCCACACTTGCTTTGATAAGTTCGTTAAGACAATGCACAGACATGTTTGTGCTACATGTATTTTCATGCATTCTTACGTGTGACTCTTTTAATGATACATTTTACCTTTTCGTTCACAAGTTTGGCATGTAATGTGTTTTTATCAAAAAAGTGTTTTTTTTTATTATTTTGCTTCATAATTAGGTACCTATTGGAATCATAGATATTTTTGAAGTAACAAACAAATATCAGTAGTAAGGGGGTCTATTTTTGCTGTCGTCAACCCCCAAATTTTTTTATTGAAACTATCGACCCCTAGAAAGTTCAAATCGACCCCAGGGGGCTAATATCGACCACTTTGGGAAGTCTTGCAGTAAAGCCATATATTTGTGCATACCCAGTAGGTTTCTGTCACAATCAGCAAAACCTTTTCAGTAAGCAAGACTTTTCAAAAAAATTGTTGTGCAGTGTTTTCAGACCCCCCATTGTGATTCAAACCTAACATGTGTAATACTTTATATTTACTCACATTCAATTTTATCTGTCACAAATCTGCCCAACTCTCTCTGTAATGATTCAATGGATTCTATATTATCTGCCAATCCATCTAATGGTATAATCTGCAAACTTATTCAGCTTGTTATTTATATTCCTATCCAAAACAAAATAGCAGTGGGACTAGCACTGACCCCTGCAGGTCACCACTCTTGACATCAGCCAATTCTGATAAGGTTCCTCACACCATCACCCTCTGCTTCCTGTGTCTGAGCCAATTTTACACCCATCTACAAACAACACCCTAAACTCCCACTTCTTTTAGTTTGATGCCCAACCTCTCATGTGGCACCTTAATCAAATGTTTTCTGAAAATCAATATATTATTATTATTATTACATATTAAGCTAAGGACAGCCAGGGACTGGGCGTTTACGTGTGTTGCTCCACAATGGTGAAATAGCCTTCCTTGTGCTTTGTGAGCTACTGATACAATTGGTATATTTGTAAAAAAAACTATTTAAGTTAGCAAATGGGTAGCCGTATGGTTATCGTATTGTTGGTTACGTCTGTTGTAATCTTAGTGTGTTTTTAATTTTCACTGTCTGTAACTGTGTGTTTTAATTGTTTTTCTTTGTGTACAACATTTTGTGACTCTTTTGTGAAGCAAACAAAAACAGCACTGACATATGAACAGGCTGAATTCACAATAACAAATGATAAACAAATATGAGAGTTTATACTGATTCATTTTTTCAAAGAGAAGGACCAGAAAATAAGACATAGCCAAAGATACACACAGACACCAAAACAAACAGTACTTTTAACAAGACAAAACACAAAACCTAAAAATTTAGGTTAAAAAATTGTTGCCAAAAAGTTGATGTGTGAGAGAAAGAAAAGAAAAAAAATTACATTGGTCTTTTAGGATGTTACCCACAAACTTGCACAGGAAAAAGTTACCAGTGTCGACCTTTTAAGCTGTTAGCAATTGATAACAAGTTGTGACCCCTGAAATGACCACCCTTAACAACCTGGAAGCTGTGTCTTGACAACAGGATCAAAAGATGGCCGTGCCCATACCTAAACAAAATGGTGTCAGAATGGCACATGTTTTCAACAACATTACAAAGCCCAATTCCTTATGCAAAAAAACAACCCTTCATTTAGAATCCTGATAGTTCAAACCCTCATAAAGGAGTGTTTACATGGGCTTGAGGTTTTGATTTGAAGTCCTGCTTTCAAAATCAGAAAGTCAACTCCATGTGAATGCATTTTATGTTTATGATATACGCTAATTTTTCAGGAAGTATTTATTTAACAATACTTTAGTAAAAAATGCATGTTTTGCACATTTTGAGCATACCACTGGATACCTGATATGTTGACTCTGCAATACAAGTAAAGATTTTTTTTTTTCCATGGATGTTTTTCACATCATTTGCTGTTATACAGCATTGGTCAGCACTGAATGAAAACATGAGATTAAAAAATTTTCTTGGCCATCACTACAAACATAATAAATGGAAAGCTACATATAAAAAATAATTTTGGAAGAACTATTTCTTTAAAATAAAACTCACCATTTGTTCTGACTTTCTCCATCTTAGAAATTCTTTGCTACATAGAAATTTACCGTATAAAGAATAACACAGGTCTGCAAAATTAATCTCATAAAAATTGTTTTAATTGCAAATCATTACTTTTACTGTGTTCATACATCTCACAAATTAACCAATTACTCAATGTATTTATGTATACAGTATTGTTTAAATCAATGTAACATGGAAATATTTAGTCAATGTAACATTTTTAAACATATATGTATACAAAACAACAACACATATTCATTAACTTACATATAACAACTAAATTTTGTCAGTTCTTCATTTTTTTAACCAAAACTTGGTTTGGTGACCAATCATTTGTACATATTTTCTTGTGTATCTCTATGAATCATCAGTAGTAGTCCACAATCACAGTCACATCCCAACGTTCCTAGTAACTTCTTTCCGTATCCTTGATATCCTGATGGAATCTTTCACCCTGCTCTTCACTCATCACTCCAAGATGTCCAGGGAAATGTGAATCCAGGAAGTAAACTTTAAGACTAAGGTGACAACCCAATTCCTTAAACAAAACTAATAATTTTTCACTATTTCTTTATAATTAGGATATTTATTGTTCTCTAAAAAGTGATACCCACAGCTCTCATTCCAGACCATTCATCACACCCTCTTTTTCTAATATGAGGTCTGAAAAATGCCCCCTTTTTTCAGTTTTACTGATGTCTCTAAAGGTGATCTTCTTTATCACCCTCATAATGGCTTCTTTAACTTTCATTTGCATAGCACCTGTCCTCTTGTTGAACAATAACAACTACAGACTCCAAAGGGTGGAAGCAAGCTGAGGTATCTTATGAAGGCATGAAAGCCACCTGAGGAGTCACAAATGCTGGCTACGCCAATTGTCCCTAACATTATGGTGCCCTGAAATGGGGGTTTGGAATTGAGAAAAAGTGCTATTTCCACAAGGTTTGACCAAAATGTATGCAAATACCCTTAAATTAAAGTCAGCAATGTCCACTTTAATCAGTTTGCACTTGTTTGATTTGTAATTTTACACTGTGGAGCAGAGGGATGAATCAATGAAAAAGATGTCTTTGTCTTAAACACTATGAAGGGCATTGCTGCTACCTGCTGTTAGGACTCATCACCAGGTTCAACTCCTTATTATCAAATAAAATAACCATTTAAACATTGGTTTTAATATTAGAAAATACTGAATTCAAACAAATTATTATTATTATAAAATTCTGATAATTGTAGTGCAAAAAAAAACTGTACTTAATAGCTAAAAATGTTTTTCATCTTTATATGCAATGCCCACAAATAAGTAAAAATCACATGACATAATCGATACTACCTTTTTAATGTATACTTGTGTAGTGTGTAAAGGTAAGACAGAAAATTTCTCTTATAGGGTTTTCTCTTTAAACTTTCAATAAAGCTGCAGTCCGACAATAAGAACCATCGAGTTTAATGATTTATGTAATGAGATTAAAATATGATGATGATAATGGTTATAACAATTAGTATTATTATTGTGCAGATCTGACTAGCTGGTTTAAATCAAGCTGCACTTATAATAATACATTTGGTGGTAGACTGGCATGCATACTTCCTACACTTCAAAAAGTAAATACTCATCTACAACATTTCAGAACTTTAATCCCTCAAAAGCACCGAACAAGACAGCTTCCAATCCTCGCACATGGCAGCTCTGTGTTAACTAATGGGAAATTTCAGAAGATACCATGTACAGCCTCTCGAGCTTGAACATTAAATGACAGTTGCTTTACTCAGAGTGAGGAGGTAATCTGCTGTAAATATGCAGTAATCTTTTTTTTCTGAATTTCAGTCCTCTACCTTCGTACAATTTATTGAAAGATGATGTGCTTGACTTCCTAGTCAGTATGAGATGAAGATTTCCTTTGCTGTCTTTGGTTGACTAATTTAAATATCTTACATTCTTGCAATACATCTAATTTTCAGACGTTTTCCCTCCAATTATCTTATTGGCCCCAGTATAATACTGACACAGAACATTCTTTTGCAGTACCATGTATGGGTGCATTGACATTCCTTTTAGCAATCTATTTTTACTGACTGTCTAAATTAAAAGCTTTTTTCTTGCAGCTATATAATTGTTACTATTTTCTTTCTTCCTCTAAGCCAATTGTAAAAATGTATTAGAAGTGGCCTTTAGCTGTCTTGTTGGCCGTCTTTGTATTTCTTTATTCTGGTTGTGTGTCGTGTTTCTAGTCAATTCTTGTCATCTGTGAGATCCGTCACTTATTTTCAAGTCACAATACTTTACCTCACTTGACTTCTTTATCATGTTCAGAATTGTGATTTTAGGCTGTCTGTTTTCTTCAGCAATCATTTCTGTCAGTACCAACTCCTTAGGGCCAGAATAGTATACAATACCATGCGGTAGAATGTTCTATACTAAGAAAATGAGTTTCAGTGTTTTCAGGAAAGTATAAATTTGGGACAGGATTAACACTTAAGATTATAATTCCTTCACAGTGAGTGGCATAGAGAAGGGACATCATCTTTCTTCTTGTAGGGGGTCCTTTTTTAGAGAATAATACATTAAAATAATTACATAGCACATTTTCACTATTTCTGTTATAACTCTACTTATTGCCCTGGGGTTAGCACTATGGTGTATCATACTGTAGAACACTAATATCTACAAACACCTGTTCACTTTTGCAGTGCTTGATATTTAGTCTATCTGGGCAGCTCATCCACTAACAATATGGTTGTAGGGTCTTTTCAATAGTAAAGTCAATGTCATAAATAATCCAGTGGCAAGATCAATACCCAACATTTTGATCTTTGAAGCTTTATGCAATATCTCTCTATATACTGTATAAGAAAACTGTATGCCTATCCCATTTCTATGCTGAAAATTGGTCTTTTAAGACCCTGTGTACTGGGACCAGTTCTAAACAACTGACCCAATTATCACACTGCATCTTATTATAGTAAGAAAGTTCTGTCTCTTATGAACTTGCAGGGGGTAAAAGGCTATACCATTGTCTATGGCTATGACTAAGCAAACACTAATATGAATTTAACTTAACTTAAAGCATTACTTTCTAAGATTGGCTCTTACACTGAGTGTGACTATGGTGTGGCTACCAGCATGTATGCGATGTCACAGGGATGCAGTGTAACCTTTTTTTGCAATGTAATCATTTGTTAGCTTGAGAGATCCCATTTCATTTGCAATTTTGCTTCAAGGATTTCTGACATTTTACCAATTTTTTTTCTTAGTTTTCAGGTCTTTTAGTCCTTCTGCTTTGCTTTTGCTTTTATAGACATTAATGAATTGATCCCTGGTCTAACCAGATGACTCTTCATCAATTTCCCTAAACTAAAATGGTGGCGCAGTGGTAGCGCTGCTGCCTCACAGTTAGGAGACCTGGGTTTGCTTCCCGGGTCCTCCATGTGTGGAGAGCGCTTTGATAGTAAGAAAAGCACTTTATAAATGTAAAGAATTATTATTATTATTATTATAAGAGCTTCTTCTCGTTTCTGAGCTATTTTGACCTATTCAGATTTTATCACTGATGCTTCTGCCAAGTGTGTGTCCAAAAATCTCCCTCCTTTAAAGTCATCAAGATTTCTTCTTTGAGCTATGACAGCCAACATAACTGGGCTTTTTTATACATGACCTTATGCATAATGAGATGCAGTGGCGACAGATGTAGTTCCAAGACTCATTTACATTTAGACAGACAAAGTGCCACCAGAGAAATAAGATGAACATTTAACAAAATGTTAATAACCTCTCAAGCAGAAAAATACAACCATTTCAGTAGTATATCATGATTTCACCATGAATTTGGCTTGTTTGGGCAAAATTAATTCCCCAAGAAGAGTATGAATTCCATTGACAGCTTCAATGAACATTTGTTGAAACCTACAAAAGACAGCCAGGTGCCTGAACATGTGGAAATGTTCTTTCTGTCAACCCAGGTACACATGCCATCATACAGTGTTTAACAAAATATTTAACAAAATTAAAGCACTGGTTTAAAAAGGCCCCTAACACATACAATAATTAATTGAAATTACAGTTTTAACTTAATCACCCTAAACACTGATCTCATGCGTAGGAAAGTTTGACTTACCGATGTAAAGAGGGGCTGAAAAGATTACCCTTCTAATAATAGCATCTGATGCCTTTTAGTTTTAGGCAATCAAGTCTAATTTAGTCTTGTAGAGTATTGACTGAAAGGCTTTGGCTGATGGGCAACAGCAGGATAAATTAAATGAGGTTTTCAGCTCTGGTCAACAAGTCAGTGTCCATTTGAATAAGATGCAGATTTTGCTGAGGAAACACTCTCCTAATGCATGAATTGGTCAAATTAAAGAAAAAAAGGTTTACGCCTATCAAAAGCATTTTTGCTATGAATGTAGAACTGAAACTTGGCTCACATCATAAAACACATAACTGACTAAATATTACAAAATGAAGTCTCTGACTACTTCAGTTAAACACATCACTATAACCAATTACTATTTCTTGCAGCACTCTGGTGTGACAATTCAATCATGTATCTTCAGTGCTACTAGTGCAGAAAATGTGACATAACATATTAGTAATACAGTTATGTTAAACTATTTCTTATGCTAACACATGTTTAGCATCAGATCAATGCATCTTGGGAACATTATAACAGAACATACGTAATTAAAATAATGACTGCCAGTCACAAGCCAGAAACCAAGAAGAAACTGTTTCAGAAAAATAACCACAAGGGGTAACCCAAGATATAGTCAACAATTTGGACATCAAGGTTTAATAAAGTATATGAAAATAAATAGTAAAGGATACGAATGATGTACTCAAAGGACAAAGAACGAAGATCAGAAGAATGCATAGATTTACTGTACATTTACTCACTAAAGCAGTTGCTTTTATTCAAAGCAACTTACAAAAGAGGTCAAAATAAATGAAAAAACATTTACAGTGTTACAGGACAATGTTATAAAACTGATCAGAGGTTATAAATCAGACAGAGCAACACAAGACTAATGCTGCATTTGAAAAAAACTCAGAAATTGTGATTACTGACCTCGCAAAACAGAAAGAAAAAGTGCCCCAATTTTGAAATTCCTCTTCGCTCCTTTTTATTCTTTATTTACCATATATATTCTCCTGCAGATAAGTCGGGACTTGATTTTACTGTATAATTTCTGGTATTTTATAATGTCAGCCATATAAGTCGAATGCGAAAAAATCACGCCATTGGTCCAAGAGATTCTTTCTGTATCTCACACCCTCATACACCTTTATCGTAAGAGCATTCCTTATCTACGATCAGAAGAAAATATGAAGCTGGTTTTAAATTAAACGCCATTGAAGTAGCAAAAGAAACTGGTAACTGTGCTTCTGAAACAAAATTTGATGCATCTGAGAAACTGGCAAGAAGTACAAAAAAAAAATTTAAGTTTCGCATTTTTGAACTGGCATATAAGTCGGGGTCTGATTTTATGATCGATTTTTCAGGTTTCAAGACCCGACTTATATGTGAGTATATACGGTATTAATTTATCTATTTACTTATTTTTACTGGTTTAAAGTTTTACTTTGTTGGCCTAGCTCTCTTTCTCATGTATAGGGGTTGATTTGTATCAAACCTAGTTTTGTAAATTTGACTTGCTTGTATGTAATGTAATTTGATTTTAATAAAATCAATAAAATGTTAAAAAAAGGCATTCTTACTCACAAACATGGGCCTGGTCTCTCAAGTCTGAGTTTGTCCGACTTCAAATTATAACAACAATCCAAAATGGTGACATACTGTACACCAGTATCAGGAATAACAGTAATACTTTATTGGTTTGATTATTAGAATTTATTTTAAATGAATCATTTTAATCCATAATACTAAATATTGAGAAGGTAAAAGTTAGCATTACCAGAACAAACAGTAATGAATTAACTGATGTTACCTTGATATGTGCAACTGTTCATAAATTACTTTAAATGGCTGCTTTGTAAAAAAATTTTAATTGCAGCTTCCAAGCAGACACAATATTGTTCATCATTGTCAAACACATAAAAATCTTTCTCAGACATAACAAAATACTTTTTGCACCTTTGTTGTTTGTTTGTTTCTTCTTCAATCTGGACAATAGAACTATTAGTTTGTGATTGCTTTTTTTTTGTTTTTTTTAATTTATAAAACACTTTTTTTGCTTTAAAATGCAATTAAAACACATAGTTACAAACAGTTAAACATAAAATTAAACCAACATTTCAACAAATGAACCATAAACAGGAGAGCTAATGGCTACCCATACGCTAACCTAAAAAGGCACCCCTTCAACTGTTTTTTAAATATATCAAGTGCATTGGCAGCCCGCAAACCATAAGGAAGGCTATTTCACTATTTTGGTGTGATGGACTGAACAATAAGAAGGCCCTGGTTAGATGACCTAAGTGGACGACTGGTAGTATACTGTTGTAAAAAAATTCAAACTATATTAGTGTGTTTGATCATGCAGAGCTCTATAGGTAATTACTCAAATTTTAAAACAGATTGTAAATTGCACCTTGAGCCAGTAAAGATGATGAAGTCAGAGTAATGTAAGACCACTTACTGGAACAGTTTAATAGTCTAGCAGCAGCATTTTGAGTTTTTGCTGGAACACCAGGCAAAACACCTGCTTTCAAGTGGACATCTGTGTTTAGATTCCCAAATGTGTGGAGGTTACAAATTGCAACTCTGCCTGTCATATCCATGATTAACATGTCATAGGTCAAGTGATTTGGAAAGGTATTATGGGAACCGGAAATATAAGTGAAAAGAAGTGTGTAAAGAAGTGTGGAGAGTAAAACAATAAAAGGACGCTGTTTTGAGTAAGAACCCGTGTGTGAGCCGGTGGTTATTAAACGGAATTAGATACTTCTTAAAGTGGAATACAGGAGGAATACAACATTGGCGACGAGGAGTACTTTAATTTTACTAGTTGGATCAGTTAGTCAATTAGTATGGAGAAATCCGGAATCCAGAACTTCGCATGCTACAAGGATCCAGCCACGCTAGGTTCCAGATGGAAAAGATGGCTAATGTCGTTTGAGCTGTATGCGGACGGTAAAGGGCTCATAATAAACGAAGATACAACCGGTGTTATGAAGCAAAGGAGACGCGCGCTACTACTACATATGGCCGGAGCGGACGTGCAGGATATCTTCTCAACTTTGCCGGACACGGGTGAGCTAACAGACTACCAAAAGGCAGTCGATGCTTTGAATACATACTTTGTACCTCAAATTAATTTGGCGTTAGCGAGACACGCATTTCAAAAGCTACACCAGCAGCTGGGTGAGACGGTACAGCAGTTTGCCACATGCCTGCGGCAGGTAGTGAAAGACTGTGGTTACGGTGACGACTCAGACAATCAGATCAGGGATGCAATTTTAAGTAAAGGAACGTCTGAATATGTACGCAGAAAACTTTTGGAAGAAGACGTAACTTAACGCTAGCTTGTGCATTATAAATAGCAGCGTGCTGTGAGAGCATCGAGGAGCAAATGTCGACCATGTCACACACAGCAAAAGCGACCACAGAATCGGTCAGCCGAATTTTCCACAAAGAAAAGGGGGCAAAATGCAGAAATGAAAAGGTAAAAAGAAAACAAAATAGAGACAATAAAAATGATGGAAAATGCTACAGATGTGGAAACACTGACCACATAGGGCGAGATCCGAAATGCCCAGCACGTGGACAGATATGTCACAAGTGCCATGGAAAAGACCATTATGCAAAAATGTGCCGCACAAAAGATTCAAAAACAAAACAAAATGTAAACACTGTCGATGCACATGAGGATTTTGCATTTAATATTAATGAAGGTGACATGCCAGAGAGACTTACTTTCTGTGTTGGAGGAGTGAACATAAAAATGTTGATTGATTCAGGTGCTACAAACAATGTAATGGGAGAAAACACGTGGGAAAAGCTGAAGTCAGAACATATTAAATGTCATTCTTATATCCCAAAGGCAGAAAGGAAACTTTATTCATATTCCAGCCAGCCATTGTCTGTAAAAGGTGCATTCACATGTCAAATTTCAATAGGAGATAAAACTGAACAGGCTGAGTTCATTGTAATCAGAGGTAATGGCGAACCACTGCTGGGGAAAGAAACAGCGACGTGCTTGGGGGTTTTGAGAATAGGCGCCAACATTTCTGCAGTAACTGACATTAAACAAGCACTTCAACAGCAGTACCCTAACGTGTTCGAAGGAGTAGGAAAGCTGAAAACGAGACAGGTCTAGCTACACATTAACCCAGAAGTGAGACCTGTAGCTCAACCACTTAGACGCATACCTTTTAATCTCAGAAAGGCAGTGGAATCCAGGATAAAGGAGTTAATAGACTTAGACATCATCGAACCTGTGAACGTACCTACCCCATGGGTGAATCCAGTGGTGATCGTCCCAAAGCCAGGGAATGATGTTCATCTTTGCTGAGATATGAGACTGGCTAACGAAGCCATAGTGAGAGAACGTTTTCCAATCCCTACTGTGGATGAGCTGCTCCAGGGCATGAATGGCTCAACCATATTCAGCAAGTTAGACCTGAAATGGGGTTACCACCAACTTGAGCTGACCCCTGAATCACGTGAAATTACCACATTTGCAGTTCATAATAGAGTGTACAGATATAAAAGACTATTATTTGGAGTATCATCTGCTAGTGAACAGTATCAGCATGAAATAGCTAATGCTCTAGCTGGAATTGAAGGTGTCGAGAATGTATCAGACGATGTAATCATACACGCACAAGACCAAGAGACACATGACAGACGACTTCACGCAGTCATGGTAAGGCTCAGAGAAACAGGATTAACGCTGAACCCAGAAATATGTAAATTCAACATGGACAAGCTGATTTTTATGGGAATCCTATTGTCGGAAAAAGGAATTGGACCGACAAAGGAAAGAGTGCGAGCTGTAACTGAAACACGGGAGCCAGAGAATGCGACTGAGGTGCGTAGCTTTCTTGGGCTAGTGGGTTATAGCAGCAGATTTATTCCACAATTTGCAACCATGTCAGAACCACTGAGATGCCTGACAAGGAAAGACACACCGTTCAGATTTGGGCCAGAACAGAAACAAGCTTTCAATGCTCTTAAGGCAGAATTAGCTAAAACTACAACTCTAGCTTACTTCAGCAAAGATGCGCCAACACAAGTGATAGTTGATGCAAGTCCGGTGGGATTAGGTGCAGTACTAGTACAAAACCAAAAAGGAATTAATGTTCCAGTGTGCTATGTAAGCGCAGTTTAACTGACTGCGAACGCAAATATTCTCAGACAGAGAGAGAGGCGCTAGGCTTAGTATGGGCCTGCGAAAGACTACATCCATATAACTATGGGAGAAAATTTGACCTAGTCACAGATCATAAGCCTTTGGAGGTAATATATGGTCCCCGATCCAAACCATGTGCACGGATTGAGCGATGGGTTCTTCGATTGCAACCATATGAATTCAAAGTGATCCACATTGCAGGGAAGAATAATATTGCTGATTCGTTGTCACGACTGCTGACAAATACAGTGAAACATATTGAACACAAACATGGAGCTGAGGAATATGTACGATTTGTAGCAGTGAATGCAACTCCAAAAGCACTGACCACCAGAGAAGTGGAGGAAGCATCAGCCACTGATCCAGAATTATGTGAGGTGCGCAAGGCTATAGAGACTGGACATTTTGAAAAGTGCAAACAGTATGCGATTATTGCAAATGAACTATGCACAATTGGATATCTTGTTCTGAGAAGTACACGTATAATATTACCCCAGGTACTACGAGCACGAGCACTTGTATTAGCTCATGAAGGACATTTAGGTATCGTAGGAACAAAGCAACATCTCAGATCAAAAGTATGGTGGCCGGGCATGGATAGAGCAACCGAAAGACATTGCAAGGCCTGCCACGGTTGTCAGATAGTGGCTAAGCCTGATCCACCTGAATTACTGAGATCGACACAACTACCTGATGGACCTTGGCGGGATATCGCAGTAGATATTCTAGAACCTCTCCCGTCAAACCACTCCATTCTGGTAATAATAGACTACTTCAGTCGATACTACGAATATGATATCTTGACTACCACTACAACAGAAAAAGTCATAGACAGCATGGAAACAATCTTTAGCAGACACGGACTACCGATTACATGCAAATCAGATAACGGACCTCAATTTAGATCAGAAAAATTTAAACGTTTCTGTGATGAAAATGGAATCACGCATATAAAAACCACACCAAAATATGCTCAAGCCAATGGAGAAGTTGAACGTCAAAATGCATCACTTATGAAAAGAATTAGGATTGCTCAAGCAGAGGCATTGGACTGGAAAAGAGAATTACGGAAATATGTGATGGTGTACAGAAGCATCGTCCATGCAACGACTGGTAAAAGTCCTGCCGAATTGCTCTTCATTCGGAAGATAAGAGGAAAACTGCCAGAACTCTTGGAGACGCACGCTGATCAGGAACTATGTGATCATGACACAGAACAAAAAGCAAAGAGCAAAATGTATGCGGATGTGCGCAGAGGGGCACGGCAGTCAGAAGTCAGTGTCGGTGACACTGTACTCTTGAGACAAGACAAGACTGACAAGTTCTCAACAACATTCAGTATGACGCCACATAAAATCATCAGCAAAACAGGAAACAAAGTAGTAGAGTCCCCAACGGAGCACAATATGCGAGAAATACTACTTTTGTCAAGAAATATGAATTACAAGGACAAATTCCCGAAACACTACATGAAGAGGAGGCAACACAGAGATCTACAGACACAGATGCTAATGAAGAGAGAAAAGAACAGATAACTTTGCAAATAGAAAAGGACTCTGATAAACAGAGACATGCAGAAATACTGATTAGACCACAAAGAGTTAAGCGAAAACCTAGTAGACTTTCTGACTATGTTTGTGAATATTTGACATATGATGCATAAGATTGACAAAGTCAACACTTTAATGCTATTCATGACTTTGAAAAAAAATATATGCTCTTTTCAATGTTTATCTGTGTAATAAGGAATTTATGTTTGGTTAAGCTTTAATGCTGATTAGTTTAATGGATGTGCATGCAACCCAGTTTCATTCTATTTTATTATTGTTTCAAATAGAAGTCTAATGCCAAGTAAAGGGGGGATGTCATATACATGATTAACATGTCATAGGTCAGGTGATTTGGAAAGGTATTATGGGAACCAGAAATATAAGTGAAAAGAAGTGTGTGAAGAAGTGTGGAGAGTAAAACAATAAAAGGAAGCTGTTTTGAGTAAAAACCCGTGTGTGAGCCGGTGGTTATTAAACGGAATTAGATACCTCTTAAAGTGGAATACAGGAGCAATACAACACTGCCATATGACAATTGCAGTGTAATTACTCTTATGTTAGCTATTACAAACTTAGCATCAAAACCATTATAAGGTGGAGTGGTGGATCTGAGGCTAAGGATCCATGCTGGTATCTGGAAGGTTCAAATTCCATTATTGTCAGAAGGGATTCTACTGTGTTGGGTCCTTGAGCAAGACCCTTACAAAATGAAAACATACAGCAAAATGCTCAAAAAAGCAAAATGTTAGTTGTATAAAAGGTAATCCTAAGTGAACAAGAAGCATAAAAGAATAGAATCTTAAAAGCAAAATCCAAGAATAACAGCAGAATTCAAACAAAAAAAAATGAATCCAAGAAAAATAACAGTATCAGATGCAATGATTTCCTACTACTGAGCCTTCTCAGCTGACATGAACAGCCAAACAAAGGGATCAGGAGTTTTTAATGTCAGGGTGGTCCTGCCTCCTAGGGATCGACCCACAAAGAACAAGTTGCAAGACACAATTACTAAATCTGTACTAATAAAAGGCAAAGCCCTCACTGACTCACACATCATTAATTCTCCAACTTCCCGTGCAGGTAGAAGGCTGAAATTTGGCAGGCTTATTCCTTACAGCTTACTTACAAAAGTTAAGCAGGTTTCATTTCAAAATTCTACGCATAATGGTCATAACGGTTGACAACGTCCGCCATGTTAAACTTTCTTATTTATGGCCCCATTATCACGAAATTTGGTAGGGGGCTTCCCTGCAGTAACCGAAACCGATGTACATACTTATTTCGGTGGTATGACGCCAGTGTCGACGCCATATTGAACTTCCCAACGAAAACGACGTGTCATGGTTGAGGGAGAGAGCTATCCTGACACCAAGAAATGACATAAATATGACTATAAACCACATTTTACTTCAAGAACTACCTTCACAACCGAAAACTTATCAGTCTGTGGATTCAGTTGTAAAAGTGGAAGACGTGGTGCACTATCCAGTAGAGTTTCTTCACACTCTGAATCCTCCAGGCACTCCTGAGCATAATCTAATTTTGAAGGTTAGGGCATCAATAATGTTACTGAGAAACTTACAGCCACCGAAACTTTGTAACGGCACGAGACTTCAGGTCACGTGTCTGTAAAAGAACCTAATCGAGGCAACTATTTTTACTGGCAGTGGCTCAGGGGAGAGAGTTTTTATTCCTCACATTCCCATTATACCCTTTGATCTCCCATTTCAATTCAAACGCCTCCAATTTCCAGTAAGGCTCTGCTTCGCAATGACAATTAATAAGTCTCAGGGACAGACCCTAAAAAAGGTTGGCATTTATTTGTGGCAAGATTGCTCTTCACATGGCCAACTGTACGTTGCATGCTCAAGAGTCAGCTCAGTGCACAGCTTGGTCATATTACAACCGGAGGGCCGAACTGACAATGTGGTATACAAAGAGATCCTTAACAAACAATTATTGGTATATTTTCCCTCAGTTTAAAAAGGTTTACTTTTCTTCTTAATAAAAATTTTAAGGCAGTACTTCGCCACTGCGAAGCGCGGGTATTTTGCTAGTCATAGATAAGTATAACAGAAATTACATAATAAAATGAAAAGTAATTTAAAAATAACAAAAGTAAAACACAAAGACACATGTTAATACATAACAGCTATGGCCAGGACTGGGGACACTGGTTTTGTAAGTTGAAAATATCTTTAATAGTTCTAAAATAACTTAAGCCCTATTCAGATAGCATTAGTTTTACACCAGGAAGTGGGGTAAAATTATTTTTATCAGAGGACTTGTGTAATTTTAGTCCCATTGGAATCGCTCATGTCAGCAACTTTTTATGGACTTTTTATGGACTGACATCCCATTCAGGTTGTGTTGCTACATTGCATCTAGTGCTTCTGAGGTTCTGAATTATTTTCAATTAGAACGGAGTAATTTGGCTACAGAAAATTAAACTACAAATTAATTAATTAATAAGTTCTAATATTGCTGGAACTAAAATAAGTGGACAATTTCACGTTAGTGAATGCAAGTAAGGTGTAACTTTATATTGTCTGGTACATAAGAAAGCTGTAGCTTGTTCTTATTTGAACTTTATTAAATATCCTACACCAGGGGTCCTCAATCACGGTCCTGGAGCGCCACAGTGGCTGCAGGTTTTTGCTCCAACCCAGTTGCTTAATAAGAAGCACTTATTGCTCAAGTAACACTTCTACATCACTTTGGTTTTCTCGCTCTTTTGAACCCTTACTACTTATTTTAGTCTTAAATACCTGTATTCTTGGTTTCTAATTGCTCCTAATTAGCAATAACATGCAAATGACAGAAGAAACTCGCATTTCTCCATTTAGCTTGTTTCCATTTACACCTGTGTGTATTTATCATGCACTATTGGGTTTAATTAAATACTTAGAAGGCAAGTGAAGAAAAAAAAGTGAAGGACTGAGAATTACTCCTCCATGTTAGCCTTCATTTGGACGATCATTTGAATGATGTCCTTAGAAAGGGGAAGAAAATCTAGGATATGAGAACGACTTGACAAAGGAGAGTTAAAGCACTAACAAGCTATGAAATGTAAATTATTGGCAAGAATTGCTTTATAATTACGCAACAGGGTTAGAACAAAAACCTGCAGCCACTGTGGCCCTCCAGGACTGTGATTGAGGACCCCTGTCCTACACTAACAGGCACATTAAAGTTGTACACGTTAATATTTCAATGAATCTCCTTTAGCTTTAATTACAGCATGCATTCATCACGGCATTGTTTCCATGAGATTTTGTAATGCCTCAACATTTATTTGTGTCCAGATTTGAATTATTTTTTTGCCGGAATCTTGTATTGACGACGGGAGAGTCGAACCACTGTGTAAATTTTACTCCTCAACATCCCAAAGACTTTCAGAGGGGTTAATGGAATGGGCCATCCCATGTGTGAAAATGATTCTTCATGCTCTTTGAACCACTCTGTTACAATTTGAGACCAATGAATCGTGGCATTGTCATCCAGGATTATGCCCATGCTATTAGGGAAGAAAAAAATCCATGGATGGGAAAAGCTGGTCATTTTATTGCTGCATAACATTGATGAGCTTAGGCCCAAAGAAACCACAAATTATAGCACTGCCTGCAGAGGCTTGTACAGTGGGCATTATGCATTACTCTGACGTGGCCATTGCTCTGGAATAGGGTAAATCAGACCACATGACCTTTTTCCATTGCTCCACAGTCCTATTGTTATGTTACCCAGCAAACTGAACTTGTCTTTTCCAATTAGTCTCACTAGCAAGTGATTTTCTTGTGGCACAAAGCTGTTTCCAGTCCCAGTCCCATACATTCTTGTCACAGTGTACATGTAGAAATGCTCTTGCCTTTACTATTAACTATAGCTGTAAATTCTACTGTCGATTTTCTGTGATATTACTTCTCAAAGTTTTTCACTGATCTCTGGTCACAATCATGTAAGATCTTTGACCACATTTCTACGGTGAAGTTGACGGTTCACCAATATCCTTCCAGGTTTTAATAATACGTTGGGCAGTTCTTAACCAAATTTGTTGAATTTCAGCAATCTACTTATTTGTTTTACTTTGCTTGATGCAAGCCAATGCTTTACCCCTCTGAAACACAGTAACATCTTTTGCACTATCACATAAACAGTGCTAGTGCATTTGTTATTTTGCACCCTAAGCCAACCTTATTAGTGTGCCAACTGACTGTTTGGTAGCTAAACCGTGTGGTGGGGTTCCCAAGCCCCGTGATCTGTGCCCTATGCTCATGCCTAATGAGCCTTAATGGTGGTACCGGCCCTATACAGGAATTGTCTTCAGATACAGTTGTTAAAGAAATGAGAAGCTACACACTACATAAATTAACAGATACAAGAATTATTGCCTTTTGAAATACATCACTGAAATAAGTATCCAGTCATCGGCTTTAAGTGTTTGCTTATTTAAATTCAAACATCAACTTTTTTGCCAGGCAGTGTAGATACAAGCAAAATGAGACCATGTAAAACTATATGGGTAATAGTAGAAATGCTGTGGATGTCTGGTAAAGGCAACTATTTGTATTGTAAAACCAGCCGTATTTTTTCTGTAAGTGATATTAACAGTATAAACAAACCACATGAACCCATCTAGAAGATACATGGAAGAGACAAGCAGGGAATTAATGATATAATGTTACAGTAAATCACACCATAGGGAGTCTGAATTAGGGTAAAGAAGTTCATGTTTTACTAATATGCTAAAAACCAAAATAATGTTATATCATGTCCCAGATAGAATAGTACAAACAAATAAATTTTGTCTGTCGTTTGTCACCACAGCATGGCAGGTTGGGTAGTAAATGAGTCCCTGTTACTCCATAAATGGTTTTATTTTGACAGCATTGCTAATAGTTTATAGCAGGCTTGATATTACAGGTAGAATTCTGATTTGGTTTTACCTCTAAAGAAATGTAATTCTATTGTCAAGTAAACAACTTCAAATGAAACAAAATCAATATTGTTCAAAACTAGATTTTTATGAAAACTGATATATTTTCTCCAGAATTATAAATGCACTTTGTTAAAGAAATTTCATTTTCTGAAATTACCAGAACTTTTATTAAAATTATACACATCCTCTTTATTGAACTGACATTATCATTACTCGCTTGTATGAAGTCTCAGCAGCTTCTGGCAAAAAGTGGGAGTTAAGACTTGTCTGCTTGCCTGTCAATCCTAGAATATTATCACATATGAAGATAACTTGGCTTTTCTTTTGATACTTGAATATATTGACTGCTGGACCATTTATTACCAGGACATTGTCATGTAGGTCTAAACAACAAACTCAGTCAAAAAAAATTTAAAGAAGTGTATCAGAAAGCAATGCTTTTTTTTCAACAATAACTCTGTCAAAAAAGTAAAGAAACTGTTAATTACTTTATTTTGACCAGCAACATGATTAAAAGTCTCAATTTGAATGAGAGTCCTAGAAGCATGGCAACATGCAGAGTGCAGGCTTAGAAGCACATGTGCTGCAAATATAACGTGTTTCTATCCACTGTCAACGTTTGTTGCACACAACACATTTGGTACTTGGTGACTGTTTGTCAGTGGGTGGCAGAATGTCTATGTACTGCTGTCATAACAGTCGTGACAAGTTGGAAGCCTTAAAATTAAAGAAACATCTCTGGGGTAGTGATCCGCATGAGTACAAGAGCCTACAGGTTCCACATCATCTATTTGACAATCAAAGTTGAGGTGCTAACTACACCTTTAAGAGCGGAAAGTACTCTGAACTAGATAATGAACAACAGCAGAAAGTGACTTAAAAGGAAATAAGAAGTCCAGGGCAAGAGAAGGATTTTCAAAATCAGAACATCACAATGACAGCATTTGGGTGAAGTTACTGTTTCACTGCCAGGTAAAATATAGCCTAATAGCATGGAGACCGCTGGTGCACTTTCCATAAGTGGGAGATTGTTTAATTCGCTACTGGAGATGAGCTACAAAGAAATATCCTGGAGAAGTGGAGCTTGGGTAGCCTATGGAAGAGATTAACTGCTTTTTTCTTTCTTGAAACGACTCCCTTTCCTATACCGGCATTAACTGCGTTTTCCTGGTTATAGTTTGAGCTTTCATTGATTTAGAAACAATATTTTGAAACTAATAATTGTAGGCTATGTTGTTACTTTGTGTGGTGCTCGGCTTGTGTTTGTGTATTGTTCACACCTGCATCAATTTTGTATTTGATTTTGAATTCAATATAACTCGCAAACTTGACTGATTATTGTAAGTGTAGTGTCCTATTATTATTACAGAAGGGAAAATGCAGCAGCACTTTGGATTGCCCAATTATTATATAAAATGTAAGCTGCCATCAGTGGCAACAGATCTAATTATTTTCGTTGCTTAGTTTTGGGGATTGGTACAAAATTAAAAGTGTTGATTAAATTAAGACTTATTGATTGGCTCACTGTGAAAGAAAAATGACCTGCTTGCAAGTTACTAAGGGTTAAAAGCTGACAAAGCTGTTTTACTATAATGGCAGTTTATTCATACAGGCGTCTGTCATAAGATAGTGTGCAGCAAGCTGACCTAGGACAACTTCCTCTTTAGGAATGCGTCTGTTAGACACAGGAAAGATGACCTTTCTTTCTTTAGGGTCCCATCTGCAATGAACACAAAACAAAAATGGTTGGCCAATTTGCGCAATATAAGATGAAATACTTATATAAATGGTATTATGCTTATTGGTAAGTAATGGGAAAGGGGAGGGAGGAAACATTTTAAAGCCGATCGAAAAGGAGAAACTGCGCTCTGCTGCCTTGCAATGTATGAATCCATGTCCTTATCTGTGATTGAATAAAAGCTGATTGAACTATTCCTGTCTTCCTCTGGGGTTACTTTGACATCACACACTCAAGTCTTTAATAATCAGCAAGGTCAATTGGCAGACCCAAGGGGGACATCAGTTCTTTATAAACTTTTTAGATAGCTAGTGAAGCTCTTCAAACTATGGATTGATATTCCTTGTTTAATGAGCAATTAAATTAAAGGTGCTGGTATGGGGTCAGACAAGTGCACAGCATTCTGGTCAAGTGTCCACATTTCCAAGGTTATAACATACTTTGTCTGGCTGCTGGTGATGTCCTTTTAAAGGTCTGGAACACCCAAGAATTTTCTGAGTCGGTAAATTTTAGAATAGTGGAAGAAGCAGACAAATATGTAAGTCCATTTTCTAACCCGCTGAATCCGAATACAGGGTCACGGGGGTCTGCTGGAGCCAATCCCAGCCAACACAGGGCACAAGGCAGGGCAGGGTGCCAACCCTCCGCAGGACACACACAAACACACCCACACACTAAGGCCAATTTAGAATCGCCAATCCACCTAACCTGCATGTCTTTGGATTGTGGGAGGAAACCGGAGCGCCCGGAGGAAACCCATGCAGACACGGGAGAACATGCAAACTCCACGCAGGGAGGACCCAGGAAGCGAACCCGGGTCTCCTAACTGCGAGGCAACAGCGCTACCACTGCGCCACCGTGCCCCAATATGTAAGTCTCCTGGTGTTTTCTACAAGTTTTTATTGTTAGTCTTTTACTTAGTCCCATGAAGCACATGAATAATTATGCCAAACTTTTCATGCTTCAACTAATAACACCACTGGCTCAATTTATAGGCAATGTACCCATACTATGGCACAAATAGGAGTTGGGGGCTTGGAGAGAGATACAACCTGCGGTTACACCCATGAAAGCACTCAACTTACAGCTTAAAAGCTGTCACATCAGCAGGGGGACAGGAGTACTCCTGTCCGTCTCTGGGACAAGAAAGCTGCTTTGCAACCTGAAGGTCACCGGTTCACAACTGAGAAGTAGTACTGGGTTGGCAGTACCACAGAATGAATTCACAGACTGAAACATTGTGCTCAATGAGCAGGTTTTGTTCTTGGGGAATAGTGGACTGTAATCACCTGGTGGCACACATATTTAAGCTATAGGATGATGGCACTACTAGAAGAAACCCCATGCAGAAAGTATACAAAATGAAACAGAGACAATGAAAATGAACACAAATCATTGGAGTTTTGATGTTGTGCTTAAAACATTGCAATGTCTACTGTTACTTACAATAACAATATTTAAAAAAGATGAATGTGATAATAAAAAATTAATTTAAGATGGAACAGATGTGGTTAAATTCAAAAGTGTCTGTAAATTAAACTTGTCTGAATTCTACTAAAAAACTTCTGCTACATTATGCACAAACACCCTATCAACCCCAACTTGAAGATTTTATTTGTTTCATTTATTAAAATTTTTATGTCGATTCTATAAGGTCAAGTGACCAGTCCCAGTGGGAAGGTACTATGCTTTAATGAATTATCCCTTTAGGGCTTTTCAATGATCTACTACACACTTTAGAATATATATCCTGTCATGTTACTACAAATGAAGTAAGATGATCTGAGTCAATACACTGTGTCTAGCTGACATTAAATCCATTACTCAATCCACTCCCTGGAGCACCAATCAAAGAGCCTAGTCAGAGCCTCCTCTTTCTTTACGCACATCGTGTGCTGCGTGTGGGGACCGTGATTGAAGGACCAATGGGTGGAGAGACCTGCCTAATGGTGTTATTGCTCTTTTATTAATCATCAAATTAACGTCGTTGACAGTCCTGTTGTGATCATTTTCCATTAACAAGCAGAGAGAGATGGCTTCAAGTCAACACCAGTCAGGAGAGCAGAAAAGAAAAAAAAAAAAGAAAAACATGATGCACTTGCAAGTGTGTTTAGAAATATAATTAATCTAACTTCCAATAATCTTTCTAACTTTACATCTGTCACTACTACACTAAATCTAGCAGTTTACTGGAGTAACAATGGAATAACAATGGCATTATGTGTAATAATTTTGATATGGAGTGTTTAAGAAATATTATCTGACATTACAGTACCCAGCTGACATGTGGTGGTGGATTATTTATTACAGTTTTTGAGAACTCAGTACCCCTACACTTTATTAAAGTCTGCCAACATACAGTAGTTGACATGATAGAGGACACATTTGTAAATTTCACCAACACACAGGCGCCTCTCTTGCCTACTAGTTAGTTATTGGCTGAAGTGTGGATAAGCACCAGGCAAGCAACTTTGATATAAAAATTAGCAATTAGCTCAGATTTACTTCAATTTATGATTGATTTTATTGGCAGATAATATTACTGAGTTAGGTAATGCCTTATTGCTACTTACGGTCATTGAAAGCACAAAATGAAGTTTAGATAAATTCATAAGTGTATGTGATATTTTCTCATGTTTATGTTTTAAATATATTATGTAAGTTTACTAAGTGCGTTCAGTTGTATTATTAGTTGTTTTTATTTTATTATTATTAGTAGAAATAGTATTTTATATACTATTATTATTAGTAGTAGTATTATTAAGATTTTTCTTTTTGTTCATATCACATGTCAAAAACGATACTGTTGGCTAGCTGGTAAGAACGAGTAACAGCACATTTATACCCTGGACTATTACTCTTCTTCTTCTTCTTGCCGATTTGGTCTTTATTTACAGTGCTGCTTGAAAGTTTGTGAACCCTTTAGAATTTTCTATATTTCTGGTCACACCAGATACTGAAAGCAGATGTTCACATCCTTTTGCCACACACAAATATGTAATATTCGATCACTTTCCTTAATAAATAAATGACCAAGTATAATATTGTTGTCTCATTTGTTTAACTGGTTTCTCTTTATCTACTTTTAGAACTTGAGTGAAAATCTGATGATGTTTTAGGTCATATTTAGGCAGAAATATAGAAAATTCTAAAGGGTTCACAAACTTTCAAGCACCACTGTATTTATTTATATATCAAAAAGTTACAGTTAAGTTTGTGATGTCTGCTTTTTTCATTATTTATTACTAAATTAATTTTACTAATTGCTCAAATTAAAGCTATTACAACAAATTCCAATGTAGTGGATTCAGGGAGGGATTGAGTTGAGGAGTTGGGGGGACTCTGCTTAGGGCCCTAGTTTGGCTAGGGGCAGCACTGGAGTCTATTTTTGCTGTTTAACGAACAGGACAGGAGGCAGCCCTTATTAAGACAATGCTTCACTGTGGGTCTCACTTGTGTATACCTATACTCGATCATATTGGGTTAATTTAGAGTCACTGTTTGATCTAACACATGAGTAGTTGAGAAGCTGAAGGATACTAATGTGCTGGGTAAGAAGTCATATGAGAATGAGGAGAGCAAAATCCACAGGGACAATAAGCATCATAAGAATCGAACCCTAAATCCTTCCGCTATAATGCTGCAGTGTTAATAACCACACCATCTCCACTTACCCATCATTTAATTTGGTCACTTATCCTCCATTATTTGTAAATCAAAGGTTTAATTCCCTGTTTGATTTCCATGTATACAATAGTATAGAAGCACCTGAAGAAGAATCTAAATTAGGCTGCAAACACAAACATTATTTTTAAAATTACTTGGGCAATGTTTGTAACCCAGCCACAGGGGATACACAAACCAGCGTGTATCCGGTGTAAAATTTTGCCAAATCAATATGCGGACAACAATACAAATTTCCATACTGGATCGGTTGAGCCCTGGGTTAACAACGACCACCACCAGTACTATTAGCCAACAAGGTGCTGGCGGAAATATTGATACTGTTGGCCGAAGGAGAAGAAGAGAAGGGGAGATGTGTCCAGGAGCAGGAGGAGAGGAGGAAGGTAAAGAGAGTGGAACTGAGGCTAGGAACTTTGAATGTTGGCAGTATGACTGGTAAGGGGAGAGAGTTAGCAGATATGAAGGAGAGAAGGAAGGTTGATATATTGTACGTGCAAGAGACTAAAGGGAAGGGGAGTAAGGCCAGGCTGATCGGAGGTGGATTGAAATTGTTCTATCATGGTGTGGATGGGAGGAGAAATGGGGTAGGGGTTATTCTGAAGGAAAAGTATGTCAAGAGTGTTTTGGAGGTGAAAAGAGTGTCAGACAGTGTAATGATTATGAAGCTGGAAATTGGAGGTGTGATGATGAATGTTGTTAGTGCATATGCCCCGCAAGCTGAGTGTGCGATGGAGGACAAAAAAGATTTTTGGAGTGAGTTGGATGAAGTGATGAACAGTGTACCTAAGGGACAGAAAGTGGTGATTGGAGCGGATTTGAATGAACAAGTTGGTGAAGGGAACAGAGGAGACGAGGAGGTCATGGGTAGGTATGGTGTCAGGGAGAGGAATGAAGAAGGTCAGATGATAGTGGATGTTGCCAAAAGGATGGACATGGCTGTTATGAAAATGTATTTTAAGAAGAGGGAGGAACATAGAGTTACGTATAAAAGTGGAGGAAGATGCACATAGATAGATTGCATTCTATGCAGAAGAGTTGATCTGAAAGAGATTGAAGATTGCAAAGTGGTGGCAGGGGAAAGTGTAGTTAAGCAGCATAGGATGGTGGTCTGTTGGATGACGATGGAGATCAAGAAGAGGAATAGAGTGAGGGCAGAGCCAAGGATCAAATGGTGGAATTTGAAAAGGAAGACTGCAAGGTTGAGTTTAGGGAGAAGGTGAGACAGGCACTGGGTGATAGTGAAGACTTACCAGACAGTTGAGAAAGTACAGCAGATGTAGTAATGGTGACTGCAAGAAGGATGTTTGGTGTGACATCTAGAGAGAGGAAGGAGGAAAAGGAAACCTGGTGGTGGAATGGGGAAGTACAGGAGAGTATACAGAAGAAGAGGATGGCAAAGAATAAGTGGGATAGTCAGGAGAAAGTAGACAATTGTACAAGGAGAGAAGGCACAAGGTGAAGAGAGAGGTGGCGAAGGCTAAGGAAAAGGCGTATGATGAGTTGTACGGAAGGTTAGACACTAAGAAGGGAGAAAAGGACCTGAACTGATTGTCTAGACAGAGGGACTGAGCTGGGAAAGATGTGCAGCAGGTTAGAGTGATAAAGGATAAAGATAGAAACATACTCATAAGCGAGGAGAGTGTGTTGAGCAGATGGAAAGAGTACTTTGAGAGGCTGATGAATGAAGAGAATGACAGAGAGAAGAGATTGGATGATGTGGAGATAGTGAATCAGGAAGTGCAATGGATTAGCAAGGAGGAAGTAAGAACAGCTATGAAGATGATGAAAAATGGAAGGGCCGTTGGTCCAGATGACATACCTATGGAAGCATGGAGGTGTTTAGGAGAGATGGCAGTTGAGTTTTTAACCAGATTGTTTAATGATATCTTGGAAAGTGAGAAGATTCCTGAGAAGTGGAGAGGAAGTGTACTGGTGCCAATATTTAAGAATAAAGGGGATGCGCAGGACTATTGTAACTACAGGGGGATAAAATTGATGAGCCACAGCATGAAGTTATGGGAAACAGTAGAGTAAGCTAGGTTAAGAAGTGAGGTGATGATTAGTTAGCAGCAGTATGTTTCATGCCAAGACAGAGTGCCGTGCCACAGATGCAGAGTTTGCTCTGAGGATGTTGAAGAAGTATAGAGAAGGCCAGAAGGAGTTGCATTGTGTCTTTGTGGACCTGGAGAAAGCATATGACAGGGTGCCTCGAGAAGAGCTGTGGTATTATATGAAGAAGTCAGGAGTGGCAGAGAAGTACGTAAGAGTTGTACAGGATATGTACCAGGGAAGTGTGACTGTGGTGAGGTCTGCGGTAGGAGTGATGGATGCATTCAAGGTGGAGGTGGGATTACATCAGGGATCGGCTCTGAGCCCTTTCTTATTTTCAATAGTGATGGACAGGATGACAAACGAGATTAGACAGGAGTCTCCGTGGACTATGATGTTTGCTGATGACATTGTGATCTGTAGTGATAGTAGGGAGCAGGTTGAGGAGACCCTGGGGAGGTGGAGATATGCTCTAGAGAGGAGAGGAATGAAGGTCATTAGGAACAAGACAGAATACATGTGTGTAAATGAGATGGAGGTTAGTGGAATGGTGAGGATGCAAGGGGTAGAGTTGGTGAAGGTGGATGAGTTTAAATGCTTGGGATCAACAGTACAGAGTAAAGGGGATTGTGGAAGAGAGTGAAAAAGAGAGTGCAGGCAGGGTGGAATGGGTGGAGAAGAGTGTCAGGAGTGATTTGTGACAGATGGATATCAGCAAGAGTGAAAGGGAAGATCTACAGGATAGTAGTGACGCCAGCTATGTTATATGGGTTGGAGAAGGTGGCACTGACCAGAAAGCAGGAGACAGAGCTGTAGGTAGCAGAGTTACAGATGCTAAGATTTGCATTGGGTGTGACAAGGATGGATAGGATTAGAAATGAGGACATTAGGGGGTCAGCTCAAGTTGGACGGTTGGGAGACAAAGTCAGAGAGGCGAGATTGCATTGGTTTGGACATGTGCAGAGGAGAGATGCTGGGTATATTGGGAGAAGGATGCTAAGAATAGAGCTGCCAGGGAAGAGGAAAAGAGGAATGTCTCAGAGAAAGTTTATGGATGTGGTAAGAGATGACATGCAGGTGATGGTTGTAACAGAACAAGATACAGAGGACAGAAAGATATGGAAGAAGATGATCTGCTGTGGCAACCCCTAACGGGAGCAGCCAAAAGAAGAAGACTTGGGCAATGTTTGTGCATTTCCTGAGGAGACTTGGGACTTTTGCTATGGGTATAACATTACTGCATATGTTCTATTTATTGGCCTGGCTTGCCTGTTTGATCTTTTATTTGCATGTATGTTGGATAGATAGATAGAATGAACAAACAAACTTTATTTGTCCCCAGGGGGAAATTTGTTTTTTCCCAGGAACTTTTTAAATAAATAAATACATGCACATTATGGTCTGAATGCACACCATAATGACTAAAAAGGACAGAAATTAAAAAAAACAAAAAAACTTCTGGCTTGGCAGTCACAGTCACAGTGAGGCATTATGCTGACATATTGCTGTTGGTATAAAGGAGCCCCCATAGTGTTTATTGACATAATTCTGCTGAATAATTCATTGGTTGAAATTCTTAAAAAGTGAAAGTGTTAGTGTGTCAGAGAGAGACAATGTGCAGCATTGGTCATAATGACACTCAGGTATGTTTTAATCCTCTTCTTTGCTACTATCTCCAGGGGTTCCAGAGTGTGTTCCAAAAATAAGCCTGCCCTTTTAATTAGTTTGTTGATTCGGTGGGCCTCTCTTGAAGTGATGCTACTGTACCAGCCCAGTATACCACAATGTAAAAAAATCACACCAGCCATCAGAGAGTTGTAGGACATGTAAAGGATGTCACTTCTCACATTACAAGAGTGTATTCTCCTAAGAAAAAAAGTGCCTGTTCTGCCTTTTCTTATATAGTTCCTCTGTGCTCCGAGACCAGGCCAATCTATCATTAATGGGGATCCCCAAATAGGCGTGGACCACCTCTGCTTCAACGCCCTTAAAAGAGTCTGGACACAGATGTTGTTTGATGAAGCAGAAGTCACTTTCATTGCAAGAAATATATAAGAGTCACTTTCATTACAAGGAATATAAGAGGAGGTCTTTACCAGTTAACTTTACTTCACATCCTCTGGCTAGGCAGCCATCCTTTTTCTAAATCCACTTAACCAGAGCATGCGGTGGGTTGTCGCTCTGCCTGGGATTTGTTCCTGCCTTGCTCCCTGTGTTGGCTGGGATTGGCTCCAGCGAACCCCCGTGACCCTATGTTAGGATATAATGGGTTGCTTAATGACTGACTGACACTTAAACAGAGCAGGGTTAAAGAGTAGCTGAATACTATTAGTGCAGGCATTGAGTACAAGGCAGGATCAATCCCTGGGCAAGACATCAGTCTATCACAGGGTGAACACACACAATCACACATCAGGAGACAATTTAGCTTTGTCAATCCAACTAATGCACATGCTAATTTAAATAGTTAATGAAAATATATTGATTGAAACAAATAAGTATTTATTGTAATGTATAAATGAGCAGCTTTTATGTACAGTATACACAGTACCTTCAGAATGTATTCAGACCCATTTACTTTTTGTACATTTTGTTATGTTCCAGCATTATGTTAAAAGGTTTTAAATAAAAATTTCCCTTGTCAAGCAACACTCAAAAACGAGGCAAAAACTAGAAATCATGCAAATATATAAAAAGCAGAAAATTGAAATATCTCATTGACACAAGTATTTAAACCGTTTCTATAAGGCTTCAAATTTGGCTCAGGGGCCTCCCATTCTAGTAGTCCTCTTTCAGATGTTTCTACACCTTGTTAGGATTCCATTTGTGGTTAGTTCATTTGATTGGACCCAATTAGAAAATCACACACCTGTCTTTAGAAGGTCCTCTGCGGACCTTGTCTTTTGGACCAAGCTATTTTCTAAGCTTAGAGACAGGATTATGTCTGGGGAAGGCTAAAAAGTTTCTACAGCACTGATAGTTTGCAAGAGCATAGTGGCCACCATAATTCTTGAATGGAAGAAGTCTGGAACAACCATAACTCTTCCTAGAGCTGACTGCATAGCCAGTCTGAGCAATCAGGGGGAAAGGGCCTTGATAAGAAATCGACCAAGAACCCGACAATCTCTCTTGCTGAATGACAACCACCACTCCACAGATATGGGCTTTATGGGAGCACGTTCAGATGACAAATGAAAGCCTGCTTGGAGTTTGCAAAAAAGGAATCTGAATGATTCACCAAACTATGAGAAACAAGATTGTCTGATCTTATGAAGCCAAAATTCAGCTGTCTGGCCTCAATTCCATGTGTCACGTCTGGAGAAAACCAGGCACACTCATTACCTATGCAAAACCATTCCAGCAGTGAAGTATGGTTGTGGCAGCATCATGCTGTGGGATTTGTTTTTTCAGGAGGAGGGACTTGGAAACTAAACAGGATTAAAGAAAAGCTGACGCTTAATAAAAACCTGCTCCAGAGTGCACTGGGCCACATTTTTGCCTTTGAACACAACAGTTTTACCCTAAACACAAAACTGGCTTATGGTCAACATTGGGAATATCCATCAGCTATCCAGCCAGAGCCTGGACTACATCCCAATTAAACATCTGCAGATTGACCAGAAAACAGCTCTCCACCTATGGCCTCCACCCAACTTGACAGAGCTTGAGAGAATCTGAAGAGAAGAGTGACAGAAAATCCTCCAGTCCAGGTGTGCTAAGCTTGTCATGTCATATATATCAGAAGACTGCAGGCCGTAATCGCTTCCAAAGGTGCCTAAATTAAGTACAGAGGAAAGGGTCTGAATACTAGTGTCACTATGATTGTTCAGTTTTTTATTTTTTAATAAATTAGCATACATTTTTAAAATCCTATTCTCACTTTGTCATTCCTGGACAAGGAGTTCGATGAGGGAAAACAAGGCTGCAACATAACAAAATTTGTAAAAAAAGGCAATGTATAATTACAACTAATACGTGTTGGTTACTGTAAGACTTCAATTTGCTCTTGATCTCCACAAATGTTCAGTGTATTATATAATGTCTATGCTCTGCATTTAAATACACAAAAGGTAGGTGGATCTTTCATTGAAAAGCTCAGTCTCGTTCTGAGTGCTTCGTTGCCATGCATGTCAGAATTTTGCAGAAATTGTTTATTTAACAATATGTAAGCAGATATACACGTTTGGGATGTTGTTAAAATATACCTTTGGAATTGGTGATTTGAAATTTGTTTTTGGCAGTATTGATATTGTTTTTCCATTTAAATCAATTGTATTTGGAATTGTTTCATCTCTGTTCTCAGTGAAAACACGAGATTAATATTTTGTTTTATCAGCTGTCACTACAATGTTGGTTAAGTAACAGATACAAAAATGAGCATTTTGGGGTTTTAAGTGTTTTTAACATATAGAAGATCCCTTTTGATCTATTGAGTTTCTTTTGTTTGTGTTCTTCATATTGTCTTTGAATGGGTTCAAATTTTTCTTCCTACCAACTGCTATGGATCTTTAAAATTAGGTTTATTTTTATTGGACCTCTACTTGCTTAACTTGTGATCTCCAGTAGTTATCATTCTTAGTAATTATTGGCTGAGTATTACTTTTAGATTAATACTTACTAAGCATAATTTCATGTCTTATTCACTATTATATATATATTTTTTGAGTTTCTGTCTGCTATAATTTTAACACAATATATCCATCTCTCCTCAGGACAGACCTTGTTTCCTTCTTAGGACAATAAAAACTTGAGCTGATTTCAATGAAACTGACTCAAGACACATGCTAAACTAGCATTCGTACTAAACTAGAAATTAAAACAAAATTAAAAGGATATCAGGAAGTGACAGCGGTGAGCACCAGTGGTACACTACCCTTTACGATCTGGGATTAGTTGTCACTTTGGTCACTCACAGGGCGGTGTTTTCTTCCTTCATCTGGGTTTTGTACAGAAGTGCTTGTTTTCTCTCACATCAAAGACATTAATGTGTCTAATATCTGATGTTTCCAGTACCACCTACAGACATGTTATTGATAGCAGCAGCTCTCTCTGTTATGCAAGCCAGAGGTTTTTATGTGCGTTTGATTGTGGTTATTTGTTTTTATTTATTTTTTTGTTTGTTTATTTGTGGGAACATCTTTAAAATTTTAATTTCTACTTGGGGACCAATAAAGTGTAATCTAGTCTAATCCAATATATAAACTCTCACCTTCTGTAAATTCATTTTAGAAACAAAGATCAATGGATGTTTTGATTAGTATATGTGTGTTAGCATTTTTGTTGACATTATTTTTCTTAACAAAGTATAACACATTAAAGACAAAATAAGACTGGACAACAAAGCTTTTTATAAGTTTTGCTTCCTGAAAAATGTTTCGTGATTACGATAGCTTCATGCTGAACACAAATATATTTTCAGATTGAGTGCATAATGTAGGAAATGGGAGAAAACAAAATTAACTTTTCTTGAATTTAGTGTGTTTAATCGCTTAATGATGCTGCATTAGATCAGTTATGCTAAAAATGTTTTATTGTTTATTTTAATTTGTAATTGGCATCTAATGTTTCTTATTTTATTGTCTAACTAAAGTCAGCAGCATTGATAGATTCCACATGACCTTTGGCTTTTCCATCATTGCAATGTCCTGGTGAAACCTTTTCCCTTTTTCTTCTCTGACTGCACCAAGATTAGCATGGAAAAATTCCAAATGTGAATGCAGAAAATGATTTTTTAGCGACATGTAGCACTTCATGGTTTTCTAAGCTTGTAGCATGTTAACCAGCTGGACATAATTTGGTTCACTGTAGTTGCCAAGACAATTCTGAACAATATCCTTGAACGCCTTCCATGTTATTTCCTCCAGCATCACTTGCAGATCTTCAAACTACTTTTCATTGATGATGTGCCTGATATTTGGATAAACAAAAATACATTACTTTATTATGGCATCAGTTATTCGTGGAAACATCAGTCACAGATAACAAAATAATTCATCTTGCTTATTTATTGTTTTCATCAAGTTCTTCACCAGTCCAAGTTAAAAATGAAAAGGAAGCAAAAATATCTTTATTGGGTAGACAAGCTGATTACATGTCACACTTAGAGAATGGCCACATTTTTTTAATGTAATGAAACTGTTTAGCATGGCTGGCTGGCCCATTCGTAGTAATTGGGGCTTCTGACCTGCATTCCTAGCAGCAATGGCACTAGCTTTTGATCACCACAGATGTTCCAATTGTAGTTGTAGTACTGTACATGTATACTTGTAATATGGGTCAAAAATCGCAAAAATAAGTGATTGCAATAAAACCATATGCAATAGGACAATTTAAATGCAATTTCTGTGACCAGCTGACCAACATTCATAAGATACACTCAAAAGTGTTAGTCAGAATATATCTATATTATATTCCTAATATGAATTTTACATTTTACATACAATAATTCCAAGTAACAGTTAAAAGAATGAATTATAATTTAAAAGCTCCACATTTTAAAATATGGAATTTTTAATTTACTAAATCTAATTTTTAATTTTCTGATGAACTAAAAAAAAATAGGCAGTAACTTTTATCTCTCATCTTCTGGAAGCCCTCCAGAATGAATATAAGACTGTAAAAGGTTAAACCGAGCTTCACTCCGCTGACTAGTAGTGCCCTCAACTGCAGGCCTACATCCATCATGCTTTCCCCAAGCACAACACCTGTCCTTCATTTTAAAATAGATAGTTTACCCTGGATAAAACTAAAATTCATTAGAAACCAGCATGTGCTTGTGTCTTCTCTGAATGGAGCATCAGAAACAGAAAGACATTTTCCTGAGCCTCTGCAGTGCATCCAGAAGGAGGGCAAAGAGGAGACCACTGTCAGCACAGACAGGGATTTGATGGATGGGTCTGTACTTTGCAGAGTGCAGTCCATTCTTGCGATTTTAGTTTTTTTTGCATATCTTTTGGAAAATTTTTCATTGTAAAATTATATTTGTTTTTTTTTTCGTTTCGTTTAATTTTTATGTCAAATGATTCCTCTATTTTTTTAGACTTAGCTCATGCCCTATTAACATGCCATTTTAAGTAAGTATTTTTTGTGTGTGTTCAAAAAAATGCACAAAAAATAGAATAAATTACTATAGTCAGCATAGACATGAACAGAAATTTCGATGGGTTTTAACTCTGCAGAGAGTCCACTGTTGGGCCATCCATATTTAAAACTTACTGTACCTTTAATTGAAGGCTGAGAACATTTTCTTGGCCCTTTTTGACCCTTTATTTAGCCAGTCACTTTTCTGGAGTGAAGTGGATTTGGAGCCTACCCCAGCAGCATCAGTTTCAAGGCAGAAGTAACCTGCCGTCCTAGAGTACAACATCTCATGATCAAAGACGCTATCTTCATCCGATAGCGAGGTAACTGCAGCTGTAGGTCGCAGCTTTCTATTTATCTGTTTTTTCCCATTACCGTCATAGTGGATAGCTCTGCTGTCTCATGGATCCTGCATTTTAGAGGTGAGTCTTACACCTGCTTGTTGTCTGTGTCGACTTTGCACATTATCCCAGTGTCTCTGTGTATTCCGTCTTTTCTCACGCCTTCCCAGATTATATTAGCCATTGTGTGTCTTGTGGCTGATGTTGCCAGGATGGGCTCCAGCACATCTTGAACCTAAATTGGATTAATAGGTTTGACAATTCAATATTTATTAAGTTCTCTCTCTCTTCTCCATTATTGTGCATTTTACTTGTCTATTAATTACAAGAAATTAATGTAATAATATTTTGTATATATATCATTGTAACCGTTTTTGAAATAAAGTAATGTAGTTTTGTAAAAAAGTTTCACCCCACTCATATCCAATAAGCAGGTGACCCCCTAGGGTCAGTTGATGTGGAGTGAACAAATTCAAGTCCTTCTGATCATAGGCTACTTGCTAAAGAGACCTATTGGTTTACTCTTTATCATAAGGGTTTAATATTCTGCACAAAATATGGTCCAGAAATGGACTAAAAATTAGGGATTTTTTGGGTCTAGAGGGTTAAACATAGAAGGGGAACTTGAAAAAGCTCTATGGTTTAATAACTAGATATCAAGATGAGTTGAGCAGTACATATATCGTACTGTACATGTGGGGGTTTTCTTGTGAGTCAGGAGGTGCTGGATATAATGAGCTGAAATGATTTCAAAGCATTCATAAGTAATTCTTAAGAACACAATACGGACTGAAGTGCTTGTCACGTCTTTTAGTTCTTTCCAAAACACAGATACACAAAAGGCGCATAAACAAACTTCTTAAAGGTCCACGATGACGTCAAGTGAGCATGTTCCTGGGGAATTCTGGGAGGTTGCCTTGGCAATGGCCAACACGAAATCCATAAAATGGTGCCGCAGTCAATATTCAAAATAGCCTCGTGATAAGACATTAAAAAAATTGCAACTTAGTCAGGGAACCAGGATAGGATGAAATAAATGTCACAATCAAATTCCTCGCCCTCCGAAATCCCAGAATAGGTACCAAGAAGTCCCAAAAACTTGTCATGAAAATATAAAAAAAATAATAAAGAGCACCAAACACAAAACACATAGCCAAATTAATATTATTATTCTTTATTTGGGAGATGTTTTTACACACGGAGAGTTACATTACATCTCTTCACATACTTTTTCATAACTAGAGTCTGGTCACAGATTGACTCGGAGAGAATGGAATGGCCCAGCAACCTTGTGGCTTAAGGTTCAGTGCCAAAGCCTAATGAAAAATCAGATTTTAAAAATAAATGGATTTTAGGTAAAAATGAAAGCACAGCTGGCAGCTCATCCAGTGAAGTCTGCTCATTTTCACCCAAATATCATTTGTGAGAATAGCACACCATCCACATTTGAGCAGAATCTGCCTTTTGCCCATTTCCGATAGGACATCCTCTGCTCCTATGTAGTAACAGAAACAATGAATTCAGAAAATGGAGGAATGCGTTTCCTCAGTACTGTAGCCCACACCGTTGATTTCATCCATTTTGAATAATGTTAAAATATCATTCTATGCAAATGAGAAGCTCTTTCCAGCCACCCTCAAAACATATCACAATATGCTTTAAAAATGAAAATGCTTTACTCCTGTGAAAGCTATTTTAAAGAGCCATTTAAATGGAAACTCATTTCATTTGGCAGTAAAAAGATATGAAAATGAGTTGCAGTCCAATTTATTTGAAAGACAGAATGCACTTTCTGTTGAAAATGTGTTCAAACATATCACAATCCACCATTTTTATTTTTAAAGAACCTTTAATTTTTTTTAAATATTTCATTTAGAATATTGTTAAGGAAAAAAAAAAATTGTGGGCTTTGCAACCAAGAGGATAAGCAGAAGATTCAATAAAAGAGCCGGTCACTACAAATTCTGTACTTAGCTCACATGGGCCAACTGAATTCTTGACCCTGACTTTGTTCTACTAATGGTCTGTCATTGAGTTTGACCTTCCCAATGGAATGGGTATCAACTCCAACTATTATTTCTTCTATAATAGTAGTTCTCAACTTTTATGGCCTCAGCACCCAATTATACATTGAGCAGCCACATGCATCCCACTTGGTGAAACAAATGCCACAAAAAGAGAGGAGAAGCCCGCTGTGCTCAAACAAGAGGAAAGGCATAGGGAAATAATATTGAAGACCTCTTTTCACTTTTTTTTTTTTGCTTTTGACCTAATGTCAGCAACTCATGACCCACTGACAGCAACCCTTGGCCCATTATTGGTTGAGAAACACTGTTTTATAACAAATTCGATTCTTTTTAAGATTTATTAAAATGTTTTTAGTACTTTTTTTTCTGTGTTAAGGTTTCACGTTTGACTTTTGGCCTTATAGTCAGAGTATTAGCAGCTAATAATTTCATTTTGCTCACTGAGATCCATCTATCCATCATCACACAATCAAACTTAGGGTCAGAGCAGCATTTGGGTGCAAATAAAAGAACCAACCTTGGATATGCTCATTTGTTACAAGACACACTCATATCAGGCTGGTTTAAAGCATCAAACTTTTCTGGCATGCACATCTTTGGAATTAAGAGCGATACCACACTGGCCATAGCCTGTGAATTTCTAATTAATTAAGTCCTCTGTGCTTCTGGAATTCCATATGGGTTCTAGGACCCCAAAATTTACATAAAATATTTGCTTTTAATTTCTTAGAATATTTAAAGGAACAAAGTTTCATTCTCTGACTTTATAATGAAACTACCCAAATTAGTGTTAAGCCTATCTCATTTATTTCAAAAAGAACTCCCTCCCAACATTTATTTCTATAGCACATTTTCATACAAAGTGCTTTACATGAAGAAGAAAGAGAAAAAAGACACAATAAATAATTAAAAATAGAGAACACTAATTAACCTAGAATAAAAGTAAGGTCAGGTGGCCAGGGAGGTCAGAAAAAACAAAATAAAAAACTCCAGATGGCTGGAGAAAATAAAAATAAAATTTGCAGGGGTTCCAAGGCCACGAGACTGCCCAGTCCCCTCTAGGCATTCTACCTAACATAAATGATCTCAATCAGTCCTCATGGTATTCAGGGTTCTCATGGAAGAACTTGATGATGACGGTCATGTGGACTTCTGGCCTTTAATCCATCAATGTAGGGACATCACAGTGCTTTGATTAGGTGGTGGTGGTGCAGATAGCCACCACAGAAAACTGTAAAAAGAACAGCAGAGAAAGTAGAAATGCAGAAGAAGGATGGCACCTAAAACACTAGAAGCCAAAACATTAATGTAAATTGTCAGGTCAGTGTTCTTTAAAAAAATAAATAGTTGGTTCTAGGGCAATGGGTGTTTAAGCTGACATGGAGGTTGAGAGATGAAAGGAATAGGAGCAAGGCACTGAGACAAAAACACATGAGACAAGGTCCAGGAACCCAAAAACTCTAGTAAGAGTGTGATGCACAGAGCATGGACAGTGGAACCATTTAACGTTAAAAGATATCCAAGTGAAACACTAATTTATCCATCCATGTATACAGTATGTGTAAATAGTTATGAATTTATAGCAAGCAGCCGTACCACCTGCACTTCAGAACAGATAATCCACCTAAAGCCGGGCCAGAAGTCGGAAACGCTTGGGTTGCTGCTATGAGAAATGTTTGTGTGCGAGTGATGCTTACCTGTGGTCTATGTCGGGATCCCAATGCCCCACTGCAGTGATGGGGACACTGTGCTGTAAAAAACTGATGCCATTCTTCAGATGAGACATTTCACCAGGTGTGCTGACTCTCTGTGGTCATAAATGATCCATGGACATCTCTGCAAAACAATAGCTTGTTTTATGAGTTCCTGGTTATTCAGGCCCCCAAATTATCCCATGTCTCTAATTGGCTATTTCTATCACCACTTCACCACCAATTAGCTATTGTGTGTTGAGTACACTGGCACAAGAATGGCAGCCATCGCATCATCCATGTGGATGCAGCACATCGGTGGTGGCTGAAGTGGATCCTCACTGTCTATGTAAAGTGCTTTGAGGAGGTTAGAAAAGCATTAGATAGATAGATAGATAGATAGATAGATAGATAGATAGATACTTTATTAATCCCAAGGGGAAATTCACATAATCCAGCAGCAGTATACTGATACAAAGAAACAATATTAAATTAAATAGTAATAAAAATGAAAAAATGAAAAAGCAGACAATAACTTTGAGTAATGTTAGCATTTACTCCCCCAGGTGGAATTGAAGAGTCACATAGTGTAGGGGAGGAACAATCTCCTTAGTCTGTCAGTGGAGCAGGATGGTGACAGCAGTCTGTCGCTGAAGCTACTACTCTGCCTGGAGATGGCACTGTTAAGTGGATGCTGTGGATTATTCATGATTGACAGGAGTTTGCTTAATGCCCGTCGCTCTGCCACAGATGTTAAACTGTCCAACTTTACTCCTACAATAGAGCCTGCCTTCTTAACAAGTTTGTCCAGGCATGAGGCGTCTTTCATCTTTATGCTGCCACCCCAGCACACCACCGCGTAGAAGAGGGCACTCGCCACAACCGTCTGGTAGAACATCTGCAGCATCTTACTGCAGATGTTGAAGGATGCCAACCTTCTCAGAAAGTATAGTCTGCTCTGACCTTTCTTACATAGAGCATTAGTATTGGCAGTCCAGTCCAATTTGTCATCCAGCTGCACTCCCAGATATTTATAGGTCTGCACCCTCTGCACACAGTCACCTCTGATGACCACAGGGTCCATGAGGGGCCTGGGCCTCCTAAAATCCACCACCAGCTCCTTGGTCTTGCTGGTGTTAAGGTGTAAGTGGTTTGAGTCACACCATTTAACAAAGTCTTTGATTAGCTTCCTGTACTCCTCCTCCTGCCCACTCCTGATACAGCCCACGATAGCAGTGTCATCAGCGAACTTTTGCATGTGGCAGGACTCCGAGTCATATTGGAAGTCTGATGTATATAGATTGAACAGGACCTGAGAAAGTACAGTCTCCTGCGGCGCCCCTGTATTGCTGAACACAATGTCAGACCTGCAGTTCCCAAGACACACATATTGAGGTCTGTCTGTAAGATAGTTTGTATAAATGTAATTAATTATAATTATTTTTTAGCCAATGAGATAAGTCAACGTTAACAATACTGCACTCTGGTGGCCAAAATGATGCTGTCTGTGCACTCCTGTTCTGGCCCTGGGCAGTCTCTATGAGCTTTAACAACCATGATTTACAAATTAAGAACAGAGACCAGAAAAACTGAAGAAATGGCAAAAAAAAAAGAAAGGGCAACCCAGAGTGTAGAGCTGCTATTCAAACCCAGTCTCGTGGAGCTATGAAATAAAATGGCTAACCATTATGTCAACAAGCTGCTAGCTCATATACAGTATATGAACAATATCATTAGTTATTCAGCTGTACTGAATTAATGTATATTTTATTATTAAGAACTTGTGTGACTACTTTATCCAAGGCTGTTTCAGTCAGAATTTATTCCCTGGCCTTATTGTATTTTCCTTTTTATTGTTGTTTTTTAATGATTATTTGTGTTTTTTGTTATTAAGTACTTTTGTTAATATGGTTATATAAGTATATAAACCTCAATTCTAAACTTCCTATGCTTTGTGGTTACCCCAGATTCCTTCAATTCTTTAATATTTTGCTAGGTTGCAACCTTGTGCTAAAATTATTTTTACCAACTCTAAATGGACTTCCACATGTATTTTACTGAGGAGAAGGTTCAGTCTGACTACTCTGTCATAAGCCCAGAGTGGATGTTTCTCACATCTCCACACAGGTTCCTTGGAGTGTCCATTGGGATTGTGGCCCCCTCTTTTACCAAGAGCTTTCTCCCACAATTACTCAGTTTTTTTGCTAGGTGGCCAGCTGTACTAAAGATCTTCAAATTTAAGAATTATGGAGGCCACTGTCCTCTTGGGAATCTTCAATACTGCATGAATTTTTGTTGTAGCCTTCCACAGATCTCTGCCTTGACATAATCCTGTCTCCGAGCTGAGCAGGCAATTCCTTTGGCATCATGGCCTGAGGTTTGCTCTGATACACTTTATCAACTGTACAGTAGGACCTTCTATAGACTGGTGTGTGCATTTACCACCATGTCAGTTGAATTTACCAAAGGTTAACTCCAAAGATGGCACAGAAACATCTCAAAAATGATCATTAGAATGGGAGGCACCTGACCCATGTTTCAAGTGTAATAGCAAAGAGTCTGAATACTTGTTACTCAATATTAATTTTTTTTATAAATTTGCAAACATTTCTTAAAATTTTTTTTGCTTTGTCATTTTGGGGTATGAGTATTGCTTGGTGTGGGAAAAACAATTTAAATGATTTTAAACAACAGAGCAACTTTCTGAAGGCACTGTATATGACTCGGCATTAAATAAGTGGACTGAAAAATTGGTGAATGGAAGGATGAGTGAAAATATAAATATTTAGCTCATCAAGAGAACCAAGCAACTATCCAGGGTAAAATGTCCATTTCAATTGAAAGAGAAGAAACCACAACTTCATTTCTATTTATTTTACTGTACATGTTTAAGGCTAGGTATAAGTGTGGCGAGTAGTGATAAGTAATGTTTAACTAAGGTTTAATTATATTAAATTTGATCCAACTGTCAGTCTCTAGCAGGTGATAGGCAACGTGGCATAGTTTTTAAAGCTTTGGACTTCAGAATTTGGTTGTGGGTTCAAATCCCGGTACTGACACTGTGTGACCCTAAGCAAGTCACTTGACCTTCCCATGCTCCAATTGGAAAACCAAAAAAGATATGTAACCAATTGTATCATAAATGTTGCAAGTCACCTTGGATAAAGGCGTCAGTCAAATAAGTAAATGTAGTTGATGATATCAAACAAAAAAAAGCTGAAATTGTGACTGAGCTATCCCATTTCAGGCAAATCTACAGATTAAACCGAAAAGCTTCTAGGTGACATTTTCATTAAGACACTTTAGACCTTAGAGAAATTTTAGTTAAACTGCAGACATTCACATACCAAGTTGAGGGTCAAGAAAATATGTGGATAATTGTTCATACCCTCAAGTGGCAAGTACAAGGCACAAAGAAAAATTAGCATTTGCTTTAGAAACTGACCTCTAGACAAGTTGACTTTTCAACAGGGTACACCCACTCTAACTCATAAGCTTCTTTGATTTATTACCAGATCTCATGGTGGATAAGATTTATTCATACGGAGGAAAAAAGTCGTACTGGGAAAAGGCACAGAACACAATATCTGCTGTAAGGCTTCATGTCAGCAAAACCTACTTGCATCTTTCCCTGGGTAAAAGAAGAGAGCGGACATTAGAAATGTTTTTCTCTGTGTTGACATAAATAATATTAATACTGGCATTTGGATGGAACAGATGCAGCTGAGTTTTCATTTTCCGCTATCTATGCAGAGTTTTACTTTCTAAATCTACTCATAGGAGCACAAGGAACTGGAAAACAGTCCAGCAGTATAGTGAGCAATGCAGGGACTGGATGGACACCAAATAATCACTGAGGACACTCACACCACTTTAGGTGACAGTACTTCTGACAGGAACATATTTGAAATGTGAAAAGAAACCAAAATGCTTCCCAAAAATGTTAGTTAAAATAATTTTCCAGTTAAATGATAAATAAATAATCTTGAACATATCTCTGTGGTATGCAAATGACAGGCTGGATTAGTCTAGTAACATCGAGGAACTTCACTATCTAGCACAGGGGTGCCCAATACGTCGATCACAATCGACTGGTAGATCGGAAAGGTAGTGCATGTAATTTGCGTTGCATTCAAAAAATGTTTTTTTAAATGTTAGACTATCATATATCCTCCCCATGGCATTTGCCACTTGATCGACATACAGGGCGGCCAGTCTGAGATCTCTTTTCTTCTAACACACTGGTCATCCCGCAAGCACAATCAAACGTACAAGCTACTGCAATACTCCGGCTATCTAAGTGATCTAGTTAGCCATCCAATTTATATTGACTAAAGAAGGGATTTAAAAAAAAAAATTGTTGGTTATGTGCTGAATGTAGAATTGGAAGAGGATTTTTTTTCTCTCACAATGTCACAATCGAAGTGCGTTTGTCTGATCTGTTAGTCTATCATGGGTATTCCAAAGAAGGAAAATGTGGAAAGGCACTTTCGAACAGTTCATAAAAACTCCAAAACTGACTTCCTTCCGAAAAGCGATCTGAGAAAGAGAAATGAGAGGGAACTAAAATCGCAGTTAATCATACAGCCGTTATTTTTCACTCGGCTGAATTCAAAAGCAAAGACAGACACACCGAAGCATCGTTCTGGGTAAATCACTCGATCATTAAGCATAAAAACACCTTCCAAGATGGAGAGATGATAAAAGATGCTCGAGTGTTGCCCAATGTAGCGGAGTAGGAGTAGTGTTTCTTCTTCACAAATGTACTCAAGTAAAAGTAAAAAGTATGGTGCAGTAAAACTACTCTTAGAAGTACATTTTTTTAAAACAGTTACTCAAGTAAATGTAATGGAGTAAATGTAACTTGTTACTACCCACCTCTGATACTCAGTACATACAGTATATATATATATATATATATATATATATATATATATACTGTATAGTGTATATATATACAGTACAGGCCAAAGGTTTTGACACACCTCCTCATTCAATGTGTTTTCTTTATTTATTCGAGAGAATGCCAAGAGTGTGCAAAGCAGTAATCAGAGCAAAGGGTGGCTATTTTGAAGAAACTAGAATATAAAACATGTTTTCAGTTATTTCACCTTTTTTTGTTAAGTACATAACTCCACATGTGTTCATTCATTGTTTTGATGCCTTCAGTGAGAATCTACTAATGTAAATGGTCATGAAAATAAAGAAAACACATTGAATGAGGAGGTGTGTCCACACTTTTGGCCTGTACTGTATATATTTATAGTGTATACAGTATATATATATATACATATATATATATACAGTATATAGTGTATATATATATATATATATAGGATTTTTAATGTAGGTAGATCATTTTGACCTAGTCATTTTAAAAGTAGCTTGCAAGCCGAAGAAGTGTGGGCACCCCTGATCTAGCAAGTTACAAAATACACATGGCGTAACATTCAAGGGCTGTGTAGGCACAGTAGCCCTCAATGAACAAATAGAGCAATAAGCAAATAGATTTTAGGATCTCCTCAGTCCATTTCAAGGTTGCAATGGCCAGTGGCTATGTCACCAGGATTGGGCAAAAGGCTAAAAACAGGTTTGGACAGGACTGTAGTTTATCACAGGAACCACTTTCACTCACACACACACACACAAATATTGACAATGACGTGTGCAAAAAAAAAAAACTCTTTTGGTAATTAATTCCTTCTTTACTCAAACATGTCCAGAAATAGTAATTTTCATGAAGTGGGACTTGCAAAGCTATTCACATTATGACAAATGTTATGGAATAATAGGAGTGAAAGGCAAGCTTTAATACAACAAGTGACCATTATGGATACCAGCTGAATGTGGCACTAGTGAATCATTAAAATCCACCTTAATAAAATGATAAGTGCCTGTCCTTCTGTCTCTCCGGTTGCTGTGTCTCTCTCATTCCAAAAGATGGCGTATTGGAAACATTTTAGTAATACAATGCATTGTATTTGTCATTCTAACATTTGGCACATCACAAACATCACCACTGCTTTTATGGATTCCATACCAAATGATATATCACAGAGACATATGCAATACACGGTGCATTGCAAACGTTAACGCTGAGGTCTGCGGTGTTTACTTAGATTTCAACCCAGATGAGTAGCACAGCTGGTCAGAAGAAAATGCGGCTCTGAGGCTGGCTTAGTGTAAGGTAAAGTACAATATATGTTTATTTGTTTTATGCACAAATGCTAACATACCACAGTGTACTTCATTCAAATCTAGATTACCTTTTGTTTTCCTTACATGCATTTTGTACTGTTTTGTTTGGTAAGATTATGTAACTAACATGTTATGACTTAAAACTTCGGGAGATGTTGATGCATTTGTTCTGTTGTGTTTGCACTCAAGCCGCTGGGAAGACTTGATTAAGCAAAAACAATTTCCTGATACACGTGCCAAGCATAAATTGCCGATAGGGAACTGCCCATCCACACATGGCAGAAACGGCCTATGACAGCAAGTTCCTACTCATACACAGAGTCTGCTTTTGTTATATTAACCTGTATTGGAGATCTGTTTGCCGTTAGTAGCGGCTATTGAAGGTGAAAAAGAGAAAAAATATACAAAATATAGAAGTTGGATTAATGGGTGTCAAGAGTAGTAGGGTGTTGTACCGTGTTAACCATTATGAATGTAGAGAAGTGCCAAGCAAAATGACACCTTTTATTGGCTAACTAAAAAGATTACAATATGCAAGTTTTTGAGGCAACTCAGGCCCCTTCTTCAGGCAAGATGTAATACAGAACAGTAAACAAATTTGTAGTTAAAGTCGGAAAGAATGTTCTGTTTTTTAAGACATGTCTTTGGAGATTTGCCGATGCTTTTTGATGGGAGGTTTTGAAATGTCAAAACTTTGTACGGAGTGATCTGTTCAAGATATCACCATGAAAATTGAACTGTCAAACAAATTTCCTTGAAGAATATGTGTGCCACGTTTCAACAAAATTGGTCCATGAGGGATAGAGTTATTTCATGCAGACAGACAAATATAGGTATTGCAGTAGGTGTTTTGCATATTATACTGTATGCAAAAATACCTAAAAAAGGGCAGTGCAGATTGTTTTTTCTTAGGAGACAGTGCTTCTTAAATAGGGGTAATGACATCCTTTACATACTGTATTTTATGACTCGGGGATGGCCAGTGTGATTCTCTATGCTGGTAATATCACTTCACGCGTGGCCAGTTGAATCAACAAGCTGATTAAAAAATTGGCTTATTTAGGAGATGCAGACTAAACTGATAGCCATTATAAACAATCCTGCACATCCTCTCTGAGACACACTAGCATTGAGGACTTTCAGCCAACAAATTACTCAATAGAAATGTGCTAAGAAACACTACATGGGCTCCTTCATGCCTACAATAGCCTTACTGTGGCTTCTCTGTTATCTTTAACCAGGACAGAAGTTTTTTTTCTTTTTTGTAATTTTTGTGTGTGTTTGAGGTGGGTGGATGTTACTCTTTCTTGGGCTTCTAGAAAAAGATCCTTTTCCCTTTTTTCAACAAAAAAAGTTATATTTGTCTTTCTATCTATGGAAATATATATTTTGCTGAACCTAGGATTCTTTCAACAACAACTTTTATTTCTAAAGCACATTGTCATATACAGGATGTAGCTCAAAGTGTTTTTTACACTTAGACAATAGGAGTTTTTATATATAGTATTGTTTTTTAAGTCTCTAAAGATGATTCTGATCATAACGTCAGATGGCTGAAAGAACAGAAAAAATATAAATAAAATATATATAAATAATACAGTCAATGGTATCAATTCCTTCATCCTCCAAGAACTGCCTGCATACTCTCGCCACATGAGGCCGGACATTGTTGTGCACCAGGAGAAACCCTGGACCCACTGCACCAGCACAGGGTCTGACAATGGGTCCAAGGATTTCATCCTAATACCTAATGGCAGGTAAGGTGCCGTTGTCCAGCTGGTAGAGGTCTGTGTGTCCCTCCATGGGACCATCACTGACCCCCCACCAAACTGGTCATGCTGAACAATGTTACAAGCAGCATAACGTTTGTTACGGCTTCTCCAGACCCTTTCATGTCTGTCACTTGTGCTCAGGGTGAACCTGCTCTCATCTGTGAAAAGCATAGGGTGTCAGTAGTGGACCTGCCAATTCTGGTCTTCTATGGCAAATGTAGAGGACGTTGGGCCCTCAGGCAACCCTCATGAAGTCTGTTTCTGATGGTTTTCTCAGAGACATTCACACCAGTGGCCTGTTGGAGGTAATTATGTAGGCTCTAGCAGTGCTCATCCTGTGTCTCCTTGCCCAAAGGAGCAGATACTGGTCCTGCTGATGGGTTAAGGACCTTCTATGAGGGGCCCTGTCCAGCTCTCCTAGAGTAACTGCCTGTCTCCTGGAATCTCCTCCATGCCCTTGAGACTGTGCTGAGAGACACCTCAAAATTCTGGCAGTGGCGTGCGTTGATGTGCCATCCTGGAGAAGTTGGACTACCTGTGTCACCAACCTCTGTAGGGTCCAGTTATCACCTCATGCATAAATATCTAAAAAAGCTGGAGAAAACAAAACAAAATTTGCAGGGTTTCCAATGACAAAAGCCTCACCCAGGCCCAAACTGGGCATTCTACCTAACATACACGTACTTAAGGTGTTTATTATTGTTGGTTTTTTGGGTACATCCTAAAAGATATCGGGGTATCGGCTGTCATTCTTACATAACAGGCAGTTGCACAGTACCTTCATAAGATGCTGGTGGCACAGAAAAAATGGAAACGAAAGCGAGGAGAGTACAGAGAAGAGTAGAGATTAATTCTAAGCATATATATATTATCAGAGTACAACCAAAATGTATGTATGAAAAAGCCAAATTACAGAAGTACTCTTTAAAGAGTTTTTTTTTTTTAAATGATGCACTGTATTACCCTGGTGTATCAGTATTGGCCACATAAGCACTTATTTTATGCTTGTTTCTTAGAATAACAAGCAGACCACTATTAGAGGGTCTAAGTATGACTTGGAATGTAGGGGGACAGGCAATCCAAAGTATGGAAAGGAGCAAGATTATTTAGGCCTTTATACACCATTAGTAGTATTTTAAAGTCAGTCCTAAAAGACATGGGTAACTAATGTAAACTTATGAGATTCACTATTTCTATTTTTGCCAACAATTAAGATTTATGTTTTTTTCTTTATATGGCTTCAGAAACTGTAACTTCAAATAAGCAAGAAAACTTAATTTTATACAGTAAGTTTCAAAAGATTGAATATTCCTATTTTGATGCTTCCAGTAAAGGCTTTGTCTCCCATAACTAAGCAGGCTAGATAATGGATAGGCTTTAGTTAAGACCATCTCAAAGTGGTTTGCATTTATAACACCAAGGCAGAAGATCCTGCCAAACCAGTCTTGTAGATTTTTGAGCAGGCTGCAGGAATAGTTGACAAATGTGAAGCATACAACATAACTTGCTTAAACTTTCAAAAAGCATTTGATACAGTGCCAAAGTGTAAATTCAAGACAGTTGGATAACAAATTGGTTAACTGGCAGGAGCCAAAGAGTACAAGTAAGAGAAGAATGCTACACGTGAAGTGAGGTCATCACGTGGAATCCCTGAGGGGTCTGCCCTGGGTCCATTACTTTTTCTGATTTATATTAATGACATAGATTTCTATATTGTCATTAGTTAGTAAACTTGTGAAATTCACTTATGATACTAAAACTGGAGAGAGGTCACATTCTGTGGATGCTGCAAAAATAGTTCAAAAACAACTGGACAATCCTCAAAACTGGACAAACACTTGGAAAATGAAGTTTAATGTTGAAAAGTGCAAAATAATATACATGTGCAAAAGAAATGTAACATACAAACAAAAGATGGAGAGACACTGCCTTAAGCGATACAAACCTCAAAAGGATTTAGGGGTTTATACTGAACTAACTTTATCATCTAAGCAATGTGCAGAAGCATTGCATCCTAAGAACGAAGTTACCCAACTATTGTATAACATTTCAGTATTTATTTACCGCTCTGATGCTGAACTTTCTGATCATAAAATAGGTCATTATGATAGCAATTGACAAGAACAATTCATAATTAATTGCAGAATTGTGGTATTTAAGGGTTCTTCTAGAATATCTCTTTCTCTTGCACAATTTGAATTTACTAATCAGCACATTGTCATCTCATAACAGGCTATTTTGTTGTCCAGACGTTTTAGCTCTAGACCATCCTCAAGAAACTATGACACACAGATACACAACCATCAAGATGTCAGTGTTTTTTTGGTATCAGGAGACCCTAGAACTTCGAGATCCATCGAAAACCAGAAATTGAAATTTTTGACAAATCTAAAAGCTTTCGCTCCTTCCCCATAGATGATAGGTTATGGTGGGAGAGGGTGCAAAGCAAAAAGCAAATAAAACATAGCAGCACTTGAAGCTGTGCAGAGGACAGCAACCAGGGACATCACATGACATAAAGACTTATCTTACTTTGACAGGTGTAATGCAAAATGGGCCATTCTGCTAGGCCTTAGTAGCACACCAGGCCTCTAAGTCAGCAGATTTAGCAGACATTCAAATGTGCCTTCTCCCACTTACTTTCCAAGTTAAGTGACCGAATTCCAGCTCATACCAGGATCTGCCTGTACTACATCCGATAACAAAGGTGTAATCAGAGTTGAACTGACATCTTTCCAGAGGCCCATCTACTAACTTCTTGAGTCAGAAAGTGAAAAATGAATGCAAACAAGAACCAAGATTTATAATTCATGGGATGACAACTGGTTTGGTCACAATAAATCACTTATGAGTAGGCCTTTATGTTTTAACTGGAAGAGACTTTAGTCCAATCAGAAGAAGTTAGAATTCCTCCCTTAAAAAGCAGCTGCACCAACACATTCTCACAGAAGACACACTCACTGATCTCTTGGGAGAATTCTCAGGGATCACTGCAGAAACTCTTGGAGAACTGCTCTGCTCTCACACGCACTAAAATCTCTCTCTGAAGCTAAAGGCTGATGGGTCTCTCTTGCTTTTTCTCTTTGGGGAGCTGAAACTGACAATATTTTCTCCTTGTAGACTAGAAAGCTGAAATCCAGTCTGCCAAGTCAAAGCTGTGTGGCAGTAGTCTGAAAAGGCGGAGTAGTAGCCATTACTTCAAGAGAGAACTTCAGCATCTAAACTCTTGTGCCACAAAGAGTAATGCTTTTCCCTATGAAGCTGCAGATGACACAGCAAAGGGGGCCTAACTGAGAAAAGCAGCATCACTGCACAGCCCAAACAAAGGATCATGCAGCAAAGAGAAAGAGTGCATTCCAACGCAAGAAGAATTCTCCAGTTGAACCCGGAGCAGGAACAAAAACAACAACTAAACTCAACATCGGATATCATCTTTAAAGACTTGGTATCATAAAACTATTTATCTGTGCCAAGATAAATTCAAACTCTAAATAACCAGTAAAATAGCCAGCCTATTTTATGTCATATGTTTGTCTGCATCCTATCTTATACAGTTTGTCAACATATATATGCAGTTATCATATTTCTATAATCATTGTGTTTACCAATAAATTGTATTATTATGTTTCTTGAAGTGAGTATGCTAACATTACCCTGATATACAGTAAGTATAATGACTGGAGACCCATCTCCTACAACAGAGAAAGGCAAGGCAAATAAAGTAGGAGCCTTACCAAATTATTTAATGAATTATTGGCATTGCCGAACACCAACTGAATAATTTATTGATTGAGTTAAATCTCCCCACCTTTCCTACATTATTAAGAACTGTCCCTGGGTGGGAAAGTTAAAATTAACTTTCGTTTTCCTACACAGGCTTAGAGAATTAAATCTGTTTAGTCTCAAGTAGAGGAGACTGCATGGTGATCTAATCCAGGTCTTCAAATATTTTTAAAAGCATTAATAAAGTAGATCCAGCCAAATTCTTTTGTCTAAATGGCAAATCGCCTAATGAGGACACCAGTGTAAATTAATGTAAAGTACTTTTGGCACTGAAGATGGGAAGTACTTTTTTACTCAAAAAGTTGTGGGAATCTGGAACAAACTACTAAATGATGGAGCTGAAGCAGAAACCCTGACAACCTTTAAGAAATATTCAGATGAGATCTTATTTTATTTTCTTACTGTGTCTTTTATTTTTCTATTCTTCATTATGTAAAGCACTTTGAGCTACATTTTTTGTATGATAATGTGCTATATAAATAAAAGTTGTTGTTGTTGTTGATGTTATTAGCTTAACAAACAAGCTTGACAGACTGAATAATCTTCTCATTTGTCAAATCTGCTTCTAATGTAGTATTGTTTTTATAGATTTTTAGAAACAGCTCACTTATGGTCACCACATGAGTTAGAGGCAAGGATGAAACTAGAGACCTTGCAGTTTTAAATGTGGTCACAATGCCTACCAAATTGTATACCAGTAACCTTATGTGCAAAATAAGATTCTTATAAAATATTCTAAATTGTGTGCTGCTATAATTCACTAGTATATTGTGTCTTTAAATGCAAAAAAACATCCCTTATGTATCTAAAACAACAATCCCATTGTGAACATAATAAAATGTGTTAGGCTCCTAGATTTACGGATATGAATGCAATCAGCAACACTGCATGGGAATATTCATCCCCACAGCTCCCATTTCTGTCACATGTATAGTTTAATAAAGAGACTAACAGATGCATTTCTTGTGCTGCTTGTTTAAATTGCACAACTTTCCACTGAGTGTTTTTATTGGATTAACGTACAACATTATGACATTTTTTAAAAGATGTAAAAAATCAGTTCATTTCAAATTTTCAGTATGCTTCTTTTTCCAATTTCCATGTATTATTGGCCTCTGTAATTTAAATAGAATGTCCCTTTGCCTTCAATGTGGTAAATATGTAAAGCAATGCTTGAAGAAACCAAGCAAGCATTATTATTTTAGTAGAGGTTTACATGATCAAAATGCCATCCAAGAATAAACTATCTATTTTGATAAACTATCTATTATAATAAACTCTATTTTAACCCAGAATTCACAGTCAAGAGATGCCAGGATGAGCTAACATCTGTTTTAAAGTATGCACCAGCCCGATTCAGGGCACTGTCATGTAGATATTAAATCAATATGTCCTTCTCTGACAGGCTAAGAGAATTCAGCTGTTTAATTTTCAGCAGTCAAAGCTACATGGGGTTCTAATCCTGATTTTCAGAATTCACTATGGCATTGATAAAGGTGCCCCTTCAGAAGTTGTGAATTACATGTTAATTGTCACCAGTGACAATTAGGAGGAAGTGAGTTTGTGATGGAATTCACACAAACGCGTGAAACTATGAATGAAACCACAAAATCAGGTAATGGGAACCATGACAACATTTACAAAGTATGTAAATGTCAGGAACAGCTATTTGTTATGAGTCAGTGTTTAGAAGTTACAGGCATATTTTTGGCACTTCATTTTCTGCTATTGGTTAATATTTACAATTATAAAATTATACTTCCTTGTAAATGGCTCTTTGGTGATGTGGTCAAAGATCTACATTGAGTTTTGATTCAGATTCTAGCATGTCCAAAATATCAAGAAAAAATTATTTTTTGTGTGTGTGTTTAAGAGTCTGTAGAAAATTTAAATGGATTTTTACATCTTGAAATTACAGTTTGTGTCTGAAAATTATGCAGTTGTAATGTATCGTGTAGAGTTCTGGTATGACTACATCTTAGTAAAGATACAAAACTTTAGAACAAACATTTTTCCAGACATCCATTCTGAATGCTGAGACCTATGTATAACAATTACTTCCTAAAAGTTGATGCATCTTATTTGTGTTTTTACAGGCACAAGGGGCCTCATGTGTAATGCAGTGTGTAGAATGGTGTACAGACAAAAAGTGGAAATGTGCATACGCACAAAAAAATTCAGATGCACAAAACCATGCATAAGCCAACTTCCCAGTCAGCATGAAATATAACACCATTGCAAACACCTGACGCCCCACCCTGACTCCTCTGGAATTAATCCCCTTTGAATTTGCAAATCAATATAAATAGCCCTTTAAGTTCAGCATTTTGTGAAATGACAATAGCAAAGGCACGGGGAGAAAAGAAGAATTTCAGCAAATACGAAGTGGAGGCAAAGAAAAATGGATTCTTTGTTGGCTTAAGCAGTGGTATAAGCAACAAAAGGAAGTTGATTGAGAGAGTGGTGGAAACACTTGAAATCACAAATTCAGAAAGTCGCATAGTGTCCGAAATAAAAAAGAAGTGGTTAGATATCAGTTGGCGTGAAAATGCTAGTGATAGCCCACCATCTGAGTGTCACAGTGAAGAATAAAGGTCAAAATGTCAATTTTAATCTCAAAATCTCCACTTTAATCTCATGGTATACTTTGTCATTAAAGCAGAATGTTGTAAAGTTCATCTTAAAATCATTGTTTAATTTACTAGTTTCTCAAATCCCATCGCAACAGAAGTAGCACATTAAATGCTTTGTATTCTATGTGTTCTATGTTTTTGAATCACTACGGGTTTCTTCTTTTGTAGACAGGAACATGCAGGCACATGAAAGTTGTGGTATAGCTCAGCCATTCTGTGCACCATTATATTATTACAGATTAATTACAATCAGGTGCCTTAAATTAATAAATGATATGTGGTTAATTTCAGTGTTATTTATGAATCTAAAAAAGAAAGGGAAACCACACAGAAATAGTAGTACTGCTTTGACGCTGGATGCCATCAGTTTGCAAAACCGAGCAAAAACGTGCGTATGCAAGAGGAGATGCTGCTGTGAGAATGTGTTTGGTTTTTCGTCAAGTTTAGTTTTTATACATCACAAGTGTGTTTGGAAATGGACATACACAACATTTTTGTGTGTACACACCATTTCTACATGAGGCCCCAGGGGGCTGTTCCACGAAGCGAGCTTATAAAATCGAGAATTATTTGTAATAGCCTCGCTTGAGTTAGCCTAATAGTTCACTTCAGGCTCATTGAGTTCCACGAACAAAATCCAGGTGTATTTAACCTCCGCTAATTCAAGCCAAGCTTGATAAGCGAGGCTAGTGCGCGTCCACGCGATATAAAAGGCAGCCTTGTTAATCGATGCTGGATAAGTAAGAATGGAAACTAAGGAAAGAGCTGCGTTTTTTTCACAGGCGGAGCAAGAATTATTATTACAAGCCTATGAGGACTACAAAGCTATAATAACTAGAAAGGGGAACACGAGCTGTATTATCAAAGCTCGTGAGGCTGCATGGCAGAAAATAGCTGACAAGTTAAATGCTTAAGAACATGATTTTAGTAACTTTTGTGGGATGTCAAACTATTTAACAACTAAATGAGAACAGTTTCAAGCCTTCAAAATGTATAGTCATTAAAATTTCCTTTTACATATGCATTTTGTTACCAGTTGTAAGGTACTTTAAGGTTATTTTAACACATTGATAAACAGGACAGCACGTTAATTATATGGGTTCATCTTGGATAAAAAGTGATATATAATTGTAATTATTAATATAATTATTAATAATGCTTGGTTTCAGGAGCAACATGAGTGGAACGAAAAGGTCCTGGCAGCAAGTGAAGAATGCGTCATTATTGGCATACGCTCCTGCTGCAGTATTGCCACATTATGCAAAACTGCACAGGCTACTACAATGTCACACGCTCTGTCTGGTGTAACTCTGAGATGCCGCAGGCAGTTAAACCTGGATTTTAACTGTCCAAATGTCATTTCAATGCGTGCCCTTGTCTTACAATGGGCATGGTTGAAATGTCTTTCTGCTTGTGTTGCAGGATCTGTATATGGTGTGAGAAGAAACGGTAGACATGGGTATCCTCTGTCACCAAGCAGCACACCAGGAAAAATTCCTATAATGGAAAGTAGACACATTAGACTGTAGTATAATAAACTATAGTATATTTGTGAATTTTAGTTGACTTGCCTTGTCTGAGGCTTTGAGCCAGTGAAGACTCATGAAAAATTCTGGCATCATGTACTGATCCTGGCCATTTTGCCACAATGTTTGAAATTAGATGTTCAGCAGTGCATACCATCTGAAACATTTTAGGAAATGGTAATGACATACATTGCTAATGTTGGACGACTACACTTTCACCTCTTGTATATAAATGTGAGATATTATCAGTACTTACCTGTACATTAATACTGTGATATGATTTGCGGTTTATGTAATCAGGCTCTGTTGGACCTGCTGGAGCCTTTATCCTCACGTGTGTACAGTCAATGGCTCCAATGACGTTAGGAAAGCCTGACAAATTAAATTCAGTTACTTATCAGGTAATGATTTATGTGCTGTAAATGAGTAGATGTTTAAAGATTAAGCACCATTAATTCCAAAGAAAGTTTCCTTAATGGCAAGAATTCCTCGGTGGCCAGGAAAGGTAATGAATATATTTAAAAAGGACTTTAATGCAACGCAAACCTTCCTGATTTCATGGCACACTGTAGCTTTGCTTAAATGTTCAGCATCCCCCACACTGTACAGAAATAAACCACTGGCAAAATAACGCAAAGCGATACACAAAGACTGTGCAACCGTAAGGGCTTTAGAGCGACATGTGTTTTTAGAAATGTAAGGTTCCAATAACTGACACAAATATGCAATACTGTGTCTACTAAATCTATAGCGCTCGTATAAATAATCATCCGCAAAATGCAACGGATCTATCCTGGGCCGAAGTAATTGTGGAACCTGTTGCCTTAAAGCTCTATGAATGAGCCTCGCTCCCTCATCAACTGGATTATGAATAAATGGGCACGCCATGGTTATTCATGTAAAAGCCGTCAATGCACTCCTTGTCATTTTATACTTTCTAAGTAATTAGAATCGCCTGCATGTAATCTGTAATAATTTTATATTTGAGGGTCTGTGTGTGCGAAAGAGGGAGTGAACAGCAGCAGAATAATCCCAGCCCCGCAGAATGTCGTGCTGTGACATCACATGGCTTGTCCAATCATATTCATCAAGCTAAGATAAGCTTCACAACTAACCTGCCACGGAGCAGGCTTGTCCAAGAGCATATGTTGGCATAGTAATTAAGCGGAGCTTCAGGTTAGCCTCGTTCGTGGAACCGAATTTCAAGAAATTAAGACGGGATTATCGAAATAAGCCTGGATTTTGAGGTTAGCTCGCTTCATGGAACAGCCCTCAGGTCTGTTGTTTTTGGTCCACTTTGGTTCAGTACTTATCCCCATATCCTTTAAAGATGGTGTGGCCAACAATAACTGCCATAGGAATTGTTTAATTTAACCAGGATTGTTGCATTCTGCTCCATTTAGTCATAGGAACCAGGCCTATTGATTTGCTAAATTTGATTTGAAAATTTGAGACTGACCCCAGCAGTATTTAAGACTTGGCTAAAGAAAGCTCAACAGCTTCTGCATTGCTCTGTCTGGATTCCTGGGGTTTGATTAATGATTTTGTTGTTTGGATTTCCTGGCCTTTGACCACTGCTTTCGCTTAAGGTAATGTTTCTGAATTGTGTTTTATTGGATTTAGTTACTATTATTGCCTTTTAGCCAAACCTATTTTTTGCTGTTGTTTGTACTCTTGCTTTAGTTTTTGGCAGTCCCTTTTGAATCTTCTTTAATAAATATTAAGTTATTGAAGAATCTACATTTTGCCCTTTGGCCAGAGGATTTTTACAGTTTTTCCTGCTCATTTTAGTAGACATTTAGCACTTTAAACTTTTAAAGAAACTTTAGGCCCATTTTTTTTGCTGTAGGCAGGCTAGACGCCTGCTTGCGGGGTTGGGGCTCATCTGCCTGGGCTTGTACTTCCTTGGTGGCAGGTTTCACAACATTTAATTGTTTACCACACTACTCTCAGCATGGAAGATTTTGGATAAACAAACAGCTTAAACCTCACAAATCTATATAGTTAATTAGGGAAAGGATGACAAGGCAGGCCAGAACTTTTTGCAGTAGTTTCTTTTTAACAATCACGTCACTCTCCTCCCATTATTGACTCGGCCAGCAGTTTTAGCCATTCCTTTGTGCTGCTCAGTAAGCTTTATTTCTTGCTGCACATTCACATCTCTTTTACTGTCCTTCAGTACAAGGATCGCTTGTGTTTGTAACACTACTGAGTCATGGCAATGAAGTGGAAACCTTAACTCCTTTTCAAAGTACCTGGACCACATATTGGGACACCCTAGATGTTGACTAACCAAACAAGTTTTATTGACTGAATGGACTGTTTCCTGTTAAACCTCATATATTCTTAATATTTATTCTAAGTATTGTAAGCACTTCAGGAGTTTTTGTCCATCCATCCATCCATCCATCCTCTTCCGCTTATCCGAGATCGGGTCGCGGGGGCAGCAGCTTAAGCAGAGATGCCCAGACTTCCCTCTCCTGGGCCACTTCCTCTAGTTCTTCCGGGGGTATCCCGAGGCGTTCCCAGGGCAGCTGGGAGACATAGTCCCTCCAGCGTGTCCTGGATCTTCCCTGGGGCCTCCTCCCGGTTGGATGTGCCCAGAACACCTCACCAGGGAGGCATCCAGGAGGCACCCTGATCAGATGCTCGAGCCACCTCACTTGACTCCTCTCGATGCAGAGGAGCAGCGGCTCTACTCTGAGCCCCTCCCGGATGACTGAGCTTCTCACCATATCTTTAAGAGAAAGCCCAGACACCCTGCAGAGGAAACTCCTTTCAGCCGCTTGTATTCACAATCTCATTCTTTTGATCAGTACCCATAGCTTATGACCATAAGTGAGGATAGGAACATAGATCGACTGGTAAATTGAGAGCTTTGCCTTATGGCCCAGCTCCTTTTTCACCACAACAGACCGATGCAGAACCCGCATCACTGTGGACACCACACCAATCCACCTGTCGATCTCATGCTCCATTCTTCCCTCACTCGTGAACAAGACTCTGAGATACTTGAACTCCTCCACTTGAGGCAGGATCTCGCTCCCAATCCTGAGGGGGCACTCCACCCTTTTTCGGCTGAGGACCATGGTCTCGAATTTGGAGGTGCTGATTCCCATCCCAGCCACTTCACACTCAGCTGCAAACTGATCCAGAGAGAGCTGAAGATCACGGCCTGATGAAGCAAACAGGACAACATCATCTGCAAAAATGCAGTGACCCAATCCTGAGTCCACCAAACCGGACCCCCTCAACGCCCTGGCTGTGCCTAGAAATTCTGTCCATAAAAGTTATGAACAGAATCGGTGACAAAGGGCAGCCCTGGTGGAGTCCAACTCTCACTGGAAACGGGTTCAACTTACTGTCGGCAATGCGGACCAAGCTCTGACACCGGTTGTACAGGGACCAAACAGTCCTTATCAGGGGGTCTGGTTCCCCATACTCCTGGAGCATCCCCCACAGGACTCCCCGAATGACACAGTCAAATGCCTTTTCCAAGCCAAGAAAACACATGTAGACTGGTTGGGCAAACTCCCATTCACCCTCCAGGACCTTGTTAAGGGTGAAGAGCTGGTCCACTGTTCCACGACCAGGACAAAAACCATACTGTTCCTCCTGAATCCGAGGTTCAACTATCCGACGGACCCTCCTCTCCAGGACCCCCGAATAGACTTTTCCAAGGAGGCTGAGGAGTGTGGTCCCCCTTCTTAAAGAGGGGGACCACCACCCCAGTCTGCTAATCCAGAGGCACTGTCCCCAATATCCATGCAATGTTGCAGAGGCATGTCAACCAAGACAGTCCTACAACATCCAGAGCCTTGACAAATTCCGAGCGTATCTCATCCAGCCCCGGGGCCCTGCCACCAAGAAGTTTTTTGACCACCTCGGTGACCTCAGTCCCAGAGATGGGGGAGCTCACCTCTGAGTCCCCAGGCTCTGCTTCCTCATTGGAAGGCATGTTAGTGGGATTGAGGAGGTCTTCGAAGTACTCCTCCCACCGACCAACAGTGTCCAAAGTCGAAGTCAGCAGCGCACCATCCCCGCCATATACAGTATTGACACTGCACTGCTTCCCCCTCCTGAGACGCCAGATGGTGGACCAGAATCTCCTTGAAGCCGTCGAAAGAAAGTCACTCTCCATGGCCTCCCCAAACTCCTCCCACGCCCGAGTTTTTGCCTCAGCAACCACCGAAGCCGCATTTCGCTTGGCCTGCTGGTACCTATTAGCTGCCTCCAGAGTCCCACAGGACAAAAGGGTCCTGTAGGACTCCTTCTTCAGCTTGACGGCATTCCCTCACCGCCGGTGTCCACCAACGGGTTTGGGGATTGCCACCACGAAAGGCACCGACCACCTTACGGCCACAGCTGCCTCAACAATAGAGGCATGGAACATGGCCCATTTGGACTCAATGTCCCTCACCATTTTTAAATATTATAATTAAATGTCCAGTCTCACCTAATTTGTTTAACTGCATACAATAATGGAATGTGAATTTCCAAAAAAAAAAAATTGACATGTTACACAACTCTGCCCAGTTAATAGCCAGAGCACATGGGATTAGACTCCATGATTTTATTTATAACTAAGGACACACTGCTGCAATAGAGTCAAATCATTCATGCTCATTAATTATTTTTGATACTAAAAGCTGCATGCTGAGAGTGCTCCATTTTGTCTATAAAATCAGAAAGATAAAATAAAGTAACAGGCACCATTTGTAAGCATAGCAGAAAACTCAACAGTTAATACACATTAAGGTTAAAACATAAAACTTTTTAAATAGTGTGCATCAGTGCTAAAAACAAAAATAGTAACAATGCTAAAGTTTTTCCAAGATGAATGATTATTCAAGACCTAAAATACTTGGAAAATAAGGATGCAAAATAATAGTGCAACTGTGTCTGTCTCCATCCTCTCTGCAAGTGGCCTCAGAATAGCTTACTGAGTCAACAACCCTGCATTAATATGTGCAGATCATTTAATTTGTATACTTTGCTAAATCTTAAGAAAACCCCAGTAGAAAAATAGGTAGGAATACATCATCTCCTCTATTGTTAAGGCCTGATTAATATGAGGCCATATCTACTCCTTCTGCACTCTGTGCAAGCAGTTGCCTTTTACAGAAACTATCTGTATTTATGAATTTGTTTTATTTTTACTAGCTACTATTTAGTAGCTTTATTTCCCTATTATTAAACTTAGAATTAGATGTAAGTTGGCATCTGGCTTTCCACTGAATATAGGCATCAAAAATAAAATAATATGGATTGTAAGATATATAAGTGGTCAGTAGTTCTCATCCCACACTAAGTCTGGTATTGTGACATGTTGTGTAGTAATGGAGGCTGCTTAAACCCAATATTCCTGATATGGTTTTAATGCTGGACAGATTTCAACTGGTATGATCAGATACAGACCTGCATTGGAGTGGAAAAAATGGAGGAGGGGGACTGCTTATCTACGTGAATGAGAAGCACTGTTGTAATTAGAAGTGTGGGAATTTGTCTATACTATATACTTAGGACGCTGAACTAAGTCATTCTAATTAACAGTTATATTCCTGTATGCCTGTACTCCGCTCTGTCTGCATTTTCAGTATCATGCACCATAACGCGGAGTACAGGCAAGATCTGCATAGCGTTTTGAAATAATGATGCACATGCGCAAGAGAGGCAGACAGATTCGATCTCATTCAAGTGGTTACTGGAATATAAAATAAACACTTTTGCAAAGGTATAATGAAATAAGTGTGGTGTTTTTCAAGAATAATACTGAATAACAAAACATTCAAGTGACAAGATACCCAGAAGACATGCTTCACCAGCGTTTGTGTGTCTGCTTATATTCCTTTAACGATGTCTTTTACAGGTAGCAAAACTCTACACTCGCCGTTACAGACTGAAATCAAGGGCTTCTTCTTTTTGGGCATATACACCATCAGCATGACACTGCCAGATCTAAACACTAGTGTGGTGAATTGCTTGCATACTAAAGTGACTATAGCTGCAGGTGGAAGTCCCATTTTACTTATGCTGCCAAGCAAAATTGTGTTGTGGTGCAGCAAAAACAAAAGCTCTGTGAAGAAGCTATCTGTTGTTGCGGTCCTGCCTTTGTCCAGTCTGATAGCGGTCATGGGACATTGTATCTTTGATTGCTGGCACAACAAATAGTTCTGAGCAGGCATCAGCCACAGCACCAGCTATGGTCATCGCTGCTCTTGTGAAAAGAATGGAGATAAATGGCATACATTCAGAGAGGGAGAGGCAAGTTTGTTGTACCACGTGAACACCATTGAGAGAATAAAACTGAATAAGAAAAAAACAAGCGCTAACCTTTACAAGTAGCCAAAATTTACACCGGGTGTTACAGACTCAAATCAAATGTATGCTTTTATTATACTATAGTACTAATAACAGCAGCAGCTCAACACTTGGAGCACTGAGACTTGAACCCAGTACCTTTGGGTTATAAGGCAGCAGTTCTTACCTCTCTCCATTCAAGAACACATATCATCTTGTTTCAATTGACATTTGAGCTTGGATTTTTAACTCATTGACTGCAACATGTAAATCGAATGTTTTTTTTTTTCTTTCGTTATATTCCTGAATAAAAGTCCACATGTTTATTTGATAGTTGGATTAAAGTCTTCACACATTATACGGTTCATGTCATTATTAGTATAACATGGAAAAAGTTTCTGCTTTAGGTATGTGTTCCACATTTCTTGCATTTCTCGCATTTCCTTTCATCCTACATTTAAACAGACATTTGTAGACATGAAACACAAATGAAATGCATGAATTCCAAATAATGATAGACTGTATTATTTACCCTATACATCTCCAGGCACCTCACATGCAGATACAGAGCCTTGGCTTGAGCTGGGAGAGCTGAGCTCTGTCAAGGCGGGCGATGGTATAGCAGGCTGCTTGTTGCTTGTACTTATCAACACATTTACAAGACAAAAGATGCTGACGGAGAGGTGTCAAGAGATTTAAGGTGGGCTGGGATTATAAGTTTTTTCGTAGGCTTCGGTAATATTAGTGTTTAAGCCTGTGCATATCGATAGGGGGGTTTTAACAGCATTTATTTATTCATTTGTATTCTTTAAAGTTAATGATGTTTGATTTCTTTCTCCTGATTTGTTCAATGGAGGCGAAGGAAGGACATTTGTTTTTGTATAAAGTTTTTCTTTCTTCTAGATTATTGTGTGTTGGTAGGAGGAAGAAGACGTTTCTTTTTATTTCTTTTCCCTTACTGATTTTGAGAAAGACAAGAGGGAAGGACAGTATTTTTGTAAATATTTATTTTTTGTTGATTTTCATCATTTTTGCTGTGGGTGTGTCATCAGGACTAATGTTTTATTTAGTAACACCACAACATATAAATTTGGATTTTTGTTTTTTCACTATTTTTGTTTACAGCACCTGTTAATAAACAGCACAAGTTTTTCTTCACTTCTATAATTTTGTGTCTGTGCCTCTCTGATCTCACCATCGATATGCTTGGCACATGAACTACAAGAGCCCAAAATGTGGCTTTGTGCCAATTTCAACTACACAGGGTCTCACAACTCTCTAAGAAAGAAAGTTTAAAAGCTTAGTCTTAAAGTATATTTTGTTACATATAAATATGTAAACAGGCTGAACATTTACTAAATAACAGTAAGCTATAGCGGTAACAATAAGAACTCAGTTTTTTATACTACCAAGTGTGTCTGTGCCGCTAAGTTTTTCTTTGCTAAGGATTCTTTGCTTAAATTTTATGTCTAGTTGCCGGTACGATTTTGTTTAATGTTAGTTTCGCATTATAGTTTTTATTGGCTTTTTATATTATTTTTTTCTCAAAGATGAAGTATACATGTCTACAGCTGTTCGGTGTCTATGATTTATCACAGAAACAGAGGTGCATGAGTTCAAAATTAAATGTGCATTTTTTGACAGATGTCATCCGATTGACATCCATTATCAGCAGAGAGCTGACAAGGTCATTGAAGTATTGTACATTTCCTTTTTTATTATATTCAAGGTTAGGGTATTTTTTTCTGTTCTAATTATCTATCCATTAAGATATTTTAGACTGTTGTTTGAACCATAAACCAACAAAATGGAACAATTCTTCATATAATACATTGCAGTTTGGACTTAAGCTGTCACCTCACAGCTGTAACATTTTTTACTTCAATATATTAACTCTACTGAACACAGTACTGGAACATTTTTGTTATCTCCAATTTTACACATAGACGCAAGGTGCGTCTACAGTAGCCTTAATTTATATGTGTATATCTGTTATTATAAAATTAAAAGGAACTTCAAGAAATTAAAAACACACACATTTCACTGTTAATTGAAACAGAGGCCAGAGAGGACAAACCAGAGGACAACATCGATACATAGGATTAAAAAAATATCTAACACAATTACACAATGGGAAATCTGGAGCTAGTAGCAAGCCTTATGAGAAAGAAATTCCTACTAAATTCAGCCGAGTTTTCAAACAGACAAAGCCAATTAAAAATTCACTTATGATGTTAGGTCATATAGTGCTCACATCTGTGTTGAGTAGTCAAGAGAGATTAGGTTTCAGCTGATTAACACAAATGTGAGGCCACATCTGGAATACTGTGAGAAACCTTGGTTTCTTTGGACATAACAACACTAGAGAATATCCAGAGAAAAGCTACTTAGAAATATTTGAAACTTACTTAGTACTTACTTAATAAGCCTTGAACATAATAGCACTGATAGAAGTTATTTAAGGTGAAATTTTACACAATTGTTAAGAAACATTTTTTCACACAGAAGATTGGATCCGTTAAATTTAATGTAGTAGTGGAAATCAAATCACAGATCACATATTAAAAACTCGATCGACTGTACTAATTCCCTTCATAATTTTAAACACCAGTTATTTCTCCTCTTAATAGAGTTTTGCTTAAACTGAAAAGGCTCAGCTCTTTTAATCTTACCTCATAACTTACAATATTCCCTGTAGCCCTGGGAACATCCTACTTGATCTTTTCTGCACTTTTCCTAGCGCTGCTACATCCTTTTTGTAACCTGGAGACCAAAACTGAGTACAATACTCCAAATAAGGCCTTACCACTGCATTATAAAGCTTGAGCATAACTTTCTTGGACTTGTACCCTACACATCAAGGCGCTATATAACCTAACATTCTAACACTGTCTGGAAGTTGATAGCGTAGAGTCCACTACAGCTCCTAAATCCTTCTCATAAGGTGGACTTTCTATTTTTAGACTTCCAATTGTGTTTTAAAACCTAACATTTTTTACTTCCTATGTGTAATACTTTACATTTACTGACATTACATTTCATATGCCACAAATCTGCCCAAGCCTATATGTTGTCCAAGTCCTTCTGTATTGATTTAATAGATTCTTGAATATCTGCCAATCCACCTATTTAAGTATAATCTGCAAACGTAACCAGCTTGTTACTTATATTGCTATCCAAATCATTTATATATCTTATAAATATCAGCGGCCCTAAAACTGACCGCTGTGGAACATCACTCTTAAAATCAGCCTATTCTGCAAGGGTTCCTCGCACCATAACCCTCTGCTTCTGAAAGTCAAGATAAATAATACAATACGCTCCACTTTGATCACATTTTTTGTTGCTCCTCATAGATCTCCAGCATGTTAGTAAAACATGACCTCTCTCTTCTGAATCCATGCTGACTGTTTAGTAAAACTCCTGTTCTTGCCATGTGTTGCTCAATATTTTCCTTAATAATTCCTTCCATTAATTTTGCTGTGATACATGTTAAGCTTACTGGCCTGTAGTTGCTTGGATCTGCCTGATTACCCATTTTTATATAACAGGATAATACTGTATTTGCCATTTTCCAGTCCTTCAGAATTTTCCCAGCGCGCAGTGACTTTCTAAAAATATGTGTATGGGGTTTATATATGTACTTGCTAGCATTCTTAAGAACTTGAGGATAAATATTATCTGGTCCTGGAGATTTGTTTGATTTTAGCCTACTTTATCTAAGCAGTACTTCTCCCTCTACAATTTCCCATTCAGTACCTTCACAAATGCCCTTTTAATTTTGACTGCTGTATAAAAAAAGGCTAAACATTTTCAGCAACATATACATATGACTGGTTTACAAGTCTAATTACAAGACTTATAAGCAAAAAAATATATATTTCACTGAGGTGCTCATGCACAGATACAGAAGTAAACAGCACAAAGTACTGTATAATCTGGAGAGTCCGGTAATATTTAATTTTTGATAATACAGTATATTCTCTTTAAATCATAAATTATGCATGAGGAGTAGGAATGTAAAATTGCTTTTTAGAGCTACTCTTAATTGTAACGATAAACACAGTGCTATAATATTTGAGTGGATTTGTTGTTTTTGTGTTACTAATAACCCTGCAATGGATGTGTGAGTCATATGCTGCACCACATGTAGACTGCAGTAATTAAATTACATTAAATTGTCCTGTACACTAAAACTAGTCCTGTTCTACTTATCTCATTAACATTTCTCTATAAAGCATTCATTACAATTCACTTTCCCCAGAATGGCTACTGGAACATGAAGGTCAAGAAATACATTATAATGTGTGGAAATGTTTTCTATCAAAATTTTGATCTTATAAATGAATAACAGTATATCTAACCCCAGTCTCTGTGCACATCTGAGATTTGCATTTGCATGGCCTTTAAAGTAATAATTTAGTTTAAAAAGAGTAGAAACTAAAGCAAACAGTGTTGCCAGCAAGACCACTCTGGTGTTAAGAAATCCAATGAGACTGATACATTAAAAAGGCAGTAAGGCCTTTTACAAGTCTTACAAAATGTACATATCAATGCTGCCACTTAGCATCTAAAACTGAGAATATATCTTAATACATTATAACAGGCAAAAGTTTAACCCAGTAGTTTTCTAACTGAATTAACTATAATAATCATATCAGTGAAACATTCATTTTGAGCTGCTTATATGAGGCCGGGTAGCAGGGTCAATAGTGAGGCCCATATGTCACTTTTCCCAGCCACACTTGCCAACTCATACTTTGGAGTCCTATGGTGTTCCCAGGCCACCTGGGCAGTTACAGGTAGGCTATCACTTTAGGCTATTTCAATGTCATTGATTACAAATCTGATGTTGTTTTTGATCATTTACTATCCCTCTATGGACATCTATCAGAGGGTGGAAAATGATACATTTCTCTTAGAATGGAGAATAGTTAGATTTAAAAAAATTTTATTGAAGCACATATTTTAATATTTCAAATATCTGACAAGAGTATTCTTGTTGCATATCTACTTTTACCTTGTAAAATTAAGTTATTGCATTTCTTATGAACACCCTTAACTAGGTCCTCTTATTTGTATTTTGTGCTTTAAATAAATGCAGTATATTTAAGAATACACTATATATATATATATATATATATATATATATATATATATATATATATATATATATATATATATATATATGAAGATTGGGGGTTGGAGTGGTGGCTCTGAGGCTAAGGATCCACACTGGTATCCTGAAGGTTGCCGGTTTGAATCCCTGTCACTGCCAAAAGAGACCCTACGCTGCTGGGCCCTTGAACAAGGCTCTTAACCTTCAATTGCTTCAGGGGCGCTGTACAATGGCTGACCCTGTGCTCTGACCCCAAAGGGTATGTGAAAAACCAACTAATTTCCTTCGGGATTAATAAAGTATAGTAAAATAAAAAAATAAATAAATAACCCGAACACAAACAGGCAGACCACACAAGTCCAAAAGCAACACGTTTTTATTTTCTTTGTTGCCTTTCCAGAACAGTGCACGTCCCCAAAAATAATGCTCAGTCCCTTCTCTTTCGTCTTCTTTCTTTCTTTCTCTCTCTTCTCTGCTCTGCTGACTCCATTCCTCTCCACAAGCTTCATCTCCCTCCTCCTGACTCTGGCTCACCAAGTAGTGTCTGCTGGCCCCTTAAATAAGGCACCTGGAAGTGCTCCAGGTGTTTGATGACCTACTTCCTGCAGCACTTGTGGGTGTGGCAGAAGAACTGCCCATGAGGGCTCATCAGTTGCTACAGCACCCCTGGCGGCACCCACGGACTTCAACAGGGCTATACCAAACTCCAAATCACATGGAGCCCTGTGGGAGTCCTAGGCACCACTGCAACCCAGGGGGGCTGACATTTAGCTCTCCAGGGGAGGTAATACTCTGGCCAGGTGCCACTATATATATATATATATATATATATATATATATATATATATATATATATATATATATATATATATAGTGACAAGGACAAGACTTCAGATATTATAAAAGTTTGGGGCATCCACCCGTATAATTGTATTTTGGCTGAAAAAGTTTTAAAAAAGTTTAAACAGATATTTTCACACGACTGAGTCCAAAATAGTAATGATGAGGTGGAGGTAAGATGGCAGCTTTAAAGGCCCAGAGAGGAAGTGACGTCATCAAAAGGGCCAGAACCAAAAGTGACGTCATTGGGGTCAGAACAGGAAGTGACGCCATCAAAAGGGCTGGAACTGGAATTGACTTCATCAAAAGGGCTGGAACCAGAAGTGACATCATCAGGGACAGAGCAGAAAGTGACACCATCAAAAGGGCCGGAACCGGAAGTGATATCATCAATGGCACCGGAACCAGGTGGGATTTCCTGCGAACGGTCTGTAAGGAACTGAGAAAGACAGTCAGTACACCCTGCTGCCCCCTGGTCTGATATGGTATTACCAATCTTTAAGCCCTTTAGCTGCCTCCTATATATATACTAGCAGAATACCCGTGCTTCGCAGCGGAGAAGTAGTGTGTTAAAGAAGTTATGAAAAAGAAAAGGAAAAATTTGAAAAATAACGTAACATGATTGTTAATGTAATTGTTTTGTCATTGATATGAGTGTTGTTCTCATATCTATATATATATATATATATATATATATATATCAAAATACCCGCACTTGGCAGCGGAGAAGTAAAAAGAAAAGGAAACATTTTAATCATTTTAATAATAACGTAACATGATTGACAATGTAATTGTTTTGTCATTGTCATGAGTGTTGCTGGCATATATATATATATATATATATATATATATATATATATATATATATATATATATATATAGCAGAATACCCGCACTTCGCAGCGGAGAAGTAGTGTGTTAATGATGTATGATGTATGTGTGTGTGTATATATATATATATATATATATATAATGTAGATAGGTGTGTGTGTGTGTGTGTATATATATATAGCTTTGGTCACTGAGTGCAAGGGAAAAATAATAAAATATAGTCTATAAGTTATTAAACAGTAGAACATTAATGTTTTAAGAAGTACAGGTACATTGAGCACTACTGGAGTGGTTGCGGGTAAACTACATTTTAAAGACTGTCTAACACAACAGGTAAGTAGTACTAACAGCAGCTAAAATGTATATGGATCATCTCTCGGTAGTAGATCCCTTTTGAAAGGCGCTACACGACGGCTGTGGTATAGAAATTACATTTTCTATGTGAACGTTCAAATTTCTGCCTCTGGTAATGTGCCTTACCGGCATTACCAGCAATTAAAGAAAATTAGTTTTGTGTCCTCTGCAGTGTTGAGAGAAAGGCTTTGGTTTGGGATAAAAGGAAAAAAGGTGTAAAGAAAGGAAAGTTGCCTTTTTGTTTTATATAGTATAGATAGATGTGTTCGCTGACAATATGAGCGCCTTTTGGGGACAGTCACAGTGGTTCTTGTGTAGACTGGTGAGATGTCCCTGCCATTAATCGGTTGTGATGGCACTGTCAGTCCTCCACTCCTGTGCGTGTCTTCATAATTTGAGCTGATGACCTCATAATCATATGCGTGCAAAATAAAAAGTGCGAATCGCCTTAATATTAGTTCGCCGCGGTGTAGAAAAGGGGTCCTGTGTTTGCACTTGTCTGGGCTATAGCTCAGGGGGAGAATGAAAAAAATTAAAAGTGCTCACTTTGACTTAAGGCAGAAGCGCAGTCAGCGTCTCAAAGGCCGGCACAGCCATGCGCGCGCGCCTACTGCTCGACAGTTTTTGCAGACACGTTCACGATATCAAAAGTCTCAGTGCTCTTTGGAGGTCATTCATATATATATATATATATATATATATATATATATATATTGTAAAAGATGAAGCAATAGACAATATCAAGGGTGGGGGTTTCCGGCCCCGTATATTGCAGACAATCCACAATATTGCAAAAGAAACAGGTCAAAATATAAACGAAATAGTTCATATTCGCGACACCCTTCAGAGGCGTCGGCGGGCATTTTATAGAGGAGGAGCCGGAAGTGGAGGAATGCTGGGAAGGAACCGTGAGGGAGGATGATACTGCGGGCAGGCTATGATGGTGGAGCGTCTCTTTTTCTGGAAGACAAAGGAGAAAGGTTAGTACCCCGCCATTCCCTGCCGGAGAACGTCTTTTGAAGCGATTTAATATCCGTCCGCGGCCTCCTACTCGCGCATGCGTGACACGATCCCCCCCTTAGCCCAAGACCGTCAGGTCGGGCGGACCTAACCGAGATGTCGTGGATGCAAGAGATGGCATCGGCATCGGCGTGAAGGCCGCCGTGGCGATAAGTGACCGCGAACTTATAGGGCTGTAAGTCCAGAAACCACCTGGTGACCCGCGGATTCGAATCTTTGTGGAGGGACATCCACTGAAGCGCAGCCTGATCAGTCACCAGAGTGAATTCGCGACCCAACAGGTAGTACCGGAGATAAGTCACGGCCCACTTAATGGCCAGGGCTTCCCTCTCCACTGCCGCGTACCTGGCCTCTCGGTCCAGCAGTTTCCGGCTTAGGTAAATCACGGGGTGTTCGACACCATCGATCGTTCCATACCACATGCAGGGGAACGCCCTTCTTTGTGAGATCAGTCAAGGGTGCTGCCCTTTCGGAGAAACGGGGCACGAACCGGCGGTAGTACCCCACCAGCCCCAAGAAAGCCTGCACCTGTCTGTTGGTATTCAGACGGGGCCATTCCAGGATTGGGGTCTCACCTATCCTTGTCCCACAAGGTAGCCTAAATAAGCCAAAAAAACACTTACGGGGGTTAATGCGGAGGCCGGCTTTAGCGAATGTTGCGAGGACAGCAGAGACCTGCAATAAATGCTCCTCCCAGGTGCCGGAATAGATGACAACGTCATCCAGGTAGGCGGCACTATAGGACTGGTGGGGCTTCAGCACTCTATCCACCAGATGCTGAAAGGTCGCTGGGGCCCCGTGCAGCCCAAATGGGAAGACCTTGTATTGCCAATGTCCACTAGTGGTGCTAAAGGCCGTTTTTTCTTTTGCAGATGCTGTTAAGGGAATTTGCCAATACCCTTTCGTCATATCAAGAGTAGTCAAGTACCGAGCCGCACCCAGCCGCTCTGAGCAGGTCGTCAATGCAGGGCATCGGGTAGGCGTCGAACTTGGACACCTGGTTTAGACGTCTAAAGTCATTGCAGAACCTTTCCGGCCTGGAAACGAGAACGATTGGGCTGGACCAAGGGCTATGGCTTTCCTCAATAATGTCCATATCCAACATTCGTTGCACCTCCAGTTCCACTTCGGCGCGTTTTGCCTCCGGGAGTCTATAGGGCCTCTCCTGGACGATCACTCTGGGGTCCGTGACTATATCATGCGCAATCAGCGAGGTCCGGCCCGGTGACTCGCTCACTACTTCAGGGATGGCGTGGATAGCCTGGGTTATCTCTCGCCGCTGTAAGGGTGTCAGCTCGTCCCCAAGGTTAAGGGCAGACGTACAGGCGAATAGGGAGAGGGATCTACGTGTGTCGGGAGACTCTTCCCTGTCCTTCCAAGGCTTTAATAAATTAACGTGGTAGATCCTCTCGCTCGGTCGCTGATTAGGTTGCTTAACTAAATAGTCGACAAGCCCCTTTCTTTCCTTGACCTCGTATGGCCCCTGCCAGTGAGCTAGCAACTTGGAGTGGGAGGTAGGAACGAGCACCATCACTCAATCCCCCTGGTGGAACTCCCGGAGGACGGAGTTGCGGTTGTAACACCGGGCCTGCGCTGCCTGCGCACGAGTCACGTGGTCCTTTAGGAGTGGCCTGATTTTAGCGAGCCTGTCGCGCAGTTGCGCCACATACTCCAATATATTGGAGGAGGGAAGGGCCTCAGCCTCCCAGCCCTCTTTTAGTATGTCTAAAAGTCCCCGGGGTTGTCGGCCGTACAATAATTCAAAACGGGAGAAGCCTGTAGAGGCCTGGGGCACCTCCTGGTAGGCAAAATCACGAGCGGTAGGAGCTGGTCCCAATTCCTGCCATCGGCGCTGACTACCTTGCGGAGCATCTGTTTAAGTGTCTGGTTAAAACGTTCTACCAGCCCGACTGTTTGGGGGTGGTAGACAGACGTCTTCAGGTGCTTGATTCTCAGTAATTTGGCAACCTCCCTGAACATATCTAAGGTGAAGGGTGTACCCTGGTCCGTGAGGACTTCTTTGGGGATACCCACTCTCGAAAATAGGTTGACTAATTCCCGTGCGATATTCTTGGTGTTAGCGGAGCGCAGGGGAACCGCCTCTGGGTATCGGGTTGCATAACCTACCATGACCAGTATGTACTTGTGGCCACGGTTCGAGGGTTCCAGGGGTCCTACTAAGTCCACCCCTATTCGGTCAAACGGGATGTCTATCAGGGGTATTGGGATGAGAGGAGCGTGGTCCCTCCTAGGAATCTGGCGAATCTGACATTCCGGACAGGATTGACAGAAGCGCCGGACCTCCTCGTTGATCCCTGGCCAGTAAAAGCGCAGCTTGATTCTCTCCAATGTCTTCTCGGCCCCGAGGTGGGCGCCTAGGAGGTGAATGTGAGCTAGTTCACAAACCTCCCGCCGGAAGGTATGCGGCACTAGCAACAATTTCCGCACCTCACCCTCGTGGGTTGCCACCCGATACAACAGATTATTCTCCAGCACAAAGAAAGGCTCGCGTGGCATGGAACCGTCAGCTTGTGAGCTGCCTGGAAGAACAATCGCATTCCGGGCAAACCGCAGGGAATCGTCATTCCACTGCTCTCTTTTAAACGAGGCAGTCGTGGACCGAAATTGGTGGTCCAAATTGCTCAAGGGGTCTTGGGAGCGGGTTGGCGGAAGTGTTTCCTGGCTCATCCCTTCCCCGGTGGATGCTTCCGGGTCAGAGTCCGTCGCCTGAGAAACTTCCCCCGAAGTGCCTGCGCCATTTTGGCTTGCCTCAGAGCATGGCGTGGAGACCGCGAGAAGGGTGCCTCGCACCCTCATAACCAGACCTAGAGAGGCCATGGGAGCAGTGTTCGTCTTACCGCTTTTCCTGTGCGACCAGTCTTGTCCCAAAATTACTGGATAGGGGGGGTCGGGCAACACCGCGACCGTCAAGTTGGAAACTTGCCCCTTCCATGTGATGTAACAACGGGTTGAACGGGAAGATTTGGTCTCCCCATGCACACAAGTGACTTGCAAGTTATGCGAAAGCCACTGTCGCGGTAATACGTAACGGCGAGCGACAATTGTAATGTTGCTGCGGAGTCAAATAGAGCCACCACCGAGTGCCCGTTTAATAACACCACTCCCGTGTTTGGACTTGCCAGCGGGTGCGACGGAGTACAGTACCTTTCGGCGGTGACCCAGGTGCAGTCCATCGGCTCCGTTGGGGTGTTGAGGGGACAGGTCGGCAGTAGATGGCCGGTCTCGCCGCACTTGTAACAGCGCGGGGAGGCCAGCCTTTCTTTAGGCCTCTGCGGTGCTTCTGCAGCGCGTTGAGAGGGCTCGGGGGTGGCCGCCCGTCCCTGTCGGTTCCCACGAGCGTGCCTTTCCGACACCCCGGCTTGGTAGACCGCAAGCTGATGCTCCAGGACTTCCAGGAGGCCTGGCATGTCCCTATAAGGATGGCGCCGGACCTGCTGGGCGAGGGAGCTTGGCAAGGCGTTTACCAGGCCCTCACAGGCGACCTGTTCAACGACCTTCCGGGCTTGGAGACCTTCGGGCCGTAACCAGCGTCCCATTTTGCCCCAGAAGTCGAAGGCCTGTGCATGGGCCGGCTTCTCCGGGTCAAACTGCCAGCTCCGCCATTCGGTCGCCTGCTGGCCCGGCGTGATGCCGTAGCGTGCCAGGATCTCCAGCTTTAGGAGGTCATAACTCGCGATCTCCTCCTCGGGGAGGTCGTAATAAGCCCGCTGCGCGGGTCCCTTCAGGTAGGGCGCCAGAATGGACGCCCACTCGGACCGCTGCCACTCGTTCCGGGTGGGACTCGATGTCATCCGCCTCTTTTCATGGGCACCAGAGGTGGAGGCCTTGGACGAGGCAGATCGGGTCTTACTCTTCGGGCTTCTGCCAACCTGGCCTTCGTTTCCTCCAACTCGCGGGTGATTGCGGCTTGCGCCTGCTGCAGGGCCAGGATCTGGGTATTCATCCCCTGCAGCACTGTGTTTAGGTCATGCCCTTTAGTCATCTCTCTCGGGCTCTTATCCTGTCGGCTACGCCACTGTAAAAAATGAAGCAATAGACAATATCAAGGGTTGGGGTTTCCGGCCCCGTATATTGCAGACAATCCACAATATTGCAAAAGAAACAGGTCAAAATATAAACAAAATAGTTCATATGCGCGACACCTTTCAGAGGCGTCGGCGGCCATTTTATAGAGGAGGAGCCGGAAGTGGAGTAATGCTGGGAAGGAACCGTGAGGGAGGATGCGACTGCTGACGTCAGGAAAGATTTGCGGAGGAAGGGCGGAAGTGGACGTACTGCGGGCAGGCTATGATGGCGGAGCGTATCTTTTTCTAGAAGACAAAGGAGAAAGGTTAGTACCCGCCACTCCCTGCCGTGACGTCTTCGAGCACTTTAAGATCCGTCCGCGGCCTCCTACTCGCGCATGCGTGACAATATATATATATATAGCAAAATACCTGCGACTCGCAGCGGAGAAGTAATGTGTTAAAGAAGTAATGAAAAAGAAAAGGAAACCTTTTAATAATAACGTAACATGACTGACATTTTCATGAGTGTTGCTGTCATATATATGCCTGCCTAAATAAGTCACCCTCGCTTCGCTCTTACTTTTTTACCGTTCATTTAATCATGGCTAGTGGCGGAAAAATTATAAAATGGAAGGAGGATTACACTGAGTATGGCTTTACCAAAACAATTATTGATGGCGAATCGATTATTCATAAAGCTTGAATTGGTGATCTGTTTTCTGTGTTAACCTCATATTTTTTCATACTTCTTCTCAAACCAAGGTGGTGCGAGGGTAAAATGAATCGGGATGCGCTGATCAATGTAATCGGTGTACCAGGAAATCATGCATTGACAAAAGTTCCCCTTTGCTTGTAATGCAAAGTGTGATTAAATGCATTATTTTTTAACACGTTATGGAGCACATGCATCGAAGCTTCTCAGCTGTGCTTGTGCTAAGAAAAGGAAAGATTTTAAAAATAACGTAACACGATTGTCAATGTAACCTTTTGTAAGTAGTGCCTTGAGGATTCAGTGTGGAGAAACTGTATATTAATTTGTGGATTTTTCTGAGTATTTGGTGGCAGTGTGACGAAGTTGCTTCGAAAGACGGCGTTAGCCGCGGAGCTCAGCTCAGAGCGAAATGAGGTAAATGGGAGGGGAGATGATGACGTGACTCCCCCACCCACCTTAACTGTCAATCCCCCACAAACACAGTCTCTCGGAATTTGCATAAGCACAGCCCTTCACGTGCAATTTTAACTTAGTTACAAAGTGATCAAAACTCTCGTTTATATCCTGCGTCCTCTCATTAAACTTGTATCCCGCATTACCCGTGGGCATGAGAAACGCCAGCGGCAGCCTGTCTATGAACTTAATTTAAAGTTTAGGTTTACACCTTTAGTAGCAAGCACTCATGAATATGGTAGTATATGTCACTCGCTCACATCTTATTGTTTCGCTGCCTTCTCAATTATATAATGCATGTTTTATTCAGCGCTTTTTGGAGCTTCCTGGTTTTCTACGCACTGCGTTGACAGTCAGATTACGTGATTACGTGGGAGGCGTGATGATGTCACACGAAACTCCGCCCCCCCACGGCTTTCGAGCTGAACTCCATTACAGTAAATGGAGAAAAATACCTTCCAGTTATGACCATTACGCATAGAATTTCGAAATGAAACCTGCCCAACTTTTGTAAGTAAGCTGCAAGGAATGAGCCTGCCAAATTTCAGCTTTCTCCCCACACGGGAACTTGGAGAATTAGTGATGAGTCAGTCAGTCAGTCAGTCAGTGAGGGTTTTGCCTTTTATTAGTATAGTTATATATATATATACACATTTTTAACACACACATATAACCAGTCAACTGAATAAGGCACTACCGAATTAGATGCCCAAATGATCCATACACATGGAGAGATTCCTGGATAATTCCTCACAGTATAATGTAACATTCTTAAACTTGCTTGATCCCATCGATGGGAGGCTGCAGTCTTTTCCAAGCAGCATTAGGCACAAGGCAGGAAATAGACCAGGACAAGGCTCCAGTTCATCACATGGTCCACTCCTGCATAAACCCACACTGATCTGGATTAGTTTGGATCCATATAAACCAATAACCTATAAACCAAACCTGCATATTGATGATGAAGTGAGAGGAAAATCCACCCAATCATGGAGTGAATGTGTGAAATCCACTCACACAATTATATGGTGTAGGATCAAAGAGGAAGCAGCTCTAACCATTATGCCAACCTGTCACCCCACATGAGTGTAGCATTGCTGGTATTTGCCACAGTTGTATTGAACTTGTGGGTGTTCTATTCCAAGGATATTCCAATATTTCTAGTACACATATGAAAAGTCATTTTGGCTGGGTGTTGAAAAGACAGTTCCCAAAAAGTAAAATTTGGGATACCAACTGGATCATGACGTTTCATTTTTACAAGTCCAACAAAATAAACTCCCTTGGGTGTATTTGTCCTCCAAATATCATGGCAAAAATAATGTAAATATATTGGCTAGTGATACACTGATGCTCAGTCAAGTTCTCAGGAGCACTACTTATCAGGAAGCCTAAGCTTTTAGGGAGAGTGAACATGAAGGGACGGTGTCGGTTGCCCTCACTGGGTGGTTCCTTGGCACTTTGGAGGTAGAAGGAGATGATAGTGCTAACGATAATGCACCATCATACCAGAGTATTATTACATACAGTACCTTGACAGACCCCTGCAAGGATATGGTCAAACATACATGCATGACAAGATATATAAAGCAATTACCACATTAACAACTTTTCACTGCCAATTTGCAGTATATACTAAATTAAACTATTATCAGTAGTTGTACTATTTGTCTGCATTTGTGTAAGTTTCCAATTATTGCACTGAACATTTTATTTTTTATACAGTTTCAACATTTGTGGTTAATTGCTTTGTGATTTAAGTTAACTATTTTCGGAGCAGCTAGCAAACTAGTCTGTATTCTGTATGCAAGTCTTTATAAAAGCATAAACTAGAAACATACCTTTATTTTCAGCCATGATTACAACATTCAAAGGCCAAAAGAATGCAGTGTGGTCGTCTACAGTATATTCTTGCTAAAAAGTTTCTCCATACTGCCTGTAATAAGTTGTTTTTTTATTGTCTTGTTTTTCTTCAAGCCAGCAGGCAATTACATGTTTTAAATGTCAGAGCCATCACTGATTTGCATAGTACATTTGTAAGTAGTGGTTGTATCACCCATGTTAATTTTCTGCTTTACTAAAGTTAGATGTGGCAAGTCATTCTCTTTTGGAAGGTATCATTATGAAAATTTGAACTACTCCATTAGCGTGAACAGTAACAGATTATCAATTTGTGACTTCTCATAAATATGTTAAAAAAATACTAATTTGATGCAAAGGATGTGACCAATGGAATATGGCACAACAATTCAAAATTGTATTTTGTAGTTTAGTTGACACTTGTGGAAATTCCTTTGATAATGTAGCATTATAATACTTGTCAATGCAAATGAAGTTACATGATAAATGAAACTGGGGCATTATTGAATAACTGCTTAGATAAAAGTACATTTTTTCACAGAAAAAGAAAACATGGAGACAAGAAACTATCAGGCTATCACCATGTTATAATGCTGGAGTGGTTGTGCTGATGCCTGTCACATCCAGAAGGCTAGACTTGAATAATGAGGAGTTTGCTCATTTCTCTTGTTTCTGTGTGTTTTTTTTCCTAGGTTCTTCAGTTTTATGCCTTAAAAGTTACTTAATTGTGTATTATTTCAGCAGATAATGACACATTTTATTGAGACTGACTCAATTTTATATTTTTTTATATTATACATAGAAAATCCAAAATGTTATTAGCCTGTATTCTAAGTAAGACTGTGTTGGAAATAACTGCAAAGGTTTGTAGAAATAGGTGTTGCGATTTTGGCGAGATGCTCTAACAGACAGACGGAAATTCCGTTTTATATATGTAGATTTTGTTAATGCCTTTCAGAACACTCTGCCTGACCCTTAAAGAAGTATTCAACATTTGTCATTAACTTGTGTCTTTTTTAGACTTTGGTGGTAAAGTTAAAAACTGTTAACATCTTTACTCAGATAAAATATTCAAGGTATTAAAAATAATGTAGTGAGTATATCTTCCTTGTGTTAGCTTGTGTACAGGAGGAACATCCAGATGTTTAGATTGCTCGATCATCTCCAGGACATGGCCTTTAAAAACACTACGCTGTTGAGATGCTACACTTTTCATGAAATCAATGCATGATGGATTTTTTTGCTGTCATGTTCGTCTGTATAAGGACTATCACACCACATAAAACATCAATCAAGGAATGATCACTTCTGCTTATCATGTAGAAAGAAACCGAGGTAAGCTATATCATCTGCAAATCTGAGCAGTGCCTGGCCAGAAAACTCATACAACTGTTACTTTAACTCTGCCGACAGCATAGAACAGGAGGTCGGAAATTACCGCATTACCTAAAAGATCAGAACCATCAAGAAAGTTATTAGACACACAACAATACTGTGCAAAGGGGAACAAAGGAGTCAAACACCACATAATAATAATAGCATCCATAGGGCATTTTAAAATATGAGATGTCTTATACACAAATTAAAGTTAAAATGTAAAATATTTATCTTAAAAATTAGCTTGTAATGATCTGATCCTAGCACATCTGTAAATAAATCAACCATTTTCCTGAAACAACAACACAGAAAGTCCCTTCCCATTCAGTGCAATCAACAACCTCATTATAGCACCCTATTTTATTTTCAAGAAAATTATACTACCACTTCTCACTTTATACGAGGGACGTTCAAAAATTTGTTGCACTTTTATTTTTTCGTTCGAAACGGTAAAGGCGAGAGAAGTAGAAATTGGTCTTGTCTGAGAGTGTCATGTAACCAGTTCTGTCTGGCAAGATGGCTGCCCTTGCAGTTTACTATAAGAGTTGTCACCCTGTGGTGAAGATGGCTGTGAAACGTATAAATTGCACCAAAGAGGAGCAGCGTTCTGTCATACGCTTTTTGTGGGCAGAAGGTGCCCTGGGAGCATAAATTCATCTCTGCATGTGTGCTTAGTATGGGGATGAAGTTCTCTCTTGTAGAGTCGTTTATGAGTGGATTGAAATGTTCAAAAATGGCTGTACTATTGTGACGGATGCAGAGCGCTCCAGACGTCCATCTACAGCCACGATGATGTGAAAGCAGCGGTGCATCAGTAGGTACGCTGTCAACCAAAAACATTTTTTGCTGATGGCATTAAAAAGTTGCTACAACACTGGGAAGGTGACTATGTACAAAAGTGCTGTAATTTGTTTTTGAAATTCTTAATAAATAGAGTTAAAAAAAAGTGTGGAAACTTTTGGAACATCTCTCGTACGAATGACTGTACCTCTGGTGATTCGTCTGTCACGCTTCTTAAATTTAAAGATGACATCACACCAATAGGCTTCATTTCAAATTATGATGAGTCCCAGAGACATCCTCAGGGCTCATTTAATAACTGTTACACTCTGAGCCAGAGGGTGGCACTGTTGTTTAATGCATTTTCTGTTGTTCCTTCTGCAGAAAGGATGATTGACAGCTCCTCCGTCTCTGACTTCACTTTCTGTTTCTGTCCTACTAAACCTGCCCCTTCTCGCTTGCAGACATCATAACCAGCTATAATGCCATCTTGGGACATTCTGAGGAAGGCTTGCGTCTGACCAAGACAATTTTCGATCAATGCAAATGTTTTTCTATTTGGCCATACAATATACGGAGAGGTGCCCCACCTCTTTTTGACGTTTCCTGTGTCTTCTTACAATAGACAAGAAGTGAAACAACTAACATTGTAGTGTAGCCATAATAATTTAGACCTTAACATTCAAAACACTCGGCTGCTGGCATGACAGAGCCATTTGAGTTGCTGGGCAATGTGCTGTCACAAATCCTTAACCTTAACATTTATTATTAAGGAGGCCCATCATAGAATGTGCTTCCATCAGCTGAGGAAATTCAATCACCCTCAAAGAATATCGGTCCAGTTCTACGCAGCCATTATCACGTCCATTCTAACCTCATATATAACTGTCTGGTTTGTTGCTGCTTCTGTTCAGGCCAAGATCAATCTGTTGAGCATCATCAGAGCCTTTGAAAAGTCCTATATGGGCCCAGGGTAAGAAAGTGGGCCTCAAAGATCATTGCTGATCCAACTTATCCAGGACATCTCATGTGTAGTTATTCTTGCTAATTAGGTCTGAGCATCTATTCAACATCTCTGAATACCTGCTGTCACGAACATGCGAGTAGCGGGCCGTGGATGGACCTTAAAACGTTCGGGAAGACATATGCCAGCAGGGAGTAGCTGGGTACTAACCTTTCTCCTTTCTCTTTCAGAAGAAAAGACGCACCACCGCCATGAGACTCCCTCCTACAACTGCCCGCACTACGTTACTTCCGCCCTTCCTCTGTCCACTACTACTGACATCATGAATCCCATCTTGCACCACGGCTCCTTCCCAGCACTCCTCCACTTCTGGTCCTGCCTCCATAAAATGGGCGCCGACACCATCTCCCGGCGTCAAGCACTGGAATCTATATTCTGTACATTGACGATAAAAAAAACTGGAAATTAATACAATATACGGGGCCGGAAACCCCAAACCTTTATGCTGTTTGTTGCTCTCTCTTTTACACTACACACAAGACTGCTTGGACTTTTTTTAGTTTTAATATCCATTTATTTTTTGTATTGCCTTTGTATGCAGCATCATTTTATATCTTTTTAAATTTACCTTTGTATTGTCCTAGTATGTTGCACCCATACTATCAAGACAAATTCCTAACACACATTATTGTGCCTGGTCAATAAAGTGAATTCTGATTCTGAAAAGAAGTACTTTAAGTATAATCTAAAATTTAACAAGACATGCAGTAGCATCAGTAAAACCAGCAGGTCATTAACAAAATGTATAGCAATTAGATCAAGGAAAACGATGCCCAATTACAAAGAAACGTAACAAACCAGAAACTACATGACACATGCTGCTAGAGAGTCGCACATTAGCATCTTCAAAGATTAAAATGAAGTCACTGCAGTGTTGCCAGAGAGAACACTACAGAATTCTGTGAAGTACTAGAGAGTATCCATAATGTCTAATGAAAGTCAAAACTAGCCATATAGAAGAAAATTATCCAGATTCCACTATGTGTGCAAAGAAATGTATTCCCCATTAATACATTGGGCACAAACGTTAGGGTCATGAAACTGCTACTGGAAGTGTTTGCAGGCATTTTGTAGAAACAGAATAACAAATAACGTGTGGAAACAAAAGAAAATTAATTGAGGCATTTGCTAGCCTCCAGTTTGGGTACAAAAAATGAATACTTAGCAGCTTTAATGTAAACTGTTCTGATATCTTTCTTTATTCATTACTTTCTAAGCATTGAGAATAAAATTGATTGATGTTATTGAACGTTGTTTCATCTAGGAGTGCATTCTTCTGCTAAGAATAATTCACAAACTCAGGATTGCCTCCGTTATTGACTTGATCATCAGTTACTGTATGTATTATTTGCTTATGCGGCCCTTCTTTCATTAAGTTTATTTTATTTCTTAATTAGTTTTCTTTTTTTTATTTAATGAGTGAAAAAGTTTATCTAATTGTATTTTGGATATTACAAAGCAGTACACATCTTTTAGGAACAGAAATACTGTGTCTCACAAGCCTCTCTGCTCCTAGTAATGAACGTCAAAAGTGGGTCTCCAGTGCTTGGAATTTTGTTAAAGTAGAATGTTTCCTTCATGGTGAGCCATTTAAGCATTTGAAAGGCACTTGCAATTAGAGATACACTTAGTCTATCCTTTAGAGTTAAAGTAGGCATCAGGTTTAGCTTGAACTTGTAACAATTAACATATTCTATAAATGAATTATGGTTTATTTATTTTTATTATTTAAACTCTGCTTTTGGAGTTCACTAGTCACTTTATTTTATTCTGCCAACAGTTCATTTCATACCTGTCTCATTTTCTCCTTTGCCTCCTAGAGGGGGCTGGGGGGGTTTTGTGGCCTTGGAACCCCTGCAGATTTTTTTTTTTTTTTCAGCCGTCTGGAGTTTTTTTTGTCCTCCCTGGCCATCATCAGATGTTACTTTTATTCTTTGTTAATTAGTATTCACTAATTTTATTTTTATATTTGGTCTTTTTTCTCTTTCTTCGTCCTGTAAAGCACTTTGAGCTACATCATTTGTATGAAAATATGCTATATAAATAAATATTGTTGTTGTTTACACGACATGGCAGGATGAGTCATAGACAGCAATTGTTTCATCACTGATGCCACAGGATATGATGAGATTAGTACGGCGACGGTTCCTTTCATCCTCAGTGGATTCTCATTTTGAATACAGTGCTGCATAAGCGATAGTTTGTGTCTTTAGAACAATCTAGACAAGAACAGGCCATTCAGCCCAATATTCTCACCAGTTGCATCCACTCAGGTCTAATTTTGGAAGTTCCGGAAGTTCCTGAAGTCCTACTGTCTACCACACTTCTCCATAGCTTATTCCATACATCTATGGTTCTCTCTGTGAAGAAATACATCCTAACATTGGTGCAGAGTATACCGTTAACAAGTTACCAACTGTATCCCTGTGTTCTTGATGAACTCCTTTTAATATAGCAGTCTCGATCTACTGGACTAACTCCCTTCATAACTGTAAACACTTCTATCGTAATTTTAATTATTCTTCTTTTGGTTAAACAGAAAAGGCTCAGCTAGGTTAATTGTTCCTCATAATTCATCCCGTTCATAGTGCTGACTCCACTACAACTCCTAAATCCTTCCTATAAGGTGTACTTTCAATTTTCAGACCTCCCATTGTGTATTCAAACCCAACTTTTTTTACTTTGTAATGCATACAACTTTGCATTTACTGACATTAAATTTCATCTGTCACAAACCTGTCCAAGCCTGTATGCTATTCAAGTCCTACTGTGATGACACAATGGATTTGAGATTATCTGCCAATCCACTCATTTTGGTATCATCTGCAGACTCAACTAGCTTGTTATTTATATTCTTTTCCATATTCCTATTTTTTTTTAATTGCCTGTCATTTTGGTTTTAACTTTGTTTTCCCTGTTTATGATTTTTGGCTTCAGTTTATCATATCCTGGTTATTTTCTTTGCCGCTCACAATCATCCTTGGGCTCTATGTGTCTCATAACAACATTATTCAGAATACCTCTTTTTAATGAGGCAGTAGTTAAAATCAAAGTAACTCCAACAGTTTATCTGTTATTCAGTTATGGAGTTTTTAAAAGGTTCAAAGGAGCTTTGATATTTATTCAATTTATTTGCAAATAAACTAATTCTCATTATTAATAATACCATACCACAGCATTTTCTAAACCAGCCTAAGGTGGTTTGAGGGCTGAAGCCCATCCCAACAAGCTTAGAGCACAAGGCAGGAACAATCCCTGGAGGATGGACGCGCACAAACACACACACACACCCCAAACACACATTAGTGCCAATTTAGTGTTGCCGGTCCATCTAACCTCCATGTTTTTGGACTGGAGATGGAAACCCATGCAGACACTGGGAGAACATGCAGCCTTCACGCTTTGAGGACCTGAGAGACGAACCCTGAACTCCTTACTGTGAAGCCGCTGTGCTATCACTCTATTTATGCTTATTTAAAAGATTTCTTATAGAGCTGTTATAATACAAATGCTTCTAAGATAAAGTAAAAAAAAAAAAAAAAACTTTTCCTATACTCTTTTATTTTTGCAATTGGATTGATTGCTACTCTTTCTGCAAGATAATTGATTTTTTTTGTCATAATTAGTTAGGCGCTACACAGTTTTAATTCTTTTACCTGTCTGACATAGCATGCGGCCTGATATGCATTTGAGAAACGCTCTTTAAAAATGCAATTTTAGCCATTAAATTAACTAATTTATGAAAACATAAAAACAAAAGACTAAATAGCCCAATAAATGACATTTACTTATCATACAAGCCCCACTAATGAAGTTTAATAAACATCTATATTTCATTTTCTAAAGAAATGTAGTCAGAGATTATTTATATGTGAAAAATGAATATGATAATTGAGCAAAATGTTCTGAGAGAAAAAGAAAAGAGGTGATTAAAAATGGGGAAATGGAAGCGAAGCCATCTCTTCATCAAAACGCTATAAGCCACATGGACTTCAAAGAGTAGGTTCTAATTTCGTGTAAATGTATTTAGTATTTAAATTATGGTGCTCTTTGTATTTAAGTTGTTAAAATGGATTTCCACTTGGTAAAATGTGAACTTAAAGCCATATTCACCACATATTGTGTCTACCAAGTGCAGTGACTGACTCACCTGCCACCTGCCCAAAGTACTGTGGCACAAGTGCCAAATAGCTCTCCTGTTCACCTTCCCTCTGGCCCCATTACTGTCATGCCAGTTGAGTTGTTCCACATCCATGGCAAGAATTTGAAATTGAATATTTGGCATCACTTTCCAAATCATATTTCTAGAATCAGAAATTCTCTTTGAAGGTTCTAGGACTGTTGCCCACATATCTCCATCTGGCAACTCAAGGTATTCACATTGTCAAAGGACCATCAGAGAACATTTCATAAGAAAACACCTGGATAAAAGATGTGGCCTGTAACACAAAGCGAAAATCAAAACTGAACATCAAAAGCATGATTGTCAAATCCAAGAGAATAAATCAAGAATAAGAATAAGTCAAGAAAAAAGAAAAACAAGCAGAGATGGTAAAACCAAAAGTATCAAAGAAAATTGCACATAATTATTAAAGATTTTTATCTAATCATAGTCAAATTAGAATATCAAGAGGTGACCTTTACATTGTCATGCTGATGAAGATGTTGTTGTTGCACCAACCCAGGGCATTGTGGGGTGCATCACTGAAGCAACGGGTGACATGAAACTGTCAAAATGGTAGTGCCCATTGCTAAAACGAAACGGTGCTGAAAATAACCTGAAAAAGTTATTGAATAAAGTCTTCAGTTGAAAAACTGACATTAGAAGTGAACTCCTTGGATTAGAAAACCTAGAAAAGATGTATGATTTAATTTTAAATCCTTAGGATAACCCAAGAAAATGTAATTAAGAATTTCAATCACAACAGAGGGGGCTGGCACCTTGAGTGGCCCAAGTGCTGCCTTAACTCCATAAAATGAAGTCGGACCACATGTGATCCATGTGGGAGCTCACAGCCTCCTGGCATCTGTTTATCCAAATTAGTATATATAGGGGCTCTCTAGTCACCAGCTTGCATATAGAACTTCTTGGGCCTTCTTTTACATCTGCCCACTATGCCCTTTTATCCCTGGTATTTTCAGTCCAGCAGCCTGACACAATATGTGTGAAAACTGGTATGTGCTCAAGTGTGCTTTGTGATGGACTGGCACCCCATCCAGGACTTGTTCCTGCATTGCGGCCAATGGTGCTGGCCCCAGTGGCCTTAAACTTAATCTGAATTAAGTACGTTGTTCAATAAAGATGGATAAGTGAGTGACTGTGTGATGGACATGTCTGATACAGCACTAATTACTATCTTGCATGCCATGATGCTGCCATGCAGATCTGCACCACACAACTCTGTCTTCAACTGAACAGTTTAGGAAAATTGCTGGCTGGATGAGTCTTTACTAATAACATCACTGTCCATAATTTAGTGCAAATCGTACTATTTTTGTATTTACCGCTATAAAGTCAATTGTGTTTCAGGATTTTTGGGAAAGAATCATATGCTACAATGTAACGCAGACTTTGTTAATTATTTGATTTTTACTTTATTAATACTATGGATGTCAGAATCATGCTGATCCACAATCCATTCCTCATTTAAAAATTAATTGGATTTACTATCTTTAGTCTGTCAGTAAGGAATATACAGTAATTGGTACTTGGCAAAAGGGATTAACGTGGCATTAAACTTAATTATTCCTGCACACAACTTCTGAGGGAGAATTTTAATATATAAATGCTGAATAGAATACCAAACAATGTTGTTTTGCTTGGCCAAAGAGAGATAAAACAGTGCAATGTACAAAGCGAACAGTACATTTCCTAGCTTGAAAAAGACAAAGTTGTAACTTTTTTTTTTTTTTAGAAATAGGACATGTGACAATACACAAAATCATACCAGATCTGCTGAGTTTTGTTTTTTTCTAACACACCAAGATAAAATACATTTTAACCCAAGGCTGATATCATACATCATCATCTTTTCTTCAAAAATGTATTGCACTCTTGGACTATCCAAATTTTTATGGTTCTGCTTTCTTTTTGCAGTATAGAAAAAAAACCTGACAACTTTAGCTTACAATGTGAAAGCATGAAAAGGTCATTTTTAACCTTCTGAGTCTTTTCTGGTCTCTACAGGTGAAAGTGAAAATCATCTTTGGATTGAACATCAAGCAAGTGCATCCATCCATATAAATTAGGGGCACAAAATTATGGTCCAAGGCAGTGGCTGCAGGTTTCCACTTTAACCAGTTTTTTAATGATACCCTTTGTATATTTACTAGTAAAGCAATATGTGTTTAGGCCTGAGTTTTAGTTAACTCGTTTGTTATGATTCAGAACCCTTAATTGCCTATTTTAAACTGTTGCATTAAGATTTCAATTGTTGCCCATTTTCTTAGCAGCCATCAGTTAATAATGAGGTGCAAATGATAAATGAACCACCGACTTTCCAACTAACAGACTTCCATTTAATCCTGTGTACATGCATCATGAAGTATCTGTGTTAATACAAAGCTTAGAAAAAATGAGAGAGACAGGAAGGATTTCAGAACATATTGATAAAGTCCTCAAAAAATAATTTATATATATATTTGTTGGAGATCAGCCCAAACACAGACAGACACTGAGACACAAGTCCTAAATCACACAGTATTTATTTTCCTTTGCAAAGTACAGTACACAGCGTAAAAATCACCACCAATGCTCAGTCCTTTTCCTTTCACTTTAATTCATTTTCTTAATTCTTCTTTTCTCTATCCTCTGCTGCCTCCAGTCCTCTTCTGCAAGCTTCTGTAAGAGGTGGCCTCTTTTATAATGCTCCTTGGGAGCTCTCCAGGTGCTCCTTGACAATCATCCGTCAGCGCTTTTTGGTGTAGCAGAAGTGCTGCATAGACACCCGAAAGCACTGCCAGTGTCCCCGGATTTTCTTCCAAATGTGGCAGAAGTGCTGCCGTCCAGGGCTTCACAACAGTCCAGGCACACCATGGCAGTGACCACGGGCCCCAAAAGGGTTCAGCTTCCAAGCTCCAATCCCATGGCCCCGATACAAACCAGGGGGACTGCCCTCTCTTGTCCCGAGGGAGGACTATCTCTCTCCCGGTTCTTCCATCCTCCAGGCATCACGTCTGGGTAACAGCTCCAGCTGTCCACCACAATATATATATATATATATATATATATATATATATATATATATATATATATATATATATATATATATATATATATATATAAATATTGTGATAGGTTGTCCTTCAAAAAAGAGTCCTTCACAAATATAAAGGTTTAGGACCATCCCCGTTGTAGCGGTCAGAAGAAAGACGGTGATTTATTTATTTTATATCAGGATTACCAGGGACAACCCCAGCCTTGGCACGACCCCCACACACACACACTACAGAGACAAAGAAAACGCACTGGGAACTTAAACGATAAAAAAGTATAATGAAATTAAATTAACTAAATGAAAACAATAATACCACTCCTGATCCCTTCGGCGATATTACAATTAACAGATAAAAACGACAAACACGCAGTAAAGTCCATGTATGAAATAATCAGCGGTGAAGTTATGTCCAGTGATTTGAATGAAGCGAGGGAAATGGAAAAACAGTAGTTGCTGAAGTAAGTTGACAGATGAATGGTTCAGGAGCGCTCCTTCTTCCGTGAAAGCCAATGAATCCAGACAACGTCCTCAGTAACAGTAAACAGGTAGACAAATGATAACCAGACCCCAACAAACTATACAATCCAGGACACGATGATATATGGCAGACAACGACAGGCAGTTCAACAGTTATAACAAGCACCAAACGACAAAAACAAAACCTCCTCCCTCTTCGTCCCCTGCCCTCCTTTTGAACCCCTCTGGCCACCTTTGCCCCCAACAGCCCTGCAAGGACTGCTGGGAGATGCAGTTCTAACCAATGGTAGCACTGCTACACCGTATAATATCCAAAGGACAAATAATGACAAAAAAGACTTTGTAGTCATTGTACATTAAGATGACATTTTTATACAGTGACAAACAAAATGGACACAGGAAGTGAGTTGGCAGGAAATGACGTCGAATCAGAGGGACAGAAGCAACGTCATCAAGGATGAACCGGAAGTGATGTGGCAAGGTGACTAATGTCATCAGGAGGAGCTGGAAGTGATGTCATCCGGCAGCCATTTTTATAGTTCATCCACTCTGATTTATTTTTCTTTTGTCTTTCTGCCGGAAGTAAAGAGAGAGAGGCATTGTTAGCACATATCAACCCCTTATCTCGCGATGTTTCACTCACCTTTGGGCTTATCGACTGTCTCCTAAGCAAACGTGTGTCACAATATATATATATATTGTGAGCTGGAGGGCTGATCGCACCCCAAGAAGATACAGACGCCCCTGGGAAAACCACAACCCCTGAAACACAGACTACCCACACATTGCTCCATACTTTCTCACTTGCGTAATACTCCCCTAACTTAAAAGCCTTGTGCAGCGCCTGTCAGTTTGGAATTAATTGTTTGCTTTTATCTCTCTCTCTCTCTCTGACACTCTCTGCTCCTAGCAGAACTGTCATCTGACTTGTCATGGAGCACGTTTAAGCTTTTGAAAAAGAAACAAATGTTTGTTTGCAGTGTTTGAATAAAATTCCTGTCCCCTACTCGCTTCGCTCGCCCACCCCACAACCCCACTCCTGGGGGAGCACTTCATTCTAGCCATTTTGCGTCACTGCCGCTCGCGTTGTGAAGGGGGCTGATTTGAATGCACGCTAAAGACAGATCAGCTGCTGGCTTGCTGCTAGCTGCTACTGAGCTGCGTGATCTGCATGTCGTGCAGCACGATGATCATTTAAAAGCCTGTACAACAGCTGTCCTTTTGTCTCACTTCCTTGTCTCGTGGGACATTAAAGTGTCTCCGAGGAATTGTTTGTAAGTAGGGTGTGACATGCAAGACTTCAAAGTGTCTCTCTGAGATGATCACGTCTTGACCTAAAATTTTTTTATATAATAGATAGCTATATATACACAGGGTGAGTCATAATTATGTTAATATTTGAATGGCGGAAACAGTTATTCGCAAAACATACTTTATATGTGCAAGATGATTTACAGGAATTTCTCAACCTGTTTGCCATCATGTTCAACACATGTACCATATGTGGCACATAAATTGTCCACAAAAATTGTATCTAAGTATATACATAGCAGTACCATTAGTGTTAACATAATTTTGACTCTCCCTTTATATATATAAAATTCCAATCAACGAGCTGTTATAATAATGTGCACTGAAGAACTTTTTTGGTTTGTCGTCGGTTTGTATTGGTTACTTGTGGACCCTTCTCAGGGAACTGGCCGACAGGCGGGGACTACCTCAGCCAAGCTTCACTCTGTCATGCCCACTGTGCTGAAAGCCAAAAGACTGAGGTGGCACTAAATTCAGTTTTCGTATGTTGTAGGTGCACATTCATCAAACATAATACATTTTTGCCCAAATAAAAAGGCAACTTCCAGCAGTGTCCGGTTCTCCAAATTAAATTGTAGAAATTTACTGCACTCCTATTGCAGTAAGAGCATCCAGTGAGAATGAAGCTGCTTTTGTTAACTGCTGGCTGTTACATTCCCATAATGCACTGGCTTGGTGGTAAGGTAACTGACTGAACTCCCAGTTTTTCATATGTTTTATGCTATATACTCTATCAGCAATTGTGTCATTACATGTTCTAGGTAATAGCGGCTATCCGCTCAGACGTTGACACCTTACTCCTTTCCCAGACCCCCAGAATGCAGAGGAGTGAACCAATAATGGCAAACATGATCTTGCATGGTTATTTGTGGAGCCAGATGCTCTTGAATGCAGGTGGCGGGGTCTTGACGCATCAGGAGGAAGGCCATGCTACCAGCCGATGAACATCTGCAGCATCATGATTGCATATGTATGAGGTTGATAAGCATCAGGGCTTATCCACAAACACACACTAAAAAAGTGATTATGATTTATAAAGGTTAAGTTGTATAGAAAAGTGCGTACGGAAGGTTTTAGCAATTGTTTTTTTTCCATACTCATTTTGTGTTTTTTTTTTTATGGTTACTAGTAAAGAAACCTAAGTTTAAGAAATCACTTGATGAAAATTTCATTTTTGAACAACTGTCCCAAAACTAGAAGACCATAAATATCTGTGCCTGTAATTGTAACAACATGAATCATATAATTAGGAATGCCACCATTGTTGATCAACAACCTGAGCACATCAATGATAAAAACAAACATCCAAAATGACAAAGTAGAGTTGTTACTGTCATAATGATAACATTTAAAAACATAAGCAAAATATGCACAGAATGTTCCTTAATAAGACAATAATGTAGATTCCAGACAAAAATTTGTTTTACAGACAACCTGATCAGTAAACCTTTTCCAACAAATTGCTTCCAATAACTAGCCACCAAAAGATAAATTTAAGCCCCAATCCTAACCTGAGAAGGAGAGACTATTCCAGTGGGTCCAGAAAAATCTGATAAATAACTACTAGGGATGCCTCTGTGACTGGAGGCATGGTGATGCACAGACTAGCACTGTAGCTTTAGGGACGTACAGTCCTTGGGTTTAGTCCCATACCAGGTTACTAACAATGCAGAATTTGTTAGGCTTTCCTCCTACATCTCCAGACACATCCTGGTTATTTTGTTTGGTGATTCCAAACTATATCCTTTGTAAATGTGTGTGCTTGCATGTATCCTGTGGGGGACTGGCAACTTGTCCAGGGTTATTTTATGCTTTATGCCCGGTGCTGCCTAGATTGGTTCTAGATCATCACGATTATGAATTCATTAAAGAACGTTTGGGAATGGTATGTTAGGATCCATCTGTTTTAGGTCTTAAAATAGCTTAAGTTGCAAATATAGAATTACTGAACTACCCTGACGGAGAAATTAAGAGATACTGATTAGGCAATGCAGATGCTCTGTGCTTTCTCACAACTAGATCTGCTCCTTTTTATATGTCAGAACTGAAAGTGAAGTTTCTGTCAAAGCTATGTGTATATAGTATGAGAATAAAAGAGAGGTTAGAGTCACCTGTTGGAAGTTCTAATGCCATGTCTAGTCTCTCCTCAGTTAAAAAAACTAAACTTCAGGGGACTAATTCTGCCTCGGGTGAAATTCATCGAGGGTACATCTGGACATTGTACTTGCATCACAAAAGACCTGAGTAAAAACCATCACTTTCTGCTCAAGAGAGGGGGAGGAAGAGTGAGATTGAACAATGGAAATAAATTCACATACCAACTTGTCACATTATTTTGACAATTTTTCAAATGACACTCCCCACAAAGTTTCTATGGTCAATGAAGTACATGAATGTAAATTAACCTCCATACAACATTTTGGATTGTGCTAGGAACCTGGGGTGTACAGAAAAAGAACATGCAAATGATAGTACACTTTGTTAGAAATTTGTTATAGCTACAACAACATTTCTTTAAACAGCACATTTTTATACAACAATGTAGCTCAATGTGCTTTACAAAAGAAAGTTACAAGAAAATAAAAAATATTTAGATTAGGTAATAATATTAAAGAATAAGAAACAACAAAACAAGGTAAGGTCTGCTGGCCAGAAGGACAGAAAAAATAAAAAAGAACTGCAGTTAGGCTGGAGATAAAAAACAAGATCTGCAAGGGTTCCAAGGGCAAAGAACAGCCAGCCCTCATTGGGTATTCAACCTAACATAAGTGCTCTTAGATCAGTCCTCTTTGTTTTCATGCTTCACATGATAGGATTTGAAGATGTTGGTCTCATGGACAGCCACCTTCATTTCATTGTCTCAGGGGTTGCATGATATTGATCGGTTGGTGGCGCAGATTGCCACCACAGAAGACCTGGAAAAGACAGCAAAGAATAGTAAAGACTGTAGACCCCTGAAAAATATGATCATTATATAAATATGATCAGACCCATATAGTCTATTAGGAAAACAACTGAAATGGAGCTACGAAAAAAAAACCATATTAAAATAACTGGTTTTTAGCAGTATTTTAGCTATATTGTGTATTTACACATTTACAGGAGAACAAGAACAGGTAATCTAATTAATTGTGTTCTTAAATTAAGGCAGATTATAATGTTTTAACTATTAGATCACCGAACAACCATAAAGAACCAAGTGGTTTCTGTCCTATGTTTTTCATTTAATACATTAGTTAGAACAAAAAATAGCTGCCATAAAGGTTCTCTAGGACCTAAGATTTGTAATTTGGTTTTGTATTGTGCTTTTCGAAATTGCCTTGGACAAAGGTACCTGCCAAATAAATAACAATAATTAGGAATTTTAAGCTCAGCTTGCAAATGTTTACAAAACACACAAATTAAAACAAACATTTTTAAAAGAATTTTTTGGTAGAGAGCATATATTCAGGAGCATTTGTTTGTTTACATATAACTGCATTTAATGCAAACCCATTTCACAGGACATGCTTCAAATAAAATATCTGTTGGTGAATCTAATAAACAGAAAGAACACCGAGAATGCAGTCGACTATACGCAGCACACTTGTTTTCACCTTAGGAAAAAGGCAACAGGCTTATTTACATGGAGAAATGGAATTGTGCAGTGTTGTATTACATTTCTTGGTTGACATATGAGAAATACCATGAATTTTTCTATATGCAGTTTACCAAGTGCACAAAATAGTTGCGAAAATTTTAAATAATAACTACTGTATATTCCAAGATGTTGCTTGAACGTATTAAGCAATTGAACATATGACAGAACACATTCATTTAAATAAACTACATTATCTGACGCTGACAGTTGTTAACAAGCCCATAGTCAGTCATAAAACTATCGCCCTTTGTTAATCACACTTTTAGTATGCAAAAATAAACTTTCTACAAACACTGATGGAATGCTATGTAACAGTCTGAATTCTTGTTCATTTTAGACTTTATTGTTGTTTGTTAGTTTTAAATACATTTTTTACATGTTTATTAAGTCTGTTATGTTTTAATATTTAGGTACTGTGTATTTAAATTTAATTTCATTATCTGTATGTTGTGGGAGAAGCCACAAGAGGAGGGGTTACCCTGATGCCTCTGCTGCTGACTTCTCCCTACAGCTTTTATCTGATGGCTAGAGCAAGAGACACAGCCATTGGATTATTATGAGTTGTTTGTTACATTTCAGTAAGTATTGTTTTCTTTTCATATTTTCTGGTTTGTGGATTTTGATTTCTGTATTGGATTTTGCCTGTGGATTGCATATTGGGACTTTTTTAGGACAATGGAAATGTGATGTGAATAGGTCATTCAGCACATCCAAACTCATCCATCTCCATCCACAATCACATAGATTGTCCACCAAATCAAGATTTGACAATTTCTAATGTCCTGCTCTCCATCACACTACTTAGTAATTTATTCCATGGTACTTTGTGTGAAGAAAAACTTTCCAACATTGTGCAAAATCTGGTCTTAACAAGCTTCCAACCATGTTGCCATATATGTGTTGCAGAATTTATTTTAAAGTAACAACTGGTGTCTATTGTACTAATTCCTGGTATAATTTTAAACGGTTCTCTCATGTCCTTTCTTAATGTCTGTTTGCTTAAAATGAAATGGTCCAACACCTTCAATCTCTTCTAGCGCATACCTCCTAGCCCCAGAATCAGCTTAGTCACTCTTCTCAGAACTTTCTTTAGCACCACTATGTCTTTGTAATACTGAGAACAAAACTGAACACACTCCAGGTGAGGCCTTTCTAGTGTGTTAGTCTGCTTGGACTTGTACTCCATACCATCTGATAGATAATCTCACATCCTACTGTATTAGGTTTCTTGATCGATTCTCTAAGCTGCCTGAATTTAGACCGTGATGAGGTCACTATGGCTATCAGGTCCTTCTCATAAGGGATACTTTCAAGTTTCAGACCTACCATTGTGTATTCAAATCTAACAATTTTACCATCCACGTGTAATACTTTATTTACATTAATTTTCAAATGTCACAAATTTGCCCAAGCGTGTAGGCTGTCTGTAACAGTTTAGCTGATTTTACATTATCTGCCATTCCACCAACTTGGATATCATCTGAAAGCTTAACCATCTTATTGATTATATTCTTGCCAGACGGTTTAAGTTTGTTAAAATGGGCAGCAGCCTCAGCAGTGACTCTACATTGTTTGCATGAAAATGTACTATAGAAATAAATGCTGCTGTTGTTGTTGTTGACCCAATTTTGTACCCACCTAGAGACTGAGTCCTGATTTCCCACTACCTTAAATTGCCTTTGTAGGTAAATCCTTTTGCCTCTTTTTGCTTTTTTGAGCATTTTGTTACATTTCTGTATCTTTTGTAATAAGTATCTTCTTTTATAAAGCTTTTTTGTGGTCTCTACTAGTCAGAGGTGTCACAGTTTTTCTCTCTCTAGTAAGGCATATTAGTATACTCGGATACTTTTATAGTTATTTTGGGCTTTCATTTTTAAGGCCTGGTAGGCCAGAGGCCAGCAGATAGTTGTTAGGGGCAGGCTGGTCTAAAATGAGCCTCTTCTGGCTTTCCCAGCACAGGTTCTGGCCTGCTTTTTATGGAGCATTTTGGAGGCCTCAAACAGTTTGTGTTTCCTCCTCACAATATGGGTGAGTTCTGTTTTCCTTATAATGAGCTACTATTTTCATACTGCTGCGTTATACATGTGGAAAACAAAGATTTATTTTTTATTTAAAATGATTTCAGTATACTCTAATGTTTTGATGCACATTTTTAATTTATAAGAGAAATTTAATTATATAAGATTGTGGCCCAAAGTGGCCTTCATGAACATTAACTGCATTCTGCAAGAGCTTCAAAATAAATATCAATTACACATAATAGCAATTCAATTTGATATGCCCAGAGCATAAATTACAACCCTGCTCTTTAAGAAAATGAACTTGGAGTGGAAAAGCAGTCCTCACCCAAAGTATGTCAAAGACTCTTTATTATCATTAAAAGTTGTTTATGTAGGGATTTTGAATTCAAGACTTTTGCTGCATGTACACTTGTACTGTTAATGACAGAGTTAAGAGTTACATTCTTTACCAATTTCAGAAAAGAAAATATACATTGAGAACATGTTGAATTATTAAGTGTTTTCCTAAGTACAGTACTGTACATGTAAATCTTTTAAGTGAATCATTAATCCATTTACTTACTTTCTAAATCAAACTTTTCCAATATAGCTTCATAAAAGACCATCATAAAGCTATATAAGGTTACATTAAATATTGATTGTTTTCCTGATATGTTTCAATGTATAGTATTTAAATTATGCAGTATCTTTAACAGATATATTATGTCCATTAAGTAAGTGGCAAACTCTAGTTTCAGCCAAGTATGTTGACAATAGTTTCTAAGCGAAGATCCCAACTCTAATATGACGATGGGAAAAAAACGCCTCTTATTTTTTCAGCAACTTTATGAAGCTGTAATTGGGTTTTCATGTGACTGTAAATTTATGCATTTGCCAAGGTAGGTAGAAATTGTCACTACTTTTTATAAAAATTCTAATGTCTTGTGTGGTATACAATGTACAATAAAAATATATGGACTCTGGTACAGAGTCTAATTTAAGAAATTGATTATATTACCTATTTCAATTAAACTAGCTAGAAAATACTTGTATTTTAAAATACATACAATATTTTTCTTATCCTTAATTAGAAGAAGGAGATGTTCTGTATGAAATATTTTAGAAAGAAATTAAATGTTTGCACTTCACGTTTTTAAAATGATGACGAAAATAGGATCTGACCGCTGCCAGTCCTCTGGTTCTGTGGTGATGTTCTTCACAAAATGCTTTTTATACTGAGTATTACGATAGCACTTTACATTTAGATTAGAATGCTATAAATATTGACCAGCCCTAGCAATTCATTTTTACCAAGGCAAAGAATGTAATAATTGTGATCGGTTAAAACTGATTTTTATCCTCTTTCTCAGATTGGTAACTCTTAATAGTCATAGGGCCAGTGAGCAAAATGTTTTCTCTGCAGTGTAGCTTGGTATCCAATAATATTCTGTGCCACATGTGTCAAGGCTGACTTTGTTATTAAGATCAATTTTATTATAATAATAGTAGCTGACTCACTCTCCCTAACCAGCAGTCTCACTACCAAGACCTGTGGCCTGACAAACTGAGGACGTTAGACCAGACAAGCCGTACTTCTTCTAATTAAACTTCCCCAGTCGACAATCAAAGATTAGCCAAAAGATAAACAATATGTAAAATAATAACGTGAGTATATATTAATGAAAAAAGAAATGAAACAAACTCCAAACAATATATATATACACGAACCCTACTTTGACCCCATACTGAACATGAAATCAATGAGAGACACAGAAAACACTAAACTCACATAAAAGTCCAGAAGATTAAACGGGAAATGAATACTGTTTGTGAACCTTGTTCATCTGGAAAAAGTGTCCTGTGGCAATTATATGAATGAAAATGATGGCTTGCTCCTCTCCCCAAAAAACAAGACACAGTTTCAATGTGCTTATCCTCAGTACATTGGCGTTGTTTTGCGATATGTTGAAAGTGGAAAGTAGAAACAGGTGTAAATGATTTGGATCGCTGCTTTCTCCTGGATCTGCAATGAATTGGTGGTATAGTAGAATGGGATTTCCTCATTTGCAAGTGATGGGATTGACAGGATAAATCATAATGAGGGACAACCGATCCACAGTGTTATCCTTCCCTCATTGTTTCCAGGGGAGCATATTTACATAGACCATGTAAACAAGACAATGCTATGAAAGACAAGACTCAGTACAAAATACATTTATGACAGTGTTAATCATGTGGCATCACTACAAAATAAAACATTTATTGTAAATTACAAAAACCTTTCCAAATCTTCTTGAAATACTGGTAAGGATTACACAGGTGTCCAAGAGGGATCAGTGCCAGGGCCACTACTGTTTTTAATATACAGTCTATAAATGATCTGGTAAGCAATAGAAATAACAAGCTGGTTAATTTTTCAGATGATACCAAGCTAAATCATTGCAGAGGGACTTGGACAGCATACAGGCTCGGGCAGATTTGTGGCAGATGAAATTTAATGTAAATAAATGTAAAGTATTACACATAGGAATTAAAAATGATAGTTTTGAATACACAATGTGAGGTGTGAAAATGAAAAGTACACCTTATGAGAAGAGTCTGTTGATGACCCTTCTGTCCCTCTTACATGCTCAGCTCTTTTTCATCAGTTTGAGCCTGTGTCTCTTTTTTTGGAAGTTGTAATTAGTCACCTTAAACATTATCTGTTAGATATTGTTCCCTCTCATCCTCTTAAAATTTTTTGAAGTGGTTAAGCCCAGCGTTTTGGACATTGTAAATAGTTGTCTTGAGACTGGTTCATTCAAAGCCTATTTTAAACATGCTGTGGTGTAGCCTTTTCATTCTAGATTCTGAAGAAGGATGTCTTTCTACAAATGCAAACCTTTTTGAATGAAAATGGCAATTCTGAAGGTTTTCAGTTTGATTTTAATGCACATCACAGCACAGAGTCGGCACTTTTATGGGTTCTAAACAATCTTTTTAATAGGTGACTCTGGGGGTCCTGCTGTCTCTTTGCTTTCAGATCTAACTGCAGCATTTGATATAGTTGATAATGACATCCTAATTGCTCGTCTTGAAGTGTATGTGGTCGTCCAAGGCACTGCTATGGAATGGTTTAGGTCATACCTAACAGGACAATTTCTCCTCTTCCTCTGTCCATCTCACCTGTGGGGTCACTCAACGATTTCTTCTTGGGCTTATTCTATTTTCATTGTACATGTTACCTTTAGGATACATTTTTAAAAAACATAATATTTTTTCATTGCTATGGAGATGATATACAGATATATCTTCCATTGAAACAGAACAAAACTAATTCTCTTGAACCTTTAATTGGAATGTCTGAATGACTTTAAAATATGGATGTCACTAATTTGTTTTAGTTTAAATGACAAAAAAATAGATTGTGTGTTTTGGGCATTCTAATCTTACTTACCACCTCCACAAAAAATGTTGGTGAGATTTTTGATAATGCCCCCCAAATTTGATAAACAAATTAATTTTGCCCGTTCCTATCAGTTCAGAGTATTAACTAATGTCAGGCCTTTTTTTGCTCCAGATGATTTTCAAAAAAGTAATTCGTGCTTTTGTCTCTTCTCGGCTTGATTATTGCAAATCACTATACAATGGAGTTAATCAGGCACATGAAAATACAATCATGTCACAACAATTTTAGCTTCTCTTCACTAGCTTCCTGTTTGCTACAGGATTGAGTTTAAAATTTTATTGTCTGTTTTAAAGTTTCTAAATGCTTTAGCCTCTTCTTATCTTACTGACCTCTTCCACCATTAACTCACCCTCCCAATCACTGAGGTCCTCTGACCTGAAGTTATCGATCGTGCCAATGTCTTGACTTAAGCTCAGAGGGGACCGTGCCATTAACCCTTTTATATTAGTTCAGCACCAAATTTAGTCACTTTTAAATCCAGTCTGGAAACGTATTGTTTTGCCTTTGCTTTTTAAACTTGCATGACAGTACTGTTTTTTAATTTATTTATATATTTATTGGTGTATTTACTGTATATATTTAACTAGCCATGCCCCGTGGCTCCGCTCACGTATTAGTGAAAAAGTACAGTGAGAAGTGCCCTGCCTGGCTCCCCACTCCTTATGTCATGCTTCCCCCTCCCCTCGGCCTGTAGCCTCTGTCTCGGATAGGCACAAATATATCGCTCCTGCAGTTCTTAGCGTGATGAGAGAAGTTGCAAAATCTACTGGAATGTTCAAGTAAATTATAGAAAAAAATCCGATCTAAATCCGTTAACATTAGAATTACCAGAGCCTACGAAAAAACTCGTAGATCTGGCCCACCTTAAATCCGTTCGCACCTCTTCCTCAGCCTCTTTTGTCCTGTAAATGTACCGATTAAGACAAATAGCAAGTATACTGCTATTCCGTCCCCCACTGCCGCAGAACGTGCACAAAGTTCTCCCAGCTCATGCCTTGATTGATTATCTGGGAGTGAAGTGCTGGAGTTTTAGAGTGGAAATAATAGATCGTTATTTTGAACACATGCATTTCATGTGTGTTCCGTTTCTACAATAATCTGTGTAAACACATTGTTAAAACAGAAAAGCTTTTTATATTTTAGTAGTAAATTACAAAATGTTGGCATAAACTATATAGTGTGTGAAGACTGAAGTCCAAAGATCAAATAAACACTTTTACAAAAGTTTCAAGGACAATACAACAGCTTCCATGGCGTAGCGGTAAGATTTGCTGACTTGTAATCAAAAGCCACTGGTTCGATCCCGACTGCCTCCTAAATTTGCTGTTTTCAGTAGTGAGCTGCTCTTATTGTTAATATTGTACAGTACACACAGGACAAAAGAGGCTGAGGGAGAGGTGCGATCGGATTTAAGGTTGGCCGGATCTATGAGTATTTTCGTAGGCTCTGGTAATTCTAGTGTTAAGCAGTTCTCTCGTTCGCTAGATAAGCAGTTGTAAGATACACCACCATAAAAAAACTTAACGCAACTCTGAAATGACAGAGAGGACTTATTTCTGCTCTCTGCAGGAGTAGCTCTGCTGAAGGCACCCATAGGAGGCTGCTTGCATTATGAAGGGAAAGGGGGAAAGCCCTGGGGGCGCCTCATCCCTAGAAGAGTCAAAACTGCTGGAAAGCCAATAGGGCCAGGCCTGTTGGGGATCAGAACTGGTGTGGTGCTGAGGCATCGCCCTCTGCATTAAGCACTCAGGTCCCAATTTGAAGCGGCCTATCCAGGTTGGCGCGTGGAACATCTTTTCACTCTTGCATGATGGTCATCTTCCTCTGCTATGAGAGGAGATTCGTAAACTGTGCATTTCAGTGGTGGCAATCTCTGAGGTGCACAGCCCTCGGACTGGCCAGATCTCTGTAAGTGGGTATACCTTTTATTGGTCTGGTCGCTCTGATGGCTGTCATACTCAGGGAGTAGCTGTTGCTGTGGTGGATTGGCTCCTTCCAATGCAGTCCAATGTCACTCCTTTCAATGAGCGTAATTGGAGACTCAGTTTAAGGCACTCTCTGGGTGCTTTGTCTGTTATCTCAGTGTATCTTCAACTGCAGTGAGTGATGTCTTGGTGAGTAGGCTACCTGACTAGGAGAATGGCTGGACCTGGCCAGACTCAAAGATCAGGCTGTTTCTAATGAGTTTGCATGCAGCTTGTTTGAGGAACATACACACTTCGGTGCAAGTCCTGATCCTAATGTGATGAGGGAGACCTTAGGTGACAAGACCCTGAAGGTTGCTGAGGGTTGTGTTGGTGTTACCAGTGTTCCCAGAAGGAGTTGCTTCATGGGAACTCCGGAACTGAGAAGGATGGCTGCAAGGGCTCTGAGGCATAAGGAGGCATTTGTTAGAGGAATCTGTGAGCAATGACACACCATATATGGTCTAGTGACCCACATTTTGCTTACAGAGGAATCGAAGCATTACGCACATCTGAATCAGTTCCTCGAAGAGTCGCAGTCAGTATGGCTGATGGAACGGTCCTTACAGATGACCCTAAAATTGTGCTCCACTGGGCTGGCTACATTGAGCATCTATTTAAAGCTGATCCTCTGGTCAGGATGTTGGATATTTCTGGTCACACGGTTTTTGACTCTGATCCTCCAATTAGTTGTGAACCACCCAGTCTCACTGAGATTGCACAGGTGGTGAACCAGCTGAGGGTAGAGAAGGCTGCAGGGAACTATGGTATCTGGGGTCAACTTTTAAAGGCAGGTGGTAAGGCTGTCCTCCTGGCATTGCAAGCAATCTTTGATTCCATTTGGGTGACGGGCATCATCCCAGCTGACTGGAAAATGGGACTTGTCATCCCTATCTGGAAAGGGAAGGGTAACTACAGGAAGTACAGGGGGATATCATTGCTCTCTGTGCTGGCTAAGGTCTTTGCTAGGGCATCCTCAATAGGACCTGTGATCACTTGTTTACTTACCAGCGACTGGAGCAGTCTGGTTTTATGCTTTAGAAGTCTACCATTGACCGCATCCTGGCACTGAGGATTTTTATGGATCAAAAATGCGAATATTGGCACAGTTTCTTTGCAGCCTTTGTTGATTTTCATAAAGCGCTTGACTCAGATGATCAAGCTGCCCTATGGGACATCCTGAGACGTCCTGGGATTGACCCAAATTTGCTGGATATTATGGCTGGTGTGTACACTAGTACAGTGAGTGCTGTACAGAGTGGAGAAGGACCCCTGCGTTTTTCCCATTTGATTCTGGGGTTCATTAGGGATATGTTCTTGCTCCTACTCTATTCAATGCTTGCATGGACTGGGTGTTGGGCAAGGTCGTGGGTTCCAGTGGCTGTGGGGCATCTGTTGGTGAAGAAAGATTCACTAATCTTGACTTGGCCGATGATGCTGTGATTTTTGTGGAGTGAATGGAGGCTCTGATCAGGGCTCTCAAGAGGTTGAGCGAGGAGTCTGAGTGTCTGGGCTTAAAAAACCAAGATCCAGGCTTTTAATGACCCCTTGAGCATGTTTGGTTTAAACGTGCTGGTTCTTCACTCAGTGAAGTGATGGTTAAGCTTCAGCAGAAGTTGGCTCTCATTTTTCATGTACAGTGGAACCTTGGATTGTGAGTAACTTGGTTTGCGAGTGTTCTGCAAGACAAGCTAAAATTTTTAATAAATTTTGACTTCATAAACAAGCGAGGCCTTGCAATATGAGTAGTCTGTATAGGCTTTGTCTGCCGAGCGTCACGTGATCACAAATGAGCTGATGGTTCTTCTCTCTCTCGCTGAGGGATTGTGGGCAATCGTCAGTCAGCGTGCCTCACTCATATAGTCAACATCCGTACGAGCGTATACTGTTTACTACAGTATTGTGACCATGTGTGTGTGCTGTGACATGTGAGTCCCCATCTTGCACCCCAAAACACGAAGCTGCATCTCAATACTTTAGCGACACCATCTTTATTCAGCTTGAAACAGGAACAGCGCAGTTATTTATTGTAGCGGAATCTGCCACTCTCCTATACACAGACGCAGCAGTCAGGCAGGGTCGTGTCCAGGTTAGTGGCCAAGTAATACTGTGCCCTGCACATTTATAATGTTCCATGTTCCTTGTTTCACCCACCAACGTCTGTGCTTATAGCATGACCGAGATCTTTTCAGATTCGCTTTTACGGCAAACTGCTACAGCGCTGGGTGCCTGCGGTCGCTTCCAGGATGCTCTTCCAGGATGCTCTTCCGCGTGTCGTCCCATTGGGTGAAATCCCACAAGAGTTTAGAAACTCACTCACACCAGCCATAATTCTTTACAAGGAAAAGTGCAGGTTAATTTGTTTTATGTATTTTTACTTTATATTTTGTATTAATCATTTTTATATGAAAAGTATTGGGTTGTGGAACGAATCATCTAAGTTTCCATTATTTCTTATGGGGAAATTCACTTTGACATACGAGTGCTTTGGATGTTTCCGGAATGAATTATGCTTGCAAACCGAGGTTCCGTTTGTATTCTTTCTTTCCCTGTCCACTGTCTGTGAGGAGTTTGTGCTGTTATGCCGCCACAATTTGTGTGTGGTCATAGAACTGCATGTGATGTCTAATTTGTGAAACAGAGCCATGTGATTATTGTTGCTACGTCTGATTGGTAAAAAGGAGTCTTGTGATTATTGTTGCTACATCTGATTGGTGAAACGGAGCCTTGTGATTATTATTGCTACGTCTGATTGATGAAACAGTCATGCAGTAGATCCACTGGTGGCTTCTCTCTGGCAAAAATACAGTATACCGTATCTAATAGAAAAAAAGTAACGATTTGAGTGTTGCCCAATGTAGCGGAGTAAGAGTAGCGTTTCTTCTTCACAAATGTACTCAAGCAAAAGTAAAAAATATGGCGCAGTAAAACTAGAAGTACAATTTTTTTAAAAAGTTACTCAAGTAAATGTAACAGAGTAAATGTAACTCGTTACTACCCACCTCTGGGGGTAAGATATTCCATGATTTTGGGGCAGCTACTGCAAAAGCACAACACAAAAGCACAACACCCAATATTTTAACCAGGTTCAAAGCACATCTAATAATCGTTGACATGAAGATTATTGACTTGGTGTTGGAGTGGAGGCAAAGCAAGTCAACAATATAAGGTGAGCCTAAGCCATTGAAATCGTTAAAAACATAAAATAGTAGTTTAAAATGAATCCTAAAATGAAATGGGAGCCAATGAAGGAAAGCTAAAACTTAGTGCCAGCCAATAATTTCGCCACAACATTCTTTACTAGTTGCACACACAGCAAAGATAACTTACTGATGTCCATATACAAAGAATTCCAATAATCTTAATGAGAAGATATAAATGTGTGGAATACTTTCTCTAAATCAGGAAATAATATTAGTTTCACCTTAGAGATCAATGTAAGTTGAAAAAAGCTATCTTTGACAACAGTTATTTGATTGTAAAATGAAAGATATGGATCAAAAATCACCCCCAGATTAGTACCCTGTGATTTCTTCTATTGGTCAGTGGCCTATGATCTTAGAGAGCCTTGCAATACTCTTAGGCAGAATAAACAAGATGACCTCAGGTTTACTTTATTCAGCTGGAGGAAATTATTTGCCATACAGGATGGAAAGTGGTAGTGACCAGTTGAGTATGGAAATATTTAATATATCCCACTTTACATTGCTCAGAGTCTCTTACATACTCAGACCTTTGTCAGAAAGGTAGTTGAGATGAGCCAATGCCTAAATCTGCAATAACAGCTTTTTAAAAATCTATTTAAACATTATATTAACAAATCATAGGTCAAATCTCAAATTAATAATAACTGTAAAAATTCAATCAAAGGAGAGAAAGGTTCTGTAAAAGGCTGTCACAAGTGTGGTGCCTGTAAGTTTAGCTTTTTAGATCTGCGATGCACCCATTAATTTTTCTAGTAGTTTCTAAGCAAGCAGATATGGTAATGTTGGAAGAAATCATAATACCCAGAGAAAAGATAATGTGCAAACCCCACAGTTATCTGGAGAGAAATTGATAATAACAATAATAATAATGATAATTTATATAGTACTTTTTTACTTTAAATGAGCTTAGGCCTCGTCTCTAAATAATGTGACCTATTGGCCTCTAAATAAATGTTCAGCTGACTGTTTATTGTAATGTGTCACTCCATTAGTCAGCATTGTCCTAATATTTCCTACCTATAACTAGAATGTTGTTATGAATGCCGTTGTTTTTCATGTTGTCATCACTGTTCTCTTCATGAAGCCTTGTAATCAAACATTGCAATGAACTTGTGATAGTTTTAGTACTGGCCAAAACATTTTTCACAGCAAATATGTTTTGTTCATCAGGGAGACCTTTTCACAGAACACTTTCCTAGAAATTCATTGTGCAGCCAATGTATTTTCTTTCTCATCATTCTATGATGTTTTGCAAGGCCAGCATGCCAAGACAGAGCTGTAGCAGCCAATGTTGGATGGGACAGCCTCCTGAGAAAATTATACTGATCCCAGTAGTGAGCTAAAAGTTGGCCGACAATTTGTGATTACATGTGCGCACAAAACATGAATGCAAAAGGAACATGAAAATGTGTTGGTGTATTTGTGTCTTAAAGGTGATGCCTCTTTGTATGGACCTGTCTGTAATACATGAACCTACCCCTTTAATAGTATTAACCAGAGTAATGTGTAGTTGATGCAAACTGGAAGAAGTGAAGAATTCACATGCTTTAGTGGTATGCTGATTTGTTAGGGAGTACCTGCTATTGATTTTGTAGGGACAAGCCTCAATGAATTCATGATATGTAACACACGTTAAGACGCCTAGCCTCTGCGGTTTTATTCTGAAATACACACTAAGGAATATTACTCTGCCTCTGAGGTTACATGTGAAATACAGGATGTCCCATGAAAAACTGGCTGACCTCCATTGACACGACTGCATTACGTGGTGAAGAGAGAAATTATCAAACTTGGAACTCACATTTACAGAAGATGCTGAAAGTGATCTCCTTGTGTGTCAATACATCTCTGTGCCTGTTTCAGCAAGTTCATGTACACTGTTTGCACACTCTTTGTTCATGGCCACTTTTTTGTGGGCCACCCTGTATTATTTATGTAGCACACTCTAAGAAACCTTAGTTGCTGAGGTTTTATTAAGCACACATACTAGTTAAACAGCACTTAACCCCTAAGGTTACATATAAAAGATGACCACTAGCCATAGTCATATTTCTTTCTGAGGGTATATAACCTAAAGCTTTGTAAATGATATTAAGTCAGTACTAGCTTACCTCTAAATATAAAACGCTACCGTGGCTGTTCGCTTGTCTGTCCAGGATTTTAAATCACCTGTGGCTCGCAAACCATTTGACCTATTGACCTGAAATTTGGTACCCATATACTATATGACGTCTACTATCCGCTTTTGGGGTGATGATTGACTTCCAAGGTTATTCCTCTTTTTATTTTTATTTTATTGTAGAATCAACTCTCAGCAGGGCGGCAGTGTGGCTTATGCGTACAGGCGCCATTCTCATTCCTACCACCTTCGCTGTCACTTCTCCTACCTCTTCATATCTTAATTCATTCTTGAGGCAGATTGAAGACTTAAGTGCTAACTTATTTGAAAATTAAACAAAACGTACCATAATTGCAACACAAACACTGACTTAATCAGTTTTAACACGAAAAAATGTCGACAAAAGAAGAGAAGAAGCAGGCCGCTAGGGTGGAGAAAAGAAGAGCTGCTCAGGAAGCAGCAAGCGCATCAACCTCTAAGCAAATGAATACTAATTGTACAAAGAAAAGGGATGGAAACTATGAATGCTCAAGTCAAGTGTATTCACTGCACATTATCATGTACAGTAGTACGCTGTTACTGGTACTGTATGTTACAATAACTAATAATCAATTTATAACTTACATTAAAATTATCTTTACTAATAACTAATTTGTATCAAATTAAGAAATCCACGCCTTAATCTCATTGTTAGTTATGTGGTTTGAGAGCTATAATTTAAAACTGGTGAAATGAACAATTAAAATACACAGGTATAAATACATAATTAAAATGCATAAATTGATAGTTAGGTAAAAAGGCCTAGCACTTATTAAATGGCTTTTTAACTACATAGACTTTTCATTAATTAATTAATTCATTCATTCATCCATCCATTTTCTGAACTCACTTAGTTTAATACACAATTAGAAGGAACATGACCTGTCCTGGCAGAATCAGACCCCTGAAAGGATGCCAGTTGATCTGTAATGCTTTTAACATTAAAAAACTCAATTTAAATTGTACATACACACACACACACACACACACACACATATATATATGTATATATATGTATATATATATATATATGTGTGTGTGTATATATATGTGGCAGTAGGGGCAGTAGTGCACCCTCGAACCCTCAGTGCGACTCCTGACACCAGGTAATAGTCCACGACCTTTTATTATTTTCTTTAGTGCACCAAGCACCTTCCACACTACAAATAAACACACTCTCAACACTATCCACAAATCACTACTAACAAACTATAACCTCTCCTCCTACTTTGCTCCTCTCCCACCCAGCACAGCTAGTGTCTGGACTAGCGTCCTTTATAGCCCCTAGGTGTTCCTGTCCCAGGAGTCCACAGTTCCCTACTCCTTCGGGTCAGGGCAATCATATACTTATACCTTCCTGTCACATGTCCCGGGTCATAAGGCACAACGGAGCCCATAGTCCCCCACAGCGACTCCTGGTGGCGCCCAAGGTATCCAGCACTGTGTATACACACCACAGAGTCCATAAGGCCCTGCTGGACCTATCCCGCTGTCTGGAGAGCTCCTCCTGTCGGCCTGGGGGTGCGGACCGGCCTCGGAAGCCGGCAGTCTTAGTTCCCCCTTAGTACTTCTATATCCAGGAGGCGCGTCATCCGGCCCTGAATCGGCGAACCTTGGAGGGGCGGTGTACTTCCTGTCCCCGGGGACAATAGCGCCTCGTGGCCCGGTTGCGGCAATTATAGCACCGGCGAAGCCCTCCCGGTTGCTTCCCTCTGCGGGACCAAAACACCTCGGGAAGCGTCAATACCTGCATTATGCCTTCTCTTCATTATGTCGGAGACCCACCTTTCCTTTTGGGGAGCTTATGCGCTCAGCCTGAGACTCTCCATGGAAGAGGGGAGCCTCTTTACTGTCTGCACACCCGTTTCCTTACGTTTACTAGGAGCCGGCTTCATTCACCGTCTCGCTCCGATATACCCGCATTTATGATCTTCAGCCACAGTATTCGGTCATCATATTTCGGGCACACAGCAGCGCTACTCATTCTCAGTAAATACGACACGGGAGGGACTCACTATATCGATCAGAGCCCAGCCGCTGCACGTAGTCCTGTAGGCGCTTTAGCGGGGCTACCAAGTCCTCCACACGTTCCTTCAGCTGTTGTAAGTCCTGTAAGAAGCGGTGCAGGGGCTCGAGGTGTTTCTCGAGACCCGTAAGTCAAACAGTTAGTTATCACGGCCGGCTGCATTTTCGCTTCAGCGTTGAGCTTACCTTCCGGCGGGAACCAATGAGCACGCCGCCTCCAGGCGCGTGTTCCGCTGGGTGCGCAAAGGCTCCTAATCAGAGGGATATCGGACCCGTTACCGCCTGACTCGGATTTCCTCCACCGTCCGACACCCCGCGGTATCCCCAACCGCGGATGTCTCTAGCCGCCTTTCACGCGACTTGCCTTCTGGGAGCGCGGCCATGCCGAGGCATGAGGCCGTCATCCAAACGCCGCTGCAATCCTGTGCAAAATAGGAAAAAAGAGCGGGCGCCGGGCGGTTTACCTGCAGCCGCCTCCGCAATGGCATCGGCACCCCGGACCGTCTAGGGAGTATGATGCGCTTCGGCAATTGTCCGTGTCCCGGGTCTTTCGCGGCCCGGGCTTGTTTGGCCGTATCAGCGCTCTGTCTTCCTCGCTCCCGGTCAGGAGGGTCCAGGACATCGCGGCGTCCGTCATGCCCTGCAGGCGGCTGGGACTGACCTTCTTTTCCCGTTTTCTTTCCCATGGCCCTGTAGAGCGGGATAGCACGCAGTGTTGCCGCTTCCTCGACAGCGGGTGGTGTTGTGCACCTCCGTGTAAAGATGGGGAATCCCCTGAGGGTTGTCTGCCCACACAAAATTTGTTTGTTGTGCAGGTCCTCTGCCAACAGGCGGCCAGAGAATCCTAAGTAGGGGCAGTAGTGCACCCTGTGCGACTCCTGACACCAGGTAATAGTCCACGACCTTTTATTATTTTCTTTAGTGCACCAAGCACCTTCCACACTACAAATAAACACACTCTCAACACTATCCACAAATCACTACTAACAAACTCGCTATAACCTCTCCTCCTCGCCCAGACACTTTGCTCCTCTCCCACCCAGCACAGCTCAGTGTCTGGACTGAGGCAGCGTCCTTTATAGGTCCACCAGCACGCCATACCTTCCTGTCACATGACCGTGCGTACTCCCGGGTCATAAGGCACAGAGCCCATAAGTCCCCCCACAGCGACTCCTGGTGGCGCCCAAGGTATCCAGCAGGGCTGTGTATACACACCACAGAGTCCATAAGCGAGCACGATCCGCTGTCTGGAGAGCTCCTCCTGTCGGCCTGGGGGTGCGGACCGGCCTCGGAAGCCGGCAGGTATACATTCTTTTAGTTTGATACGCAATCTTCAGCACAGTATTGTATTTCAGCAGTAGTAAATGAATACTATATTAGAGAGAGATTTACTGTGTAATGCACATTAAATGTTTGGAATTGGGCCAGCAATCAATAGTGGTTTTGCGCTTTTTTTAGTGGAAAATCAATAATTGTGAATTAAACAGTTGTGTTTGATGTTCACACAAAGCATGGGTTGCCAGTAATGTTGTGACTTACTGCACCTGTTAGCTCAGCCAACATTTAGTTTCCAGTCAGTGATGTCTCATACTAGACAGGAAGTATTTTATTAGAAGCCATCTAAATTCATTAGTACGTCCACTTTAATTTCCAAAGCACAAATGCCTCAAGTAACGTCAAGGCTGAAGATGCAATATATCATTTAAGATTAGGATTTATGGCACACCCATGTAGAAAATACAACAGAATTGCTTTCATTTAATTTGCCACAAGACCGTGGAAAGCTAATACAGCAAAAATACATTAGGTGAAATACCTAGCAATCGTTACTATGGAAACTGATCAGCATTTGAATATTCCATCCTAAAAAATATTAAATGACTGGCTAGGTTCCAGTTCCTTTATTAGACTTCAAAATCAAATGGAAAATGTCAAACTACTCTTTATGGAATTTTATTCATCTTAAGCCGAACCAGATATTGATATAAACTTTTTAGATTTACCAGCTATATATCTTGAAATTTGTTACAATGTATTCCATTCATAACGAGGAATCTCTAAATAAAGTTGCAATAAAGTTGCATGTTAAAATTTTTGTAATAATATAGGGATGGTGAAAATGTTATGAACAACGTCAACACAAATTATGACTGTAGTAGTGCTGTTTTGTAAGATGAACATTTAAAAATGCATTATTCAGTCTTTCATTTAATGCAGTTTTCATCACAGCAACAATTGTAGTTAAACTGTAATAAAATGTTTAAGCTGTCTGTAACATTCAGGGCAGGTTGTCCTGGAATGTCCAGCCTCAAGCACATAACCACCTTACATCACAGCAAAACGTTGGCTCAGAAAATGAACAAATTAATAGAAGATGTGCTATAATCAACGTAGCATCCTCAAACTCGTTTAATTTATTTTAAAGTTACAGGGTGCTTGAGCTTACCCCAATAGCATTAGAACATCAAAACAAACTAGATGAGAACAGGCCATTCACTCCAACAAAGCTCACCAGTCGTATCCACGTAATTCTTTTAAAATAACATCAAGTCGAGTTTGGAAAGTCCCGAAAGTCCTACTGTCTTCCACACTACTTGGTAGCTTACTATATCTCATGTGTTTCTGGTTCTCTGTTTGAAGAAAAAAATCCTAATGTTTCTCTGAAAGTTACCCATAAGTTTCCCACTGTGTCCCTGTGAACTCATTTTAAAATAACAGTCTCAATCCACTGGACTAATTCCCTTTCGTAATTTTAAACACTTTAGTCAGGTCTCCTCTTCATCTTCTTTTGCTTCTACAGTAAATATATGTTCTCAGTTCTTTTAATATTTCATCATAACTCATCGCCTGTGTCACTAGAATTAGACTAGTAGCTCTTCACTGGACTTTTTCCATTCTCACATTGGGCCAAATTAGCATTGCACATTAACCTGATAAGCTCATCTGTGAAAAAAACTGGAGTACCCAGAGGACACAGGGAGAATATGAAAACTTCACAAAAACAGCTCTAATGACGTCTAAATTTTAAACAGTCTTAAACCTTAGCAATGAAACTCTGGTTACATTCACTGTCATGTTTCTCAGTAAATTAAATTTATTACAAAGCTAAGTTATTAAATGTATCAATACATTTATAAATTTCCTACACCTTATATACAATTTACTGAATACTTAAATAAATATGGTCATATTAATTGAATGTAGCTAATTACATTCTATTTAACTGCATCATTCTGTAATGTAACAACAATGCAGGTAATACAGGGTTTCTTTTTTTACACAGGCATGGCTCATAGCCACATAAATGCAAAGAGAATCTATAAATATAAACAACAACAACAACATTTATTTATATAGCACATTTTCATGCAAACAGTAGCTCAAAGTGCTTTACATATTAAAGAATAGAAAAATGAAAGACACAATTATAAAAAAAAATAAATCAACATTAACATCGAATAAGAGTAAGGTTCAATGGCCAGGGGGGACAGAAAAACAAAAAACTCCAGACGGCTGGAGAAAAAAATAAAATCTGTAGGGATTCCAGACCATGAGACCGCCCAGTCCCCTCTGGGCATTCTGCCTAATATAAATGAAACAGTCCTCTTTGAAATTTAGGATTTTCACGGAAGGGCTTGATGATGATGATCATAAAATACTGAGGTCAACCTGTCTGTCACATGATTCCTCATGATCTAGAACATTGGGTTAGAACATTGATCCTCGCCTTAATTGAAAGCTTGTAACCTAATACATTTTGGAAATGCTAAATATTTTAAGTAGTGGCAAACTCAGCAAAATGCCCTGTGGTTGTGAGTTAATAAAGGCAAAGTGATTGTGATCACTCTAACCTCTCTCTCTCATTTCTCCTAGGGCACGAAGTAGAAAATGGCCGACAGTGGGGTAACTCGCGTTGAAATCGTAATTGAGGAACTCCAAGCACTTGATGAAAAGATTCAGAAACTCCTGTCCCGACGGAAATACCTGAGAAATCTGAAGGCCCGGCTGTTGGATAAACCGTCCTTGCCATCTGGAACCGGCGAAACATCAACCCCGCGTTGTGCCGACCTCACCCCGCGTCTCGTAGGAGCGACGCCGCTGCTGACCTCGGTGGATTTCAGCTATGCAGGCGGGGGTTCAAGGCCAGAGCACCTCCATCGGCACAGGCGAGCATTTTATCTCAGAACCGGTTTGACCCTCTCCGCGTCCCCATTTCGCCTTCAGCACCTGGTGATGTATTAGTGGTAGGTGATTCCATCGTTAGAAACCTTAATGTCGCATGCCCTAATGCAAAATCGTTTGTTTCTTGTTTTCCCGGTGCTCGTGTCCGAGATGTAATGAAACGCGCGCCAGCAGTCTACGAGAAACACAAGGAGAGGGCAGTTGGATCAATCGTCTTGCATGCCGGCGTAAACGATATAAGGCACCGACAATCAGAAATCCTGAAGGCTGACTTCGCAGCTTTAATTAGAGACACGAAGGAGAGGACCCCATCGGCAAAGATCTTCGGGCCCCCTTCCCGTAGGCGCCCCGGGAAACCAGCGTTCGGGGTTAACAATGGCAAAGGGGGCTCAAAAAAAAAATGCCCCCCCCCAAAATTTTGGAATCTTTTCCCGGAAGGGGCCTTTTAAAAGGGTCCTGCAAAATTTTGGGGGGTCCTCCCAAAAAACTTGAAAGGTTTGTTTTTCGTTTTAATCCTGCTCTTCCCCTTCGTTCTGGGGGGGAAACTTAATTTTTTGATCTTCTTTAAATTCCCCAAAACCTGCTTAAATAAACAAATACCCCTTCAATCACTTTAAAAAAAATGAAAAAAAGGATAAACTCCAAAAAATCAAATTTAAAAATTTTTAAAAAAACAATGAAAAACCCAAAAAAAAAATTAATTAAAAAAATTTTAATTTAAAATTTTTAAAAAAATTTTTTGCCCCTTTCCAAAAACTTTTATACTTTTATTATTTTATCTTTTCCCTTTTGGGGAAAAACTTTTAAATTGGCCAAAAATTAAAAAATCATAAATCAGCCTACACATAAAGCAGGTCATACATTAGACTTAGTGATTACTAAAGGACTGAAAGTTGATATAAAACAGATCATTGATATTGGTCTATCAGACCATTTTCTTCTACTTTTAATATAGAAATAATGATAAAAACACTCATGAGAAGCATATTGTTAAAAACGCTTCTTTGATTCGCAGCAGCTTTAAAACTTACAAACATTTTAAGCAATCAGTCCGTTTATAGTGCCAGCTATAATAGCGAGGACAATGTAAATAGTAAGGTGGAAAGATTTAATTCTAAAGTGAGAGCTGCTGTTGACATAGTTGCACCTGAAAAGACAGTGAAAAAATCTTCTAGCATTGGTATACCATGGAAGACCCAAAGAGTGTCTGATTTAAAGAGAACATGCCGTAGAGCTGAGCGTCAATGGAGGAAGACTAAACTTACTATCCACCACGAAATATTAAAAGTCAAAATAACAGAATACAATAACACTGTCCGTCTTGAGAGACGCTGCTATTTCTCAAGATTATAAATAACAATGCTAGTAATCCTAGAGTCTTATTTTCAACAATTGATCGCCTACTAAACCCAGGTAGCTCAAAGGAATGCCTCCTAAGTGCTTCCAGTGAAACCTGTGAGGCTGTCGCTGTATTTTCAATCAAAAATTAATGATATTAGAAATAACATAGTATATCTCCCCAACACTAAGGATCCCCTAAACCCCAACATCCTGTTATAAACAAATTAAACTCTTTCACTAGGATAGATTTACCTGATTTACAAAAATAATATCTCAATTAAAACCCTCCACCTCGTCCTTGACCCGATACCAACAAGGTTTTTCAAAGAAGTATCAGGCGTGCTAATTGATAATGTTCTTGACATAGTAAATTCGTCACTAGATACTGGGGTCTTCCCAGACTGTCTTAAGACTGCTGTAGTTAAACCCCTACTTAAGAAACATAATCTTGACCCCTCAGCTCTTGAAAATTTTAGACCCATCTCTAACCTGCCTTCTTAAGTAAAGTTCTGAGAAGGCAGTCATTATGCAGTTAAATGACCACCTAAATAAACATGCTATTCTTGATAAATTTCAGTCAGGTTTTAGAACAAATCACAGCACAGAAACTGCACTCGTTAAAGTAGTAAATGACTTGCGGGTAAATGCAGACAGAGGCCATTTATCTGTTCTCATCCTCTTAGATCTGAGTGCTGCATTTGACACCATTGATCACAACATTCTTAGAAATCGCCTTAGTCAATGGGTGGGCCTCTCTGGCAGTGTCTTAAATTGGTTTGAATCCTACCTGACAGGGAGAAAATATTTTGTTAGTTGTGGGAATTACAACTCGAAGACACATGATATCCAATATGGTGTTCCACAAGGCTCTATCCTGGGTCCGCTGTTATTCTCAATCTACATGCTTCCGTTAGGTCAGATTATCTCAGGGCACAACGTGAGCTACCACAGCTATGCTGATGACACACAGCTGTACTTATCAATAGCACCTGATGACCCTGATTCTATTGATTCACTAACACAATGTCTGACTAGTATCTCAGAATGGATGAATAGTAATTTTCTCAAGTTAAATAAAGAAAACTGAAATTTTAGTGATCAGCAATAATGGATACAATGAGGCTATTAGAAATAAACTGGATACATTAGGATTAAAAGTCAAGACGGAGGTAAAAAGCTTAGGGGTGATTGTTGACTGTAATCTGAATTTTAAATCACATATTAATCAGATCATTAGGACAGCATTTTTCACTTAAGAAACATAAGTAAAGTTAGACCTCTTATATCACTGAAAGATGCTGAGAAATTAGTTCACGCGTTTGTTTTCAGTCGACTAGATTACTGTAATGCACTCCTCTCAGGACTACCCAAAAAGATATAAATCATTTGCAACTAGTGCAGAATGCAGCTGCTAGAATCCTAACTAGGAAAAGAAAATCAGAACACATCACACCAGTTTTGATGTCACTACACTGGTTACCTGTGTCATTCAGAATTGACTTTAAAATTCTGCTTATGGTTTATAAAGCCTTAAATAATCTCGCCCCATCTTATATATCGGAATGTCTGACACCTTATATTCCAAATCGTAACCTCAGATCCTCAAATGAGTGTCTCCTTAGAATTCCAAGAACAAAACTTAAAAGAAGTGGTGAGGCGGCCTTCTGCTGTTATGCACCTAAAATCTGGAATAGCCTGCCAATAGGAATTTGCCAGGCTGATACAGTAGAGCACTTTAAAACACTGCTGAAAACACATTACTTTAACATGGCCTTTTTATAACTTCATTTTAATCGTAATTTAACTTAATCCTGATACTCTGTATGTTCAATTCATCATAACAACTATTCATGGTGGCTCTAAAATCGGTACTGACCCCTACTCTCTTTTCTGTTTCTTTTTCCGGTTTCTTTGTGGTGGTGGCCTGCGCCACCTCCACCTACTCAAAGCTTCATGATGCTCCAACAATGATGGACGGATTAAAAGGAAGAAGTCTACGTGACCATCATCATCATCAAGCCCTTCCGTGAGAACCCTAAATCCAAAGAGGACTGTTTCATTTATGTTAGGTAGAATGCCCAGAGGGGACTGGGCGGTCTCATGGTCTGGAATCCCTACAGATTTTATTTTTCTCCAGCCGTCTGGAGTTTTTTTGTTTTTCTGTCCCCCCTGGCCATTGAACCTTACTCTTATTCGATGTTAATGTTGATTTATTTTTTATAATTATGTCTTTCATTTTTCTATTCTTTAATATGTAAAGCACTTTGAGCTACTGTTTGTATGAAAATGTGCTATATAAATAAATGTTGTTGTTGTTGTTGTTGTTGTTGGAACCAAGTGACAGGGCACAAAGACAACAAAAGCATGGCAACATCTGCTGTGCTTCAAACATATTGCAGGGTCTGATTATGTGACACAGAACACTGTAATAGGAAGAAGAAGAGAAAGAGCAGTGTCAATTGTGTGATGCAGAATGGAAGAATGAGAAAAGATGTTGAACAACATTGACAAGCAATGGCTCATAGGCATACAACACAAATTCCAGAATACAGAACTCAAGAATGTCCCAGAGATCAGAGATTCTTGGCGACAATCGAGAAGATAGTCAATTAGTCAAAACTTTTAAAAATACAGTCATGAACACATTGCTTTTACATCCTTACATCTATGTCTCTATGAAGACAACTACTTAGCAAAGTAACATCAGTTATGTGCTCGTTGTCAACATGTATTTTTTTATGTTGAAAACAAAAGAGTGTGTTCAAGAAATATAAAAGTTCTACTTGCTCTAGATGAGCCACCACAGGTAATAAAATATATTATGACTTTCAGAGGAACTGATAGAAATAACTATTTACAAAACATAAGAAAAATGAACAGATACTTGTCTTTTATGACATTAGAATGTACCATTTATCTGTGTCATGATTGGTTTAAATTTAAATAATTTAGATGATTTTGTATTAATCCTTATTCTGTCATTTTAGTCTTTTAGTCTTCTAGTTAACTGGTAGAGCGCATTGCGGCCAATTTCTTTAAGCTTGGAGTAATAAAGGTGAACATTCTGAATTACATTTGTGAAAGTGACTCAAAACAGTTCTTTCTTTATTGAGTATTTTCCATAATAACCCCAAAAAAAATTCAGCATTTTTCCAAAACCGAGCTGTAATTCATGATGTGTTGCACATTTATTATAGTTGATACAGCTTAAAATCTAGATTTTAAGGCCTTTAAAACAGAGTTATAATGCAGTAAGGTTTAAAACTAAAACCTAATTATTACATCAAAACGGATTAGCCAGTTGTAATAAATTTGACATATTGTTTAAGTCTGGCCCTACTTAACAGTTAAAGCAACATTCTAGGTCAGTGATTCAATAGTAATGATGTTGGTTGTGGTATGATGGGAGCACAAACAAAAATTATATATTATTTAAAAATGGCTATGTTGTCTTTTATAAAATTTAATATTTACAGTGTTAAATTTTGTGCATGCTTCATGGATGTCAAGGTTTTCATTTGGAAGTCATAATGAGAGGGCCAATACTGCATAAACCATGGATTATTCCTAAACAGCTGAGTGGATGTTCATGAAATTTTGCATGTACTGTATATTACAAGTAACCCAATTTAACATATGGAGTTTCAAAAATGTACTCATATATAGGGGTCCAATAGAGGGAACAGCACAAAAAAGGTAGTTTTAGGCAGAGACACCATATCAATGATTAAATTATTCAATAAGCCATCCAGTTTATTAGTGTGGGATTAAACATCGATCCATGAAACCACATTAAACCAGGAAATACAAAGAAGTAGCGTTCATAGTTACAACCCAAAAAGGGGCTACCACATGTCACACACATGAATTTAGGAGGCTTTAAGGGCTTGAGTAAGTGTAATACAAAATCAGACCGGGGGGTGGCAGAGTGTGCTGACTGTCTCTCTCAGTTCTTTGCAGGCCATTACCGGGAAATCCCGCCAGGTACCGGCACCACTGATGACATCACATTCCGGTCCTGGTGCATCTGATGACGTCACTTCTAGTCCCGGTGCATTTAATGACTTCACTTCCGGTCCCGGCATTGTCACTTCTGGTTCCGGCATAATAATGACATCATTTCCTCCACCAGCCTTTAAAACCGCCATCTTACCTCCACATAGTTCTGTTTTGGACTCAGTCTTGTAAACAACTCAATTATTTCAACCATTTTGCAGCCAGGAACATAACATATGGGTGGATGCCCCAAACCTTTTTGACTGTCTGGTGTTGTCTTGTGACACAGAATTAATGGAATCCAACCATACACCAAAAAAAAACAAAGAAGACAGCCGAGTAAGCGATAGTTATGATAGCGGAAGTGCAGATGACGGATGGGACACTGACTTTCATCCAGAAATGACAAAAAGGGTCAACATAAATATCTGCTTTCTTACTGTAAGCCATTATACAAATATACAATGCCAGGTACTTTGCCTTGTAGTAGAAGGGTGAAATAAAAATAGCAGACTACGGTAACTTTAAACAGAGTAGAGATTATTTGGGAAGGAGGTTAAAATGAAGAATGTGACTGCTCAGAAGCACAGTAATCATTACGCTATGACAAAGTCCAAAACTATTTTCACATTTTCAGGTTCTATAATCATTACAGATTAGACAGGAGGCAGGTGGATCTTCTCAGATGTCTGAACTTGAACATGAAAACCTTAGTACAGTTATGTCTGCAGACAGCACACATTACCATTATAATCTCTATTTCAGTCTGAGGCAGGATTAATTTGGTTTCTGTGTAAAGAAGTCAGAATGATAAATCAAAACTCGTGGTTTGGCCTCAGGACTGCACAATGAATCTTGCAAATGTCATGAATTACTAATAAATTGAAACTGCTTTCATGGTTCTCCAGCATTACTGCCAGATCAGTTTGTTTTCACTCTTTTACATGCACATTATCATCAGTCCCAAAGGAATGGACTAGCAGATTCTTAGCCTGCTAGAATGTGTAGAAGGTTCAATATTTGTAATTTAAAAAATAAAAAACAAATGTTCAAAAGTGTCAATTTTAGAAACTTTGGTCATCAGGGTGTGCAGTAATATACTGTGAAATACACAAGTGTGAATTTTGGGAATGTACTATATAAATCCAATAAATAAAGCCCAAAGCTTTGTTTTCTTCAACAAATATGCTTGTCTTAAATACTATGAACCATATTTGCAAAAATTACTTTAGTTTTGGGCTATGTTTAATATCATCTATAATACTTCATTTTGTATTGCATATTAACAGCATTAATTGAGCTATAGTGTTTTTGCTTACACTTGTGTAAAATCAAACCAATATTAAATAAAAGTGGTTAAGGTTAGACCTGGGTAAGATATTAGTTATGTTTCATTGTATATTACACTCAAAAAATATATAATTTACATATCCATGTAATAAAATAAATAAATCCCATACCAAGAAAACAACTTTTTTTAAATATTCTGTATTTTCAAACTGGTATGATTTGCATTCATATTTTAATTTTTTCCCTTTTCTTTCCGGCTTCCTGTGGGAGGTTATGGTGACATGGAGAATACATTTTCACCCCTATTACAATGTTATTTGAATGCATTGCAGTAGTTTTCAGTTTTATCATAGGTGCTGCCATCAATGGAATTGTTTTGTTTACAGTTGCTATGGCTGTCGGCTTGTCAGAGTTTGTCAGAGGTGTATGTTCTGATAATCCGAGATTGCAGATATTTTAAAACAAGACCTTCATTGTATTAGTTAGCCTTTCTGCAAAATTAGACATCTTGGTTCATATTCGACTTTGATTCCTAAATAGCAATACCATTAAGAGATGTCCATAGGACTGATTTCTTCAAAAGAGTGGTAGACCTGCAGCCACAGGACCCTGTGAGGTTATCAGGAGATAGCATGCAGGGAGAACTGTTGAAAAGGCTGGTTCAATGAGTTTAACTACCTAGGAGTAGTGATAGTTTAAGATGCAGAGACAACACATAGTTCAGTGAGGACAGAAAATCTGGAAGAATATATCAGGAGTGTTGTGCAATTAAAGAAGAATTAAGGTAAGGTTTTTAAGACAGTGGTAAGACCAGCAATAATGTATGCAGCTGAGGCATAGGAAGCAAAGTTGACACAGGAATTACACCTAAACAGCTGAGTTAGAAGAAGTGAGATGTGGTGGAAAAAAGAATATCAAGGCCAATGTGTGATTTTACAAAGAAGGACAGAATAAGAAATGAGACAATCAGAGGTACAACATAAGTGGGAGAGATATCTAAGAAAGTACAGAAAAGTAGGTTGAAGTGGTATGGATATGTGATGAAGAGAGACAATGAATATGTGGGCAAAAGAGTGAGGGGAATGGATGTGCAGGAGAAGAGAAAGCAGGGAAGGCTGACACAGAGGTGAATGGAAAATGTAAAAGAAGAATTGCTGGAAAATGGTCTAACTGAGGAAGAGGTGCAGGACCCAAGCTGTATGGACAGAACTGATGAGGCACATCAACCTCTCATAGAAGTGGGAAGAGGTGAAAAGAAAGAAGAAGAGGAAGGAGGTACATAATCAAGAAAAGGTAATTCAACAGTTACTGTATATAGTCACTGCAGAGGTACTCAAATATAAAATGGGACTTATTTTATTTTCAAGCTCTATAACACACTGGTTAAACCTGGAAAACTGTATTGTTGTCCGCATATTGATCTGGAAAAATTTTACACCGGATGCCCTTCCTGATGTAACCCTCCCCATTTATCAGTGCTTGGGACCAGCATGAAGAAACACACTGGTTTGAGCATCCCCTCTGGCTAGTAAGACTAGCTATGTTATATGGGTTGGAGACTGTGGCACTGATCAAAAAACACGAGACAAAGCTGGAGGTGGCAGAGTTTAAGATGCTAAGATTTGCATTTGGTGTGACAGGATGGACAGGATTAGAAAAGAGGACATTAGAGGGTCAGCTCAGGTTGGACGGTTTGGAGACAAAGTCAGAGAGGCGAGATTGTATTGGTTTGGATGTGTGCAGAGGAGAGATGCTGAGTATATTGGGAAGAGGGTGCTAAGGATAGAGCTGCCAGGCAAGAGGAAAAGAGGAAGGCCTAAGAGAAGGTTTATGAATGTGATGAGAGAGGACATACAGGTGATGGGTGTAACAGAACAAGATGATAAGGACAGGAAGATATGGAAAAAGATCATCCTCGGTGGTGACCTCTAACGAGAGCAGCCGAAAGATAATGAAGAAGATAATGCACTGGTGAGGCCTCATCTGGAGTACTGTGTACAGTTTTGGTCTCCAGGCTACAAAAAGGCAATAGCAGTGCTATAAAAAGTCCAGAGAAGAGCAACTAAGCTGTTTAAAATACTACAATGGTGGAAAAATTAAAAGAGCTGAGCTTTTTTCAGTTAAAGCAAAGGAAAATTAAGAGGAGACATGACTGAAGTGTTTAAAATTATGAAGGGAATTAATACAGTGGATCGAGACTGTGACTTTAAAATGAGTTCATTAAGAACACGGGGACACAGTTGAAAACCTCTAAAGGGTAAATTTCACACAAACATTAGGTAGCTTTTCTTTACACAGACAACCATAGACACATGGAATAAATGACCGAGTAGTGTGTTAGACAGGATTTTAGGGACTTTTAAAACTTGACTTGATGTTTTTTTAGAAGAATTAAGTGGATAGGAATGGTAAGCTTTGTTTGGATGAATGGCCTGTTCTTGTTAAGACTGTTCTAATGTGTTAATTTTCTTATTTCAACACCATTTTCTAGAATATTAAAATATAAAATTGATAAAAACTAAAAGATGCAGTTAGCATATACACAACATGTCATGAATGCACCGGGGGCCTCTAGCTGCTGAGATGGGTTCTTTCCCTCATATACCTACAACTGGATGAACTGGGTTCAGAGTGGGAATCGAGTATTTGTGCACTACAGAAGGGCACATGTAAACTATACAGAACTACCATAAATACAGAACCATTTTAAAAATGCTGAATCAAGTACTTTGCAATTTTTTTTTCTTTTGTTTCCGATCGCATTCACTAGTTTGGTTGTGTAACAAAATGTATTTTCTCTTAGTTCTTTTTTAAAATTCTTTTAGCACATCCTTTTTTTTGACAGCATGGCTGACATTTCCATTGCAACCCATCATTTCCTCTTTTTGTGCTTTCTTTTGGAAGAATCTGAGCAATGCAAAAATAAATACCAAGAATCTACAGACTAAACCACCCACAGTTGCTGTAAACTTGACAAAAGGATGACAGCCATGTTACAAATACTAGAGAATTTTTTTTTTTTGTTTCGTGATGTAAATAAAAAGGCTTTTAAAATGTGATGCTTTGAATCAATTTGTATGATTAAAAAAGCATTTTCTCATGTTCTTAAGTGTAATTAGAATTTATTACACAGAAACACTATCCTGAAGTAAGCTAATCAAACAGCAGCCTGGCAGCACATTTTATTCTGATAAATCAGCACAATTCATACTTGCATTTTTCTAAACCCGCCTTAATCCACTGTCAGAGCATAGGAACCAGGAGTCGTTACTGGTAGCATTGTCACAAGGAAGGAAATAACGTTGCACAGTTAAGCAGTCCATTACACTCTAACTCTACTCTAGAAGAGGTAAATTTCGAGTAAGTTGTTACCATAATTGAAGGTGGTTATTAATCTGCACTGAACAATTTTGGGATTTAGGAGAAAACCGAAGTAACACTTTCAAAAATATTAAAAACGTTTCTGTATTGTTCACTATTTATAATTTTCTTGGTGTTATGTTCTAAGTTTTCATGCCTATTGCTCTCTCTTTTTGAATCTGCTGACAGCATGGTGGCACAGTTGTAGTGTTGCTCCTATGTAGTAAGGAGACTTGGGTTCACATCCTTTGTCCTGTTTGTTTGGGTTTCCACTGGGTACTCCTGTTTCCTCGAACTGTCCAAAGACATGCAGGTTAGGTGAACTGGCATCACTAAATTGGCCCTGGTGTGTGGATGAGTGTCTGTGCATTCACGCTGGGATGGTCTGGTGCCCTGTCCTGGGTTTTTTGCTGCCTTACACTCTCTGCTAGCTGGGATAGCCCCTTCCCACAGCCCGGGACTGGATTAAGCAGGTTAGAACAAAATAATTTTATAAGTAGTAAATTATTAATTTCATAATGATTTGTAACCAGGACCAGATGTTAAATAATGCCTCAAGAAGCAAGACACAGTCTTACAAAAATGAAAAATCAATTTTAATACAATGCAATATGTGAAAAATTAGGAAAATGAACACCAATGCCATGAATCATGTAACTTCGAAATACATATGTGTCATTTTGGTTCTCAGAAGCTAACTGTGCAGTGAGGCACTGTGAATGGCACTCTGAAAATATTTTTAACTTTTAAAAGGAAAACATTTCTCTCAATTTTAAAAGATAATATTTACCATGAATTCACATAATATTTGCACCACATCAATTTCTGCACGCTTTACTGTTCTGTGGGATTTATTTTAAATGAATATATTCCTGATTTTTGTCCACAATCTACACTTGATAACCCATAATGGCAAAGTGAAAACAGGATTTGCGAAAGGTCTGCAAATTTATTACAAATCAAAAACCAAAATCTCTCATTTATGTAAATATTCAGACCCTTTGCTCTGGCACTCCAGAATCTTTTCAGGTACATCCATTTTGCTTTACTTCTCCTTGAGATGTGTCTAGAATTTGATTGGAGTCTGCCTGTGGCAAACTGAATTGACTGGACAGGAACACACCTGTGTAGAGAAGGTCACATAATTCACACCGCATGGCATAAAGAAGGCAAGCTATGAAGACCAAGGAAGTCTCGACAGACCTCTGCGATCAAATTGTGGTGACACAAAGATCAAGGTAAGGGTTTAAAACCATTAGTAAACATTTTGAGTGTTCCTAGGAGCACAATGACCTCAATAATTGTGAAATGGAGCCTGGAACCACCAGGACTCTTCTTAGAGCTGGCTATCTAGTCAAAACTGAGTAACTGGGAAAGAAAGGCTTTAGTCAGGGAGGTGAGAAAGAACCCCAATGACCACTCTAATAGATCTGAACTGAATTGACTCAACATTGTTTAGAAAGGCACACACCTGTATATCTAAGATCTAACAATACACACTTCATGTCAGGTGAAAAACCAAGCTATGAAGTCCAAAGAACTCTTTAGGTCTTAGTGAACAAATTGTGGTGAGGCAAAGATCAAGGCAAGGTTATAAAATACTTTTTAAAGTTTTGAATATTCCTATGCATACAGTGCGCTCTATAATGGTTCAATAGATAGGAGCTGTGAACCACCAAACACTTCTTAGAGTTGGCCTTCCAGAAACCTGTTTGTTCATTTGGCCAAACTGTGTAACCAGGCTAGAAAGGTCCTGGTCAGGAAGTTTACCAAGGACCAAAGGGTCACGTGACCAGAAGTTCAGAAGTCATCTGCTGAGATCGGGCAACATGTTGGAATGACAACAATCTCATCTGTGCTCCATCAGTCAGGTGTGTATGTGTATGGTAGAGTGGCTACATGGAAGGCCATCTTGAGTAAATTTAAAGGACTCCAAGAACAAGAAAATAAAGATTCTATAGTCTGGAGAGACATAAATTGAACTATTTGTGGCATAGATCCAAGCACTATGTCTGTTGAAGACCAGGTACTGCTCATCACCTGCCTAATACCATTGTTTTGGTGAAGCATGGTGGTGGCAGCATTGTGCCATGGGGGCGCTTTACAGTGTCAGGAACGATAAGGCTTGTCAGAACTGAGGGAAAAAATGAATGGAGCCAAACAAAGAGAGTTTCTTAAAGAAAATCTGCTTCTGATTATACCCCACCTCAGACTGGGGCAATGGTTCACCTTTCAGCACAACAACGATCAAAGTATATAGCCAAGGCAATGCTGGAGTGGCTTCAGGACAAATTTCTGTCTGACTCTCATGAGCCAGCTATATCCTAGACTTAAACCTCACAGAACATCTGTGAAGACACCTGAGGATGGCAGTTTACAGACACTTCTCATTCAATCTAACAAAGCCTCAGAGGATCTACCACAAAGAAATGGGATAAACTGTCCAAATCCAGAAGTGTAAAGCTGGCAGAGACTTACCTAAAAAGAGTCGAAGATGTAATTGCTGCCAAAGGAACTTTTACAAAGTACTGAATTCAGGATTTGAATGCTTATATCAATAAGAGTGTGCAGAAAGTGTAGGGGTTTGAATACTTTCTGACTCCACTATATTTCTACACTCACGCATACTGCATGTATATATTTTCTGTATGTATTATTTATGCATTCACAGAAAATCTCATAGAAAGGTTTTCAAATCTGCTGCTTTCTACTAAAAATTGCCTTGAACTTTATAAAATGCATTTGGCCAGTATCTTTTCATTGGTTTTTCTTTTTATTCCAAGGTATCCTTGCTTATTGTGTATGCTTGTAAAAGACTTCAACATGTGAGTAAATACTTTAGAAAGTCACAGACACTTCTACACACGTGGGAATTCAATACTCTAATCTCACAGCTACTGAGAGACAGGCACAAAAATGAGATTTTTTTATGCCTTTGACACATTTGAGGCTGGATATCAGGATTCAGTACATGAAGGTGGTCATCTGAAATAAAAAAAAATGATATTTTGCCATTGTTCAATTCTGAGAGCTCTCAAATATTCCTGGATGTTGTTTGTGACATTTATATAGGGAAGACATTTTGTCACAGGATTGCTTGTCACCCTGTGATTCCTTGGAGCCAGGGGTTAATGCAGCAGTTATTACTGGATAAATGTGTTTCAATACTTACTGGTAAATGTAAGACTTTAGTGTATTGGGTTTTAAAATTTTAGACTGCCAGGGGTGGCTGTTACTCAAATTTTAACTGTTGCAGTCTCCAAGATTTACATTCCATGAACACTCAATGCTGAAACAACAAACCTATCTGAGTTTCCAGTTATTGCAGGTGTTTCCATTTCTCTATTTGAAGAAATACAGAAGTGAAAAGTAATCAAGCTGTCAGGAAAGCCACTGGGAAAACATTTTATATTTGAGCACAAAGCAAGTTAGGTGTTCTCTAATACACTATATAACCTTGTTGAGAGATGGACATACACAGTCATGGGAAAAAGAAAGTACACCGTCCTTCAATTCTTGGATTTTCTTAATCAGGATCTAAATCACAATTGTGTCATCACCACTTACTTCTATAAACAGAGAAATCTAACCTAAGGTGTCAAGTACAGCATAACAGATTTCAACATTATTTGTTTTCCAAAAAGTCAGCAAAATTCATGAAACAATGTGGGGAAAAAAAAGTAAACCCTTTCAAACTCCAACAATAATTAACAGTTTTAGAAGCAAGGAGCTACTAATCAAATGCACAAGATTAGACAATTACCAGGAAGTGTGACTGCCTCTATAAAGGCCAAACTTTTCACAGTTTGGTGTTCTGGAGAATTCATGGTTGTGTTCACATTGTGCCAAGAAAGGACATCAGCCACGATCTCAAAGAGCCAACTGCTGCAGCTCACTATTCTGGCAAAAGTCTTAACGCCATTTCCAAACAATTTGAAATTTACCATTCTTTGGTGAGAAGGACTGTTTTCAAATGGAGAGCTTTCAAGGCATTTGCTCATCTTCCCAGCAAATTCAGTCCAAAATCAGACCATTTAAAGCTCTGAATAACCAAGAAAAACTCAAGGATTACAACATGTGACTTACAGACCTTGATGAGCATTTTAAATGTTTACATTCTTGATAGTACAAATGGAAAAACACTCAGCAAGTATGACTTTCATGGAAGGATGGTAAAGCAAAAGACACTTCTTTCCAAGAAGAATATGACAGCACAGCATAGGCTTGCCAAATGGCACCTGAAGAAACCATAAAAATTCTTGAACAATATCCCTTTGACTTAGGAAACTAAGGTGGAGATGTTTGGTCTTCATGCAAGGTGCCATGTTTGACAAAAACTAAACATAATGTACTAGCTTTGTCTTCAGAACAAAAAACAGAAGACTCCCTAGTAGTCTTACCGTATTGGTGAATTTGCAGAGGCGTCAGCTAAGTGGGCCGGGACAGATTGTATCTTGTCCAATTCGGACATGTAGTCGAGTACAGCTGTGGCACAAATACTGCTGGAAAGGCTTTCTCAGGCAAAAGTATGGTAACTCATTGTGTGAATGTACATGGACCACAAAGTGGAGTTTGTCTGCATGGGTTGAATGAGGAGTGAGGTGCATGCAAGCATTGAAAAAATTTGAAAGTGCATGCATGCACCATCTCACCAAGTGCAAGTCACACTTGTATAAACTTCTACATCTTCCATAGAATTCACACCAACTCCTGTGGCTGTGGTTGAGTGTGAGCAGACACACACACACACAGGTCTTTCATTTATATTTGTCTAATCATAGTATCAACTGTCAAGTATAGTGGAGACAACCATGAACTCCACCTTATACTAAAATATTCTTGAGACAAATGTTAGGTCAACTGTATTACTACTTAAGATGGACCAAAATTGTATCATGCAGTAGGATAGTGATCCCCTACAGACCAACAATTCACTGTCTGAGTGGCTAAAAAAGAAAAAACACAAGGTGTTTGAATGCTCAAGTTAAGCACCAGACCTCCCCATTGTGATGTTGTTCTAAACAGATGCCCTCAAACATTGATGAACTAAAGAAGAGTATGCCAAAATGTATCTAAAACAATGTGAGAAAGTGATAAAATCCTACAGAAAACATTTACATTGTGTTATTGCTGCTTAAGGTTGGTCTTCATGTTACTCAATTACAGGGTGTACTTATTTTTCCTGCTTGGTTTCTGGATGTTTTCTTACTTGTTGAATAAAAAAACAACAACTTATTGAAATCTGTTATGTTTTACTTGTCACTATATGTTAGGTTTCCTTTTTTATAGAATTTAGTGATGACCACACAATAGTGATTTAGACTTTGATTAATAAAAATCACAGAATTAAATTTTTTTTCCACAACTATAATTAGACTCTTTCACTGCAATCTGACGTGGAGCCTTGAACACTAAAATAGAAAGGAAGTCTTTTGAATTTTTAAATTTATTTCAGTCATGCCCGTTGGTCATAGTCAGTTTAGTGACCTGTCTTGCTCATTATAATTCTATTACAGACCAACTGGTCAATGCGGAATATCTTCTGAGGTGCACTGGTCCATTTCTGGCACATTCTTGGGAAGATAAAAGCAAAGTGCATAGCATACAAATTTACTCATATAAGTAGTAAACTTAGGAAAAACTGGAAGGCCAGCAAATTCCACACAAAACCAATTCACGAAGACCTGGACAAAACTGGGCAAATACTTGGAAAATCCACTTTAATGTAGAGAAGTACAAAGCCATATACTGTATGCAGGTAAAAGGAGAAAAACTTAAAACGATGCTAAGCAAATAATGTAGGGGCTTATGATAATGTTATCTAGGCATTTTAGAGTAGCATTTAAAAAGGCAAATAAAATTTTGGTTACATTGTAAAAACTATTAAATATAAATTAAGCTCTGAACAAATAGTGTGCTAGTGAGACCATTGTGGACTATTGCATGCAGGTCTGGTCACCAAATTGCAAAAAAAAGAAAGCCAAAAAACTGTATGTAGCAGCACTAGAACAATATGGTGGAATATTGTGGACATAAATAAATATATGGATTATGAAATATCACAATAAAAAAAATTATATGTCAACATAAATAATTAAATGTGTCATAAAATATATGTGCCCTTTCTGTCCTCCCTGGCCATTGGACCTTACTTTATTCTTTGTTAATTAGTATTGCCTAATTTTTATATTTTTTCTTTTTTTCTTTCTTCATCTTATAAAGCACTTTGAGCTATATCATTTGAATGGAAACGTGCTATACAAATAAATATTGTTGTTGTTGTTGTTGTTTTGCCAACTTTTTCTGTATTCATTTAATTATTTTTTTATTTTAATGACTGCACTGGGATTATAAATACAGTACAGACAACCACTGGTTGCCCAGGTGCTTTACCAAACACCGCTTTATGGGAGAGAAACAAAAAGGGAAAACACCCCCCGATATCTCAGCTAGAGTTTGCAAAAAGGCACTTGGGAGACTGCGAAATCAGGTGGAAGAAGGTTCTATGATCTCATGAGATCACAATTTAGTTTTTTGGCCACCAGACTAAACACAAGACACCACCCATTATTAAAAACATGCCATCCCCACCGCAAAGCATGGTGATGGCAGCATCAGGTTATGGGGATGCTTCTCTGAAGACTTGTGATTGTAAAATGAACACAGCAAAAGACAGAGAAAAATTTTGGAGGAAAACCTGATAGAGTCTATTAAGAAAGCCTATACTTCCAGAGATTGGGTTTCTAGCACTATAACCAAATCAAGCATGAAGCCAATACTACACAGGAATTACATGTAAACAACGTGTAACAAAAGACAAAAAGAGATTATAAAGGTTTGGTGCCCCAGTGGTGATCCCCGTATAATCGCTGACCAAAATAACAAAAGTGATTTAACATTCGGTGGTGAAGCGTCTTTCCAGACTGACTCAAGATGGGGGTAGTGGTGGTTCTCAAGCCAGAAGGCAGAAAGGGGTGGGCTCAGAAAACCAGAAACTGGACCTGTCAGTCTTCTGGCCTGTGGTTAGAGGAAGAGTACAGACATTAAAGGATAGCACCAGCCCTTGATCTAGGGTGGAATTACCCTTCGATGAGCCCTGAAGTTGTCTCCTATGCGCACTTATGCAACAAATATTAATGTCCTGGAATGGCCTAGTTAGGGTCCATATCTCAATCCAATTGAGCAATTGTGGCTGGACTTGAAAAAGGCTGTTTACTCACGATCAACATGTTTGACAGAGCTTGAGCAGTTTTGCAAAGATTATATATATGTCTTCTTATATAATACGCTACCTTGGCTGTCCGTTTGTCTGTCCAGGATTTTAAATCACCTGTAGCTCGCAAAGTGTTTAACTTATTGACCTGAATGGTACACATATACTACGTGACCTCTACTGTTCGCTTTCAATGTGATGATTTTTATTACTCTTTTTATTTTATTTTATTATACATTCAACTCTCGGCGTACGGGAGCCATTCTCATCCCAACCACCTTCGCTGTCACTTCCTCTGCCTCTTCATATCTTAAATCATTCTTGACGCAGATTGAACTTTAAGTGAAAAATGAAGGAAACGTATCAAGTAATTGAAACACAAAAACTGATTTAATTAGTTTTAATGTGAAAAGATGCCGACAGGCCGCTAGAGTGGAGAAAACAAGAGTTGATCACGAAGCAGTAAGCGCATCAATCTCTGAGCAAACGAATGTTAAACGTACAGAAAAAGAGGATGAAAACTAGGAATGCTCAAGTCAAGTGTATTCGCTGCATATATATAGTGGTGTACAGCCCGGACACAGACAGGTAGACATGATGTTTTCAAACAAAACATTTTTATTTTATACTATTATTTACAATAGAGTGTACAAACCCACTGCTGCAGCACCAATCACCCCTCAAGTCCAGGCCTTCTTGCAATGCCTTTACTCCTCTCTGGTCGGCCTCCACTCCTCTCCTCCGAGCTCTGTCCTCTTCCACCCACTCCAGCCATCGAATGGAGGGAGGCAGCCCCTTATATACAGTACATGCCCGGATGGGCTTCAGGTGCTTCCCGACACTCCTCCGCCGACACTCCCCTATGTGACGGAAGTGCCGGTTACGCACCTGGAAGCACTCTGGGTGTCCCCGGTCCTCTTCCCCCAAGCACTTCCGAGTGCGGCGAAAGCACTGAGGTCCAGGGCTCCAAAGGCACTGGGGCGCCTCCTGGCGGGTCCCCAAAGCAACCAGGGCAGTCGCCCCCACATGGTCTGTGGAAGGCGTAAGCCCTCCTCCGGTCCTCCTGGGTGTCCCGGCCGGGTCACCACCCCAGCCATCTCCGACTATATATATATATATATATATATATATTATATATATATATATATATATATATATATATGGATATCCATCCATCCATCCATTATCCAACCCGCTATACCTAACTACAGGGTTACGGAGTCTGCTGGAACCAATCCCAGCCAACATAGGGCACAAGGCAGGAGTCAAACCCGGGCAGAGCTACAGCCCACCGCAGTATATATATATATATATATATATATATATATATATATACACAAATACATACACAGGGGTGCGCTATATGAGTACGCAAAGCATATATATCTTTTGCTATATGCCATTGTGGAGTTAATAAAGCTATTGGCATAATAATAACTTACATGTTTTTTTTCCATATGAACATATAAGAACCTGCTTTTGCCCTGTATGTATATATGTACTGTATATATAATTATATAACCCCCTCTAATAGGAGCTCTAGAAGCACTTTTAGCCACAGGTTAAATTTGCCACAGTACACTTTTCTGTCCACTGCTATAAGCCAAATCAATGCTTTAACCCAATGTACTTGATAAATTTAGGTGTAATTATGTATTTATTTTTCAATTGATTGATTGGCTGTATTGTCTGTACTGTGAGAGTATATTCTTGTTTTTTATATTTTTGCTGCTGTATATATATATATATATTGTCACAGGCGGCTGGGGGTGGAGCCCAGCCGGGGCGTAGGAGGACGGAGGAGGGCTTGTGCCTCCTCCAGACCGTGAGGGGGCGACCACCCTGGTTGTATTAGGGGGCCACGGGTAGAGGGCTTGGAAGCCCAGCCCTGTAGGGGTCCGTGGCCACCGCTAGGCGGCGCCCCAGTGCCTGAAGAAACCTGGAGCCCAGCACTTCCGCCACACCAGGAAGTGCTGGGGGGAAGAGGACCTGGAACACCCAGAGGACCTCTGGCTACACAGTTGGTGCTTCCGCCACACGGGGGTGTGTCGACGGAAGCTCCTCAGAGAGCACCTGGAGCCCATCCGGGCGTACATGAAAGAGGCCGCCTCCCTCCAGTCGACAGCAAGAGTCGGGTGGAAGAGGACGGAGCTCGGAGGAGAGGAGTGGAGGCGGTCAGAAGGACTGTGCAAGGCATTGTAGTGCGGCCAGGATTGTAAGGGGTGATTGGTGCTGCGGCACTGGGTTTGTGCACTTTTGTAATATATAGTATTGTAAATAAACACGTGTGTGGTGAACCAACATGTCTGCCAGTCTGTGTCCGGGCTGTACCCCACAATATATATATATGTGTATATACTTTATATATATATTTATATATATTTCTCTCTCTCTCTCACACATCTTTAAAATTTGTATTCCCCCTAGATTATCTATCTATCTATCTATCTATCTATCTATCTATCTATCTATCTATCTATCTATCTATCTAAGAAGTTCCTTTTAAGATACAGATGTATGCCAAATATGTTTATAAGCTTGTATTAAAAGACGTCCATCTTTGAAGATAATTATAATGGTGATGTCAACTATACTGTTTACTTGACAGTTGCCTTAATATTGCTAGACAAAATGCTAGTCCTTAGTAGGATCCACACACACAAACACACACTTATACTGGCACAATTTCAAAAAAACATTTAGAACAATTGAAAAGTAGTGCCACAAACATGCCACTCCGACCAATCTCAATCCATCTTATTGACCTAGATTGTCCAAAATAACCTCAGGTTCAGGTTTGAAGATCCTTAAAGTCCTACTCTCCATCAATTCATTTATTATGTGTTTTTGGTTCTGTCTGTAAAGAATAACCTTTCAACATTTGTGTTAAATCTACCCATAACGAGTTTTAAGCAATGTCAGTTAGCCTGAAATGACGTACATTTGAAAATAAGCAATAGTACAAGCATTGTGAAGACAATCAGTGTAATTTAGGAATTAAAATACATCTTTGAACTAAACCAGTCATTATAATATAATAATGAAATGCTTTCAAATGTATACTCTCAAAACTATAACTAAAACACAATGCCATTTTTGACAACAGAGTTTAAACAGTCATTCATTTTATTCATTCTGTTAAAGTCTTTATTTTCTTTACTCCAAGTTCTAGTTCATGTCCCACAATATAAAAGATTTTACCATTCTGCATATTTCAGAGACTTACTGCACATTTGCTTTTCTGAACAAGTTTGAAGCTGTAACCTGCTAATCACCCATTCTTGTATTCTGACCACACGCTGAATAAACAGTCTGATGATTACATAGTATGATGTGGGCACTTCTGTAAGGCAATCAACTAATCAAGACTTGACTGGTATGCCATTAAACTGTCAACAGAAAATTCCTATTTTTCACATTTTCAAGCTGTATACTTTTAGATGACAGTAATACAGGTTAATTTGACCTAGCCTTTTTTTAAAAAAAATTGGCATAAATTTAGTTATTCCTAAAATGTAAGTAACAAGGCGTGAAAGCTTTGATTATTGAATGGTGTAATTCTATAATAGAAGCGTCTGTGGCATTGGGATTTATTACTAAAATATTTGTGGATTCTAACAAATGAAAGTACTGAACATCATATAGCAAAAATAATACAAGTCATTTTTTGAAGGATTGCTTGTCTTCCTATATTAAGATGCATGATACAAAATAATGCAATTAAATGATCATGGCAGGCATTTCTGTCTAGTGGTTAAAATTGGAATTAAGTTACATGTTTATATTATACAATTGGCTCATTGTGTGCCTTGAATAAATCATTTTTTAGAAGTCAGGATGTTGTCTCCTCTGTTAAAATGACTGATATAAAGGTATTCTTTATCGTGTTGCTTTAAATTATTACATTTGTAAAAATTAACGCATTTGGCAGCTTGTAGGGAAATCTGGAAACTCAGAAAGGTGACTTAAAAGGTACTGTCCACTTAGACATGGCCAGATCTACCATCAGGGTGACATGGGTGCACAGCCTGGTACTCTGCCAATAAAGGGGTCTCCACACCTGCTAGAGAAGAAAATGTCTAATAACACGAAAAGTCCATGTTTTCATCTACAGTACAGGTGCAGACATCTGCCCATCTTCACTCCTCATAAGTATTAACCGTTCTAGTCAGATCTTACTAAAAAGCTCTTAAAAGAAAATACATGATACTTGATGGGTTCATATGGGGGCATGATCAGAGCAAGTGTCTAATAGGTCACTTTCATTAAATTGTCCATGTGATGTGTTACCGCATCACAAGCAAAATCTTACACATGGATGGTCATTCACAGTAAAAGCCCAGTAGTGCAGCAAAAAGAACAATGAAAAAGGAAGCTGAAGCAGACACTATACATGACATTTTATAAAATCAACAAAAATAATTATTTAAACAAGTGGTAATCACTAGAGTTGAGACTAATGTAAGTGACCTTACATATAGTCAGGAAAGGGCTCATATCATCACTTATTGCAGCTTTAGCAGCAATTTGCCATCTGATATTACCACCATAAACATGAACAACAGGTAGAAAATTTGGTCACTGCAGGAGAAAAGATTTAACAAATAACACCAAAATCAAATGAAGGATCTCATTTCCTATCTTTTATTTTATTTTGTGCAATTCTGCTACCCCAAAAGCTCAGTTTAACATCATCTTTTTGTCACAAAGTGGAATAGGACTTTTATAAACATTGAGTTGATATTCGTTATAACTGCTGTCACGCATGTGCTAAGGTAGTAGGTGGGAGGCTTAGCTCATGAGGTAATCTGGGGGACAGATAGGGGTGAGACCCAGCTACTAACCTCTCTTCTTCTTCCAGTCCTAGAGTGGAGTAGGAACCTTCCGTTGACTAACGATGAGGCTTCAGGTGTGTCCCGGCAGCCTCTTTCTATTTCGGTCACTCAGCTATAAAAGAAACAATCTGAACAGAAGCTGGATTCATTCCACAGATCGCAACTGTCAGACTGCCTGCAGGAGCAACACAACCTTAATCGCTGACGCTCAGTGAGCAAATGCATTCATTTCTAAAAACTAGCATTACTGTTATTAAACAACACAACCTTGATCACTAATGATCAGTGAGCGAAAGGCATCCATTTTTATTATAATTATTTTTTGTTTTGAAAACTAGCATTATTGTCATTGAACAACACAACCTTGACTGCTAAAGATCAGTAAGTGATTGCGTTCATTTCCATTACATTGATTTTTTTTTTAAAAAAACAAGCATCCCCATTATTAAAAAAGGACCTCCCTGGAGATTCCAGCACTTCATCCTCTCTTGTCTCTTTTGTCTTCCTACTGCAGTATCAGAACAAAGCTGATTTCCTGCAGATGTGATGTTACACATATCAATTAGTTTGTAACAGTCATTATAATACAGAGAGAGGTTCTGCCTCCACTCTGCACAGCACTCACAGTACCAGTGTACAGGTCAGCCATGATATCCAGCAACTCTGAGGGGATCCCATGAAGCCTCAGGATGTCCCACAGGGCAGCTCAATCAACTGATTTGAACACTTTACAAAAATTGACAAAAGCTGCAAAGAAGCTCTGCTGAAATTCAAGTTTGTGCTCCATAAGAACCCTCAGTGCCAGGATGTGGTCAATGGTAGACTTCTTAGGCGTAAAACCAGATTGCTTCTGTCACTGGTAGGTGAGCAGTTGATCTCGGATCCTATTGAGGATGATCCTAGCAAGAACTTTACCTGGCACTGAGAGCAGTATTATCCAACTGTAATTGTAGTATTTTGGGGTTCATCAGAGGTGTGTTCTTGATCCTTCTCTGTTCAATACTTGCATGGACTGACTGTTGGGCAAGCTCGTGGGGTTCAATGGCAGTGGGGCTTCTGTTGATGAAGACAGATTTACTGATCTTGACTTTGCTGACGATGCTGTGATGTTCATGTAGTCAATGGAGGCTCTGATTGGGGCTCTCTAGAGACATCATGAAGTCTGATTTTCTGGGCTTGCAAGTGTCCTCGATAAAAAAACAACATCCAGGCTTTTTAATGACCTCTTGGGTACAGCCATCAGCAGTGTGTCTGTCTGTGGAGAGAATGTCAACCTGGTCAAGGGTTTACTTACCTCAGCAACGACATTCATGTCTCTGAATGTGGCACATTACCTGCGTTGAAAGGGAGTGTCAGTTATAGCACTATGGCCAAGTGGTGCGATTCCCCAACGGTGATCTGGCTCACAGGACCAGGCCAAGGTGACACCCACATAACACCTGGCTGCAGCAGATAGATGGTCATTTCCAAATGTTGAGAATGGACCCCATGTCTGCCTTGTGGATTGCCAACCAGGATCCCGAGCTGTTTCATCATGTGATGGGTGCAGCAACGTGCTGTACCAGTGCATGCTTCCCAACCTGTCCTGATTATAATACACTGATGAACAAAAATGTAAAGTTGAACTGATATAAATTTTTGGACTTTTATGCTATTTCAGTACCTGATCTATTATTGCCATATAGGATTTGATGTTCATAGTGTGAACACACATAGCACAGTTAGTTCTAAATATTTTCACACATATTTATAGTGTTTTGGTGCATTATACTTCTGAACATCACATACTGTATTTTTTTGTGGTGTATGTGCCTAGTGGGGGTGCCTTTGGTGATGGAAGTGAGGTGAGGTGTGGTGGAAGGGCCATTTTGAGCTTCAACACTCTGGTACCCATCAGGTGGATATAATTGTTCTGCTCTTTAGAAACTTCACAGTGAAAACAAGCTGGTGATATATAGGCATATGAACTCACAGAGATTACAAATGTGATGTATGCTTTTCAGTGTTATAAAATATAGAGTGTTATCTTGAAACAGTACTTAATCGGAGCAGACCTGAATATCTTCTATATAAACATCTACGTGTGGCAGTGTGTGTGTCTGTGCCTGGAAGTGAGAGGTGGAGTCGGGGTAAGGGCTTTGCCTCTGAGGTAACAGAAAACTCTCTTAGCCACTAATAACACAAGCAAGGCCAGCACATCAGCAAAATGAAATCTCAGAAGAAAGCCAAAGTCGCTTAGCTGCTAACACTGGCAGAACGGTATCCCTTTTACATTTCCTCCCGTCACTAATACACAAGCGATGCGAGCACATCAGCAAAACAAATCCTCCTAGGAGAGAGATGCCGAAAGTAGTTCTTTTCAATTACTTGACATCTGTACATTTCAGTTTTTTTTTCTGACGACTTCTATAGTTTCTAGGACCCCAGGCTTTTTACAGCATGGGATTACACAGCTAGTGTATATATATATATATATATATATATATATATATATATATATATATATATATATATATATATATATATACACTCACCTAAAGGATTATTAGGAACACCTGTTCAATTTCTCATTAATGCAATTATCTAATCAACCAATCACATGGCAGTTGCTTCAATGCATTTAGGGGTGTGGTCCTGGTCAAGACAATCTCCTGAACTCCAAACTGAATGTCAGAATGGGAAAGAAAGGTGATTTAAGCAATTTTGATTGTGGCATGGTTGTTGGTGCCAGACGGGCCGGTCTGAGTATTTCACAATCTGCTCAGTTACTGGGATTTTCACGCACAACCATTTCTAGGGTTTACAAAGAATGGTGTGAAAAGGGAAAAACATCCAGTATGCGGCAGTCCTGTGGGCGAAAATGCCTTGTTGATGCTAGAGGTCAGAGGAGAATGGGCTGACTGATTCAAGCTGATAGAAGAGCAACTTTGACTGAAATAACCACTCGTTACAACCGAGGTATGCAGCAAAGCATTTGTGAAGCCACAACACGCACAACCTTGAGGCGGATGGGCTACAACAGCAGAAGACCCCACCGGGTACCACTCATCTCCACTACAAATAGGAAAAAGAGGCTACAATTTGCACGAGCTCACCAAAATTGGACAGTTGAAGACTGGAAAAATGTTGCCTGGTCTGATGAGTCTCGATTTCTGTTGAGACATTCAAATGGTAGAGTCAGAATTTGGCGTAAACAGAATGAGAACATGGATCCATCATGCCTTGTTACCACTGTGCAGGCTGATGGTGGTGGTGTAATGGTGTGGGGATGTTTTCTTGGCACACTTTAGGCCCCTTAGTGCCAATTGGGCATCGTTTAAATGCCACAGGCTACCTGAGCATTGTTTCTGACCATGTCCATCCCTTCATGACCACCATGTACCCATCCTCTGATGGCTACTTCCAACAGGATAATGCACCATGTCACAAAGCTCGAATCATTTCAAATTGGTTTCTTGAACATGACAATGAGTACACTGTACTAAAATGGCCCCCACAGTCACCAGATCTCAACCCAATAGAGCATCTTTGGGATGTGGTGGAACGGGAGCTTCGTGCCCTGGATGTGCATCCCACAAATCTCCATCAACTGCAAGATGCTATCCTATCAATATGGGCCAACATTTCTAAAGAATGCTTTCAGCACCTTGTTGAATCAATGCCACATAGAATTAAGGCAGTTCTGAAGGCAAAAGGGGGTCAAACACCGTATTAGTATGGTGTTCCTAATAATCCTTTAGGTGAGTGTATATATAGTGTGACAAGGAGAGACCCGTAACATTGTAAAGGTTTGGGGCAGCCACCCATATAATATGTTCCTGGCTGCAAAAGTAAAAGGTTTTGTAGCAAGTAAAGTTTACAAGACAGAGTCCAAAACAGAACTGAATTCCAGAGGCTTTATAGGAAATCTGGAGGAAGTGATGTGGTCCTCGGGGCTGGGGCCAGAAGTGGCATTTCCAGAGTCGAGGCAGTGGCTCCAGGTGGGATTTCCTGGGAAAGGTCTGCAGGGAACTTAGAAAGAGTGTTAGTGCACCCCACCACCCCCTGGGCAGATGTGTTACCATTATTCTGCAAGCCCTTCAGCTGCCTCCTCTTCACACGTGTGTGACATATATATATATATATATATATATATATATATATATATATATATATACATATATATAATATAGAGTGAAGAGGGGGGCTGAACACACCCCTAGAAGACACGGTTGCTGCTCTGAAACCCTCTCTTTTTTTATTTATTAATTTATTAATAAGACTTGTAAGCATACCTAAATTGATGAGTTTGATAGGCCAGTGAGTTTGATAGGCGAGTGTCTTGGATAAAAACCAAGATCCAGGCCTTTAATAACCTTCTTGGCCATCAGCAGTGTGTCTGTCTGCGGAGAAAGTGTCGACCTTGTAGAGAGGTTTACTTACCTTGGCAGTAACATTCATGTCTCTGGTGACTCTTACTATGAAGTCAGTAGACGGATTGGGAGAGAATGGGGGTTCATGAGGTCGCTGGAAAGGGGTGTGTAGCACTCCCGATATCTATGCAAAAGGACGAAGGTCCAAGTCTTTAGTGTCCTGGTGCATCCTGTCTTGCTATGTGGTTGCGAGACATGGAAGCTATCCAGTGACCTGAGACAAAGACTGGACTCCTTTGGTACTGTGTTTCTCCGGAAACTCCTTGGGTACCATTGGTTTGACTTTGAGTTGAATGAGCAGTTGCTCATGGAGTCCCAAATGAGGCACATTACCTGCACTGTTAAGGAGCGTCAGTTAAGGCACTACGGCCATGTGGCGCGTTTCCCTGAGGGTGATGCAGCTCATAAGGTCCTCATTGCTGCGGACCGGAGTAGCAGATAGAGGGTCATTTCTGGATGGTGGGACTGGACTGCATGTCTGCCAGGAGGGTTGCAAACCGGGAACCCTAGTTATTTCGTCGTGTTGTGGGTGCGGCAACACACTGTACCAGTGCATGCTCCCCGACTTGACTTGACTCTTTGCTCCATTAGCTGCTTGCTTGTTGATGCTGCTGTGTCACATGATCTGCTTCTCGCATAACACTTTGGACATTTAAAACTTTATCCTTTTGTCTCATTGCTTTGTCTCTCTTCTCCCCCTGAGAGCCTCTGCTCCTGTTTGGGGTCCCGCTCCTGAGGCGCGCCCCTATGAAGAGGAAGATGATTTTCTATTCTTTTAATTGAGAGATTGAACTGACCACTCTGTCTACACATGAAGCTCATTTTACTTCTGAAAGAGACATGTTTGTTTGAAGTGTTTGAATAAAGTTTCTGTATCTATAATCTCCTAAATGTCTCTGTGCAATTCTGTGACCCAAGCGCAACAAGATATATATATGCAAAGCAGTTTTGCGTGATTGTTATCGTGTGAATTTATATTTCATTCCATCTAATATCCTAATTGGGGCAGCCCTGGGCATTTGGTGTCTTGGAGAGATCCCATGATTTGATGATGTTTTGTTTTTAGATGGCAAATCAGGCAAGGTATGCAACTCCTCTGCAATCCATGTCTAATATAATGGCTACATCTCCCAGGCATTGTTACTAAATGATGGTCTGACCCTGTGGTCCCCGTCATTCAAAGCTCACTTCCTCCCACAAGAGTGAATCAACTCAACATACTACAAATATAGTTTTCATTAATTATTTAATTTTAATTAATTAATTAATTTATGTACTCAGGCAAAACGGAGTGCTTAAAAGAAAGAGCGATGCTTGCATGCATGCATTTTTTTAGGTCTGTACAGTGAAAGAGTCTTTCACAGCCATTCTTTTCTATTGGGATCCATTGTGGCTAATAAACACCAGCAGCAGTATTGGGAGATGGAGGAATACAGGACAGTGAAAAAGGGCAATAGGATTGAGGCATCTCTAGCCTTTAAATCAGCCGCCAACAGCAACAATGGCGGCATCAAGGGAAAAATCACAAATAAATTTAACAAAAGAAAAACAAGAACAGGTATTAAAGCCCTGATAAAACCTTTTGTGTCTAGTTCTGCACCAGCCTGTGGTCCTGTTTTCAAACTTGTGTTTCTCAACTGGGAAGTAAATGATTCTAAAAAAATGTTCATAACTGTTAATTATAAAAATATAAAATAGCGTAAAAACTATTAAGTGATCTAGTTGAAACAGTTTATCATTCAGAAATAAATAAGATGCATAAAAACATAAGAAATCTGACAAATGAAAGGACACCATTCAGTCCATCAAGCCCGTTTGCTTAGCTGATTGTTATGATGTCCAAATATGTTATCCAGATTTTTCTTAATGGTTGTGAAGGTTTCCGCTTCAACTCCATGTCTCAGTAGTTTGTTCGAGAGTCCCACAACTCTTTGCATAAAGAAATTCTTCCTGGCTTCAGTTTTAAATGCACTTCCCTTTAATTTCCTGCTAATGATAACATAGTTGACTATAGTTTGTAAATATAATCCACCATGATATAAGGGTAAGTGACTGTATCTCTGTATGTCTGCTGTCCATCAGGTTGCTATTTTATTCCAACAGAGTGTCTTACAAACCTTTGTGTAAGAGCAAATCTTAGAAAGGTTAAAGCTCTCAGTTAAACTCCTATCAGTGTCTCTTAATCTGAATTGAATATAAATTTCTTTCATATTCATAGACAATGGTATAGTCTCTTCCCCTGTAAGTTAGTATGAGATAGAGCTTTCTTGCTTTAATAAGATACAGTGTGGTAATTAAGTCAGTTGTTGTTTAGAACAGGTCCCAGTACACAGGGACTTAAAAGACCCATTTTCAGCTTAGAAACGGGATAGACATACAGCTTTTTGACCATTTTGAAATGATCCAGAAATGATTGGAAATGGTTTAACTGAATAAGCAAACTTAAAGAAATGAAATAAGATTTAAGCTTTGAACAGAACCTATCTTAACAAGAACTTCTCTTTTTTTGCTATTTTAATTCTCTCTTTTTTGTGTGAACTGTTTTACTTTGAATTTTAACTAAAATGTTTAAAAACGAAGATATTTTGTCGGTGGAATCATTTCAACATGTCAGGCTTTTGTTGAATCCTACTTTTTAAGCCAGACGTGCTGAACTTTGGAAATTTTGGGAAAACGCAGCTACACTTTTTAATCATAAAACACACAAACATTAACACTGTTTTATGAATCCCATGTCAAATGGCATATGACAGAGACATATGCATTGCATTGGTCATTCCAACAGATGGCAAATCACAAGCATTTGTAGTTTGCTTTTACGATTGAACCTCCCTGAGTTAACTGCAATATATTGCTTTGCACTTTGAGAATACTTGCTGAAAAAAGCTATTTTACATTATGTTTAAAATTTGTGATTAACTGGACTTTAATGACTGTTTGAAAATTCCGTACTCAAATAAAAACTGCATTCTGTAATATGTATTACCTCTGTAGAGCAATTCCTGTTTATATTTTTTGTTGACACAGACTAACTTTAGGCTTTCATAATTTATGCTGACAACGCATATTTCTTAATTCATTAAGATTTAGTAGTGCAGAACCACTTGATATTATCTTGTCTCAAATACAAAATCAGATGCATTGATTAGGAAATTAAGAAAGCACATGATGCATACAGCTGTTAGAAGTGGAATGTATGACAGTGTCTTTCAGGGCACTGGAACATCACTTATGAATACAAGATGTTTAACTTTATGCAGATATACTGCTTAAATCAGTATGCTGTTCTAGTCTTGCCATAATTCTGTATAGATAGGTGTGCTCTGCTCTTTTGCACTGAAGTATGGGAACAAAATGAAAAGCAAGTGGTGTGTGTGACTTGTTGTCAACTGGCCATAGTTCATCAATTAATTAATGGACGGATATTGTTGGTTTCCATTTGTGTTTAGTCAGTTTCTGTCTTGTTCTTTGTGTGTCATAACAAGTCAGGATTTATATTTGTACCAGTTCTGTATTTAGTGATTAGCATAATCTATACTTGTATTTTAACTGAGAATTGTTCACAACACTCTGCGCCTGGACTCAGTGAAGAGTGCTATACTAAAAATAAGTTGTATTGTATTATACTTGTTGTGGTACTTTAATTCCACAGGTTAGGGATATTTTGCAACCACAACTGTAACCATTATTTCATATAGATAATAATGATCAAGTATCATATTGCACTAGTATATTTGCAAAGAAAATGCATAGCAAATTTACTTCATGTTATGTAAATTAGTATTCCGTGAGCAGTTACAGAAAGTGAAGAGCACACTGAATTAAAAGGCTCCATTAAAAGGTTTTTACTATAAAATCTCATACAAAAAAATGAAGTGTTTACCTTCTTCTAGTGTATGCTGCTGTTCCGTATTTTTAAATAGATGTTTTTGAGAGTTAAAGATAAGGGTTCTTTATTAGCAGAGCCTGGAAACATAACCACTTATTGTCATGTGTGAATCTGCTGTGTATGTTTCAGAATTATAAATAGAACTTTTACTTTTTTTCTTAGCACAGACAGTTGCTCATGTTCTCATTTCTGAAAGAATCCAAATGGAATAGAAAGCTGGGCCAATACTTTGCCAAAAGAGGAAGATAATTCAATTCAGTATTTTTTTTTAGGTGCGTGCTGTTCACTGAGTGCAGGCACAGAGTGCTATAAACTTTATACTTCCTTATACTGCCATGAGCACTATACTTGAGAAAATACAGTTAGCAAATGACAATTTGGACTGCTCTCAGACAACAGAGTAACTGTATATAAAAGGGCAGAGCAGACTCCTTTTCCTTAGATGTTCACTCATCTATTATGGACAATGAACATCACTCACTATACACCACCATAATTTAGCAGAGCAGTCTCTTTAGTGGTAGGCTGCTATCACAGACCTGCAATAAGGACAGATACTGTACAAGAGAGTTTTTGTCCCCAGAGTCATTAGACTCTTCAGCGCTTTAAAACAAGGGGCTGGGGTGGTTGAGCTCTGAACCTGATACCCCTTATGTGCTCATAAGCTATATTAGATGTATTAGATATGCACTACCAACATCTGATATCTTACTAGTGGGTCATTACTGTATAACCTTTCTTTTTTGTGTTTGCTATTACTCTCTTAGCATAAGCCATGTCTCATTATTGTATTTTATTTTGACACTATCACTTTAATATTATGTGCTGCCTGTCACTTTGGTAGTAGTGCTATTTGCACAATTCATACTGCACTGGCATTGTTATACGTACCATCTGGTGTACTGTGATTGCATTATTTGTAAAGGTATTTGCTATTTTTGTATTGTGTGCTTAAATGTTTGTATTTGACTTGGGTATAATTAATTCTTGGCTACTGGTAGTTGAATTTCCCTTGGGATCAGTAAAGTATCTATCTATCTATCTATCTATCTATCTATCTATCTATCTATCTATCTATCTATCTATCTAAACTATTCAATTCCTATTGCGAGCTTCCCATGATAAGCAGTCTTCATAATAAAATGTACTATTGTAGTGTTCCTTAATATTACATATTCATAAACCAAAACATTGCAAAACAGATTCAAATCAGTATGCAAATGCATAAGTTTTCATGTATGTTTTTTTAAACATTTTCTTTTTTATTAAAATAAAATTCAGTAATTTTAAATATTGTAATGAGCACCAAGGTGTAAAGACTGAGGCACATACCAAATTGTAGTTAAGTCCAAGCATTAGATGCAGCACCTTCCCACTTCACCATGGGAAACGTCTCAAAATAACAAAACCCAGCTTGGCAGTTTGGCACTGCTATTCTTATGTGGTTTTGTATGCTGCATTACTCATCCAGAATCCCTCATTGTCTTCCATTGTTTATTCTCCTTTAATCCTCTGAAGATCACTCATCTCTTGTAAGGGTTTATATTTATCTTATATTTATCTTCATCTACTAAATTTATTCTTGAACCTTCCCTGAGCTTGTACGTTGTATTGCAAATATTCCAAGGGTTTATGAAATGCAGAGCTCAGCATACCAGTGTGACATGTCCCACCAGTCCCACCCATCTTTAGGGTAATCTGCTGACTACAGTATGAACTTAAAATATTTGCACTGCATTAACATAATTTGGTAGGTGTTGCATGTTGATTAGTTTGAATCCTACCTGGCAGGTAGAAAATTCTTTGTTAGTTCTGGTAATTATGCTTCAAAGACACACAATATTCTATATGGTGTTCCACAAGGCTCTATCCTGGGTCCGCTGCTCTTTTCGATTTACATGCTTCCGTTAGGTCAAATTATCTCAAGGCATAATGTGAGCTACCACAGCTATGCTGATGACACACAACCGTATTTATCAATAGCGCCTGATGACCCTGACTCTCTTGATTCACTGATACAATGTCTCACTTGTGTTACTGAATGGATGAGTAGTAATTTTCTCAAACTAAATAAGGAGAAAATAGAAATTTTAATGATTGTCAATAGTGGATATAATAAGGTTATTAGAAATAAACTTGATGCATTAGGGTTAAAAGTCAAGACGGAGGTAAAGAGTTTAGGGGTAACTATTGACTCTGACCTGAATTTTAAATCACATATTAATCATGTTACTAGGACAGCATTTTTTCACTTAAGAAATATAGCAAAAGTTAGACCTCTTATAACATTGCAAGATGCTGAAAAATTAGTTCACACGTTTGTTTTCAGTCGGCTAGATTACTGTAATACACTGCTCTCAGGAGTACCAAAAAAAGACATCAATTGATTGCAACAAGTGCTAAATGCAGCTGCTAGAATCTTAACTCGGAAAAGAAAATCCGAGCACATTATCCCAGTTTTGATGTCACTACATTAGTTACCTGTGCCATTTAGAATTGACTTTAAAATAGTTCTTATGGTTTACAAAGCCTTATATAATCTTGCTCCATCTTATATTTCGGAATGTCTTACACCTTACACTCCAAATCGTTACCTTACAAATGAGTGTCTACTTAGAATTCCAAGAGCTAAACTTAAAAGAAGTGGTGAGGCGGCCTTCTGCTGTTATGCACCTAAAATCTGGAATAGCTTGCCAATAGGAATTCGACAGGCTAATACAGTGGAGCACATTAAAAAACTGCTAAAAACTCATTACTTTAACATGGCTTTCTCAGAGCTTCAGATTAGTTAAATCCCAATGCTCTGTATATTCAATTAATTATCATTATTATTCATGGTGGCTCCAAAATCCGTACTAACCCCTACTTTCTCTTCTGTTCTTTTTCCGGTTTTCTGTGTTGGCGATCTGCGCCACCACCACCTAATCAAAACACCATGCTGTCTCTACATTTATGGATTAAAGGCCAGAAATCCACATGACCATCATCATCAAATTCTTCCATGTGAACCCTGAATACAATAAGGACTGATTGAGGCCATTTATGTTAGGTAGAATACCTAGAGGGGGCTGGGTGGTCTCGTGGCCTGGAACCCCTGCAGATTTTTTTTTTTCTCCAGCCGTCTGGAGTTTTTTTTTTGTTTTTTCTGTCCTCCCTGGCCATCAGACCTTACTTTTATTCTATGGTAATTAGTGTTCCCTAATTTTAATTATTTATTTTGTAGTTTTTCTCTTTTTTCATCATATAAAGTTCTTTGAGCTACATTGTTTGTATGAAAATGTGCTATAGAAATAAATGTTGTTGTTGTTGCTGTAGTACATTCAAGTAAGAATTTCACTGTATTCTGTACACAATTACAGTATGACCCTAATAGCTATAATATAAAGTTACTGCAGTGCAAAGCCATCTAAATTAAAACTTATCTTTTTGTTTTCCTGAATAAACACCAAACATTGCTCAAATAATGGCTGTCCTTTTATCCTGCATGAATGCCTTACTTACCCATTTGCTGTGTGTCCTGACTGGATCTATGAAGAATGTATACTTCCTTTTAAGAATAATGAAAACATCAACACTCCGCCTGAAGCTGAGAATTCTCCACTGTGACAAAATCCTTTTCACTCACTGTGTACAGGCGTAGCAGTGACAGACTTGTGATTAGACCAGAAAAGCAGGCACTCTGAATTTGATTTCTTCATCCCTGACCATCATGCTAGAGGACTGAGAGCAATGCAAGATCCACTGCTGTACAATTCTTTCTTGATGTTGTCTACCCCTATTTTGGAATCGGTATCAGTGATAACCCTAAGCTCAGAAACACTGATCTAGACGGGATGACATGAATGCATGGATCATTCTCTTTAAGTCATAAAATGATACAAGTAGCATGATCTTAGATATTGTTTTGAGTTGAAAGAACCTGCTCTTAGCAACCAAGTTAACTTGTTTGTCAAATTGGTCACAATGATACACATCCTTAGTTTTTACTGAAACTGATATAATATTAGAAGTGGAATGTAAACAACCAAAAAAATGAATACAAATTTTAAAATCAAATGTGGAGTCTGTAATACAATTAACAAAAAACATCAGTTAGACACTTCCAGATCCTGGTACACAGAACACTAATAGAAGATAGCCAGAAGCATCAACATCACAAATTGTAATTTTCAAGAAACACTGTCTTCCTTGTCTTAAGAGATTACACTGCTTACAGCAGAAAGAAGCAGACCACTGAGACTTCAAAAGCTGGCTCAACAAATGATGTATGTCATGTTTCAGCCAGGGTGTGTTCCCTGGCATATGTTTAGTTTACTTTTCTGTGTCTGTTATTATTGTGAAGTATTACTTTCTGATGTTTATTGTATTTATGTGTTTTTAATTGCTATTTTTCTGTTTCTTTATTTATTATGTAGTAGCTGTCCCACACGGCTCTGCCCGCGTGATAATGAAACAGGAGAAACTTTAAAATTCAATAAACAAACAGGTATCACTAGCTTAGCAGAGGCAAGGTAGGCTCCAAAACATGGCCAAAGGTAGACCAATTCGAACAGAGGCTGGCACGTGAGTGAGGAGGGCTCCTCCCGGATCGCCACTCCTGACGCCACGCTTCCTCCTCCCCTTGGCCCGCAGCCTCTGTCTCGGTTTAGTGCAAATTTTTCGCTCCTGTAAGTGAACTATGATACTTAGCACGATGACAGAAGCCGCAAAATCAACCTGAAAAAATTTCAATCTAGCATCCGTTAAGTAGTTCTCTTGTGAAAAGCGGACAGACATACAAACTGACAGACAGACGTTGGATTTTATATATAGAGAGATATATTATGTGTTGTCCTTTTTCCAATGAATTTTGTGGGTGGCATCGACATGACACAGGGCCACTCTAAAATCATAGCTGCAGGATGGCCCTCAACCTATACCTTGTGAAACACCTTCAGTGGATCATTAACATTTGGAAATACTGCATATCGTGTGTACTGATTTTATGGACTCTGAATATTTTACTTTTGTTTGGAAAAGTTCTGCAATCAATTTCTTTGACCTCATGGCTTGTTTTTTTGCTCTGATACACGTTGTCAACTGTGGGACTTTCTATAGACATGTGTGTACCTTTCCAAATAATGTCCAGACAATTCAATTAAACCCAGGTGGACTCCAAAGGTGCAGAAACATCTCAATGATAGCTACACCTGAGCCAAATTTCAAGTCTTAATACAGGCTGACTCCAAAGAAGGTTTAGAAACAGCCCAATGATGTTCAACAGAATGGGATGCACCTGAACCAAATTTTAAGTGTCAGTGTGATATTTCAGTTAATTTTAAAATATATGTGCAAAATAATCCTAAAATCCTGCTTTTGCATTTTCATTCTGGCGTATTAATTGTTGCTTGATAAGGGTAACAATTAATTTAAACAGTTCTAGTAACATCAAAAATGAAAAAATAAAAGAGTGAATATATTCTAAAGGCACTGTATTTTAGACATTTAGGATATTTTTTAACTTTAAAAGTTTGTTCCTTCTTTGATAGGTCTGGGCAGGCCGAAGCCTGCCAATAAAGTTTAGTGTCAGGCTGCTTGGGGTTAGGCATATTAATTGGTAGGCCAGCAAAGGCTTCAGCCAGGTGGATGAGTTTTTTTTAGAGGCCTGTATTGTCAGCCATTCCCTGAAAGGCTTGCCTGTTAAATTTCCACTCCATCACCTAAATGTCCTCCCCAAATATTAAACAACAGTAATTTTTGCCTATGAAATACAGGTAAAATTCAATTACAACGAATATCTTTACAACAAAATTTTCATTACAACGAAGTATTTTTATGGTCCCGACAGCTTCCCCACATGACACGAGTATAGAAATCTCGTTATTACGAAGTACATTCAGAAGATACTTTCATTACAACAAAGTGCATGAGAAACCTTGAAATGCCTGAATGAATCATCCACAGAGCAGTTAGTTCTGTGGCCGTAGCTCAGTTGTGCACAATGATCCCAAACAGAAACAGTTTTTTTGAACTTTCCTCATACTGTTTTTTTTTTTTGCCTTTTTTTGTTTTCTGCGGTTCTCTGTGATACCTGTTGCTTATTGCTCGTCAATATTTGAAAAACATCCATTGGAATTTAACTCATTGTCACCCTCCTATAGAAATGTCAGACACAAAAAAACGATAACAGTTCATATTACAAAAAAAAAACCTAACTTTTTGCAGCTCTCGATTGCGGCAAATAGAAGAAAGACATTGCCAGTGAATTTGGAATTTCGCCATCGACACTGTCAAAATTCTTGAAAAACAGAGCAAAAAAAGTAGAAAAATCTCGGGTTGCAAACATACAGTATGTGAACTGCTACATTTGAAGACGTCGAAAAAGCTGTTTTTATGTGGTTCAGTGATGCTCATTCAAGAAACATTCCTATTAATGCGGCACTCATTCAAGAAAATGTGAGGTTTGTAAACTCTCTTGGGACCTCCCCCAATTAGAGAGCAAGCTGAAGAGCGTCCCGCAGTGCGATCTCCACGTCTGTACAGGGCAATAGCAGGCTCACAGATATGCTGCATCTCTCCGCCAAAGTAAACAGAAAAGAACTTGAGGGGTGATGCAAGGTTAGGAGCACGTATTGTAAATGGAGATAACAGATTTACTTGATCACTGACCGGCCACGACCCTGCCTGACTGCTGTGTCTGTGTATACCAGAGTGGCAGATCACGCTACAGTAAATAACTGTGCTGTTCCTGTTTCAAGCTGAATAAAGCTGGTTTTGCTAAATAACTGAGACTAAGCCTCGTGTTTTGGGGTGCAAGACAGGGACTTATAGCACGACCCCGATCTTTTATGATTTGCTTCTGTGCTTCACTACAGCGCTGTGAGCCGACTATTGCCCTGCCCCAGCAAAGGACAAACAATCTTCCACAGATGCTGCAATCACGCTTCAGGACGCACTTCAGCATGTCATTCCTGTTGGGGGAGGGGGTCTCAAAAGAGTTCAGAAACCTCACAATATGAAGAAGAAATAATGATTCGGCTCCTGATTGATAACTCTGCTGCCCGCAACATGGTTCCACATTTAGATACTGCTTGTGTTGAATTCCGCCTACCCAATTGCATGGCAGAGCTTCAGCCATTGGATTTGGGCATCATTCGCACCCTGAAAGTGTATTTTCGCAAGGAAATGCTGAGAAAAATTCTCGTCAGCATTACATACAATCGTGGTGTACCAACTGTACCAACTGACTTTGAAGTTAAGGCCATTTTATCTTCTCAGAGAACTGCAGTACATCATTGTGAGTGTAGTGTATATCCACCCCTCTGCTAAGGAGGAGGCTGCACTGAAGGAGCTACATGATCAACAAACATTAAAATATCCTGACGCCGCTGTGATCATTTTGGGAGATTTTAATCACTGCAATCTCTGGAAAAATATGCCTAAAATGCATTAGTTTGTGACCTTCCCCACCATGGGAAATAAATTACTGGACCACTGCTACAGTAACATTAGAAACTACAGATCTCCGAGATGTCACCCTTCCAGACAGCCTTAACACCTTCTTTGCCAGGTTCGACAGGCTGAATACAGACACACCGTCAAAGGCCCCCTGTGACCCCATGGACACTGCCTTTCAGGTGACACACACACACAGGTCCTGAAAGCCCTGAAGAAGGTGAACCCCTAAAAGACTGTGGGACCCAACGGAGTTCTTCCCAGAGTTTTGAAGGACTGTGGGGAACAATTAGCTGGTGTGTATGCTGACATCTTCAACCTGTCATTACCCCAGACAGTAGTCCCCCATATTTTTAAATCCTCCACCATTATACTAGTCCCCAAAAGATCGGAAACATCTACTCTAAACGATTTCAGGCCAGTGGCACTCACACCAGTCGCTATGAAATGTCTAGAAAAACTGGTTCTCACACACATCAACCGTATTGTCCCAGACACTGTTTGCCTACCTCCTCCATTCGATCAGTGGATGATCCGGTAGCAATAGCCTTACATCACATTCTGCAACACCTGGAAGGTAGCAGAATGTATGCCAGGATGCTTTTCCTGGACTACAGTTCTGCTTTCAATACTATCCGCCCGGGAAAACTAATCAAGAGGCTGACAGACCTTGGCGTCCCAACTCGCACCTGCAACTGGATCCTGGACTTATTAACAGATAGACCACAGGTGGTGAAAATGGGAGGACGGGTGTCTGCTGAGCTCACAGTCAGCACAGGATCCCTACAGGGCTGTTGGCTTAGCCCCAAACCTTTCACTCTGTACATTTATGACTGTGTCTCCACCCAGGACAACACCATCGTCATTAAATACACTGATAATACCACCATCTTGTGACTCATTATGGGGGGGTTGAGTCAAGGTACAGGACCCTGACAAAACAAAATTCTTCTCTATGGAGAGGAGAATGACCTCATCCTCAACATAGACAAGACCAAAGAAATAATATCGGACTTCAGGAAGAATCCTCCCCCTCTACAGCCTCTTATCATCAAAGGGACTGAGGTGGAGAGGGCCGACAGCCATAGATTCCTGGGATTGGAGGATTACATCAGACCTGAGCTGGACTTCTTAACACCACAGCCACAGTGAAAAAAGCCCAGTAAAGGCCATATTTTATTAGGTTGATCAGGAAAGCCGGCCTGAACCATCTTCCTCTCATCCAGGCCTACAGAAGACTGTTAGAGAGTATTCTCACCGCAGGTATCACTGTCTGGTATGGGAACACCACACAGGCAGAGAGGAAGGCTTTGCAAAGAGTCATAAAGACTGTGGAGAGGATCATAGGGACAAAACTTCCTTCCATGGATTTTATGTATGCATATCGTTGTCAGAAAAAAGCAGAGGGAATTATTAGGGAATCACTCCATCCAACTCACTCTCAGCTCAGACAAAAAAACTGTATGTACAGTCAGACACAGCAGAGCGGACAGCATCATTACTCACAGAACAAGGTTTTTCAATAGCTTTTTCCCCGCCACAGTCAGACTGATGACAAAACAAAATTATTGAATATGTGTAATAACCTCACACTACATCACTTCACTTGTCATGTAAATGATGAGTGAAAAATGTGCAATATTTTAACTGTGCAATACCTACAATATATTGTATTTTTTGTGTAGATATTACCACCTTTCTGTATAGTGCTGGTATAATCTGTATTATTTATTATATTGTTTTACTGTTATTACATTTTTTTAATGTTTTACTATGACTCGGACAGAGCTCTGCACAAGAATTCCGATGTGCTTTGACTGTTGGTTTTATGCACAAATGGCAAATAAAAGAACCTTGAACCTTCGACCTTATAGGCAGGAGGAGATTACAATTAAGTCGAAAGAAGCTATTGAAATGATTGCAAACACCTGGATACAAGTTAAAGAAAACACTATAGTAACAAATACAGAATCTCATTACAACAAAATTTTCATTACAACAAAATATTTTTTAGGTCCCTGGGAGTTTGTTGTAATGGAATTTTACCTGTATATAAAAAGTGTATCTTAAAGGGCTTTACAAAAAGTAAAGGAAAAATACAATTGCAAAAATAAATTAAAATAGCAAACAATTAGATCATTCTCCTTTAATTCCTAAATTTATACTCAATTGTAAGGACTAGATAAAAAAATAATGAGAATGAGTCACAACACTGCCCCATTCCCAGTAGGAATCTGAGCTACTGCTTGTTCAGACTTAGCCAATAGATATCCTACTGTATTTATCCCTGCTAACAACAAAAACAACTATTAACTGAATGAAAGTAGAAAATATTGATTATATTAAATTAAACATGTTAAACAAAAATAGATATACATATATATTATAAAAATAGACCATTAGAATAAACATAAGAGACAAAAAGCAATGCACAAATGAAACTGTATTCCCCAACTAAACCCCACCACCTATGCACATAAAAAATGAAGAAAAAAAAAACTCACAAAGACAACTAATGCACAAAAAGGACAGTCCAGTTTTAAAATGTTTAATGAAATCCAAATGACCAGGACAAATGTATGAGACAAATGGGATGTTTTACCACCAAAAAAATGTCCCATTCTGACTCCTGTTAATGGGCAAAGACCTGTACATACACATTCACATTCATAAACTTACAAAAGAGCAGCCACAAACAACATTTATACCATAGACGGAAATAAACATTTGTATTTCTACAGCACTGCTACAATATTACCATTTGCTACAGGCCTTGTTTAAGTTATAGTTATAATGGCTAAAGTCAGAGTGCAATTTAATATCATATACTACAGTCAAATATTTAGAGAAAAATAAAGCTTCCAGCTGATTTGATGCTGGAGAAAGTAACACTCCAGTGTAGTGTAAAAGGGGAGTGCCTTCAAGGAAGTACAGCACATCACCTCTTGTTCAGCAAGCAGACAGAGAAAACTTTCCAATTAACATTCATATTTCCTTGCAGTCATTTGTGTGTTTTCTTGGGCCAGCTTCTTGAACACAACTGCTTTATGCAGCAAATCTAAAGCAGCGGTCTCACTTTGACAGCTTGATTGCCTGTCAGCTTTCATTGGATTTAACAGATACTCGTGTCAACCTCCTAAAGTTAAAATTATTGGGAACAGAGATTTGTTTGAAAGAGTAATCAATAATATTGATGAGCATTTTTAGGTCAGGTTCTGGTAGATTAGAAAAGACTTGTTTACTGGTATTTCCATTTTTTTATAAATTAGCCAGGAGACATTACGGGAAATTAAGTAATAATAAAAAGCAAAACATGGATTTCAAGCTTTCTTCTAAATAAAGAGAGCAGATATGGCTTTTTTGAATGTATGAAGATTTTATGTTTTTTTGCACATCAAAGTGTATGCTGAATTAGGCTTATTTTAATTTGCATTAAATTACCTTTTACTTGCATTAGCATTATCTCAAACCTAAAAAAAAACTACCTAAAACAAAAACAATTTTCTATACAGAAAAGATGTAAAACATGTGCCCACATTTACAATACAGACTGTATAGTTATACCACACTGTCGACCCGAACATCACATAAAGGGATCATTTTCCTGCAAATCATCTAATGCGGTCTACCTAATTCTCTGCATGAAATGTCCTGTCACTGCACTCTATGTGGGAGAAACTGGACAAACACTCCGCCAGAGAATGAATTTACACAGGTTCCATATTAAACATGGCAACACAGATGTTCCTGTAGCGGCCCACTTCAATAGCCATGGACACTGTCAGAGGGACTTTAAAGTCACGGTGCTTATGGGCAACTTCAAAACGCAGCAAGAGAGAAAAGAATGGGAAGTTAAGCTCATGTTAAAATTTAATACATTACAGCATGGCTTGAATAAAGACAAGAGTTTTATGACCAGATATGAAGATTGTTTACGTCTTTCAGAATGACACAGACCACCTGACTATAGCCCCATATTGTTTTAAAACTCATTAAAAACGTCAAAAGACTTTTTGGACTGTTATCTTATCCAAAAATCTTGACCATACATTGTTCTTCTCTCTCTTGTTAAATTAACCCTAGCCTTAATTAATCTATTATTTTTTTACATTTAAGATTCCTGATTTAAAGATTTACCAATGTTGTTTCTTGTCCTAGTGTGTGCATATAAACACAGGGAACTCCAGTTTCTGTATTACATCTTGCCTGAAGAAGGGTCCTGGTTTGCCTCGAAAGCTTGTATATTGTAATCCTTTTAGTTAGCCAATAAAAGGTGTCATTTTGCTTGGCTTTTCTCTATATGTACACATATAAATGAATGGGGTTTCTTAAAATGTGTTCTGCCTACATAATTGTATATACATCACTTGACTGCTCTAAGATGCAAATCACTTCATAATTTGTAATTGTGAAATTACTAACAGTTATGTTTGTCCTCCCTGTCACAAATGAAACATAAGAATATCAAGCACAGTTACACTATCAAATTTTGCATGGAACATCATGACAGTGCAACAAAAAGTCAGAGAGACAGGCCATAGAGTGTTTAGCAAAACCTCAGTTGGTAGCATTTGACATTTTTTTTCCAGAAATTGCAAAATCCTTGTGCTGCAACAATTTTCTACATCATTTTGTGTATATATATGTGTATACAAAAGATAGTAAGTGTGTGATTGAGAGTCACAAACATGCTGAAAATCTTTGAGGACAGTAGGCCGGGACTTTCACTTGCCTAAACCTCATAAGGAACAGGAAGACTATAATACACTGGCTTGTACCCAAAAGGGTTACGTAGAGAAAGAAAAGGAAGGATAGGAATTGAAGGTTGGTACGTTTGAAAGAGACAGTACTGCTGCATTAAATTATTTTATTGAGGTTTGCGCACATCCCAGCAAGCATCTTGCGGAAGGCAGGAACAATTTCTGAATGGGGCACCAGTTGATTGCTTCCACTGCATCACCATGCCCCCATGTTTAATATATGCTTTAATTAATTTCCTACCTTGTGCCCTGTGTTGGCTGGGATTGGCTCCAGCAGACCCCTGTGACCCTGTGTTAGGATAGAGCGGGTTAGAAAATGACTGACTAATTTCATCATAAAAGTGATATCCAGTATATATTTAGTATTTAAATTGTCCAGAGAATTGAAATATTATAAATGTAATGTATTATGTGTCCTGTCGGTGTAAGAGAAGGCTCCTTTAAGAAGCATGTAGTGATACACACACATAGAGCACACAGAAGAACACAAAGACTATGAAGCATTTAACATGCTACTTTAATTACGATGGTATCTGAGAAATGTTAGTAAATTAATCATTGATTTTAAGATTAAGTTTATGACGTTATACTTTAATGACAAAATAAACTACAAGATTAAAGTGGACATTTCAACCATTTTTTCACTATGTCCCTATTTTTTTCTCTGTGCCCTAATACTCTTCCGTAAGACACTCAGATGGTGGGCTACAACTCGCCTTTTCATGGCGACTTTGAGATCTGACCACTTCTTTTTTTTATTTCAGGCACTGTGTGACTTTCTGAACTGTAACTTCCGAGTTTCTCCGCCACTCTGTACTTGATCACCTTCCTTTTGTTGTTTATACCATTACTTAAGTCAACAAATAGTACGCTTCAACTTGCCTCCATTTTGCATTTGCTGAAATTCTTTTCTTCAAGTGCTTTTGCCTGTGTCTTTTAACCAAACACTAAACAGGGAAGGTGATATTTATATTTATTTGCATATTCAAATATGCAAAGTTCTGGGAGGAGTAGGGGTGGGACGGCAGACGTTACTTTTCACGCTGACTGGGTTTTATGGAGCGGAAGTGTGTGGAAGCTGACTTACGCATGATTTTGTGCATCTGAATTTTTTGGGGTGTATGCGCATTTCCACATGGCCAATTTAAAATTAACAGTCAACATAAACACACATGGTTTTGAGTTGTGAAGTCTTTCTCTCTCTATAGATATATATACATATTTGCTTTTTTTGAGGTTCTCCAGTTTTTCTAACACTTCCTAACTTAGCTTAAGTTAATTATAAACTCTTAAGCTGGTCTTATATGACTGGATTTTATGTGTACATAAGAGTGCTGTATGCTACTCTGGTAAATTTGTATACCTTTTGTTGTATTTATCAGATATTAAAATAAATAGAAATAGTGATTTTTTTATTGTAGAAAGTGTTCTGTACTTGATGAATGATAAGTATGTTACATAAGACTAAATTAAACCAAATTTAAATTTAACGATAAATTTAAATGATTTGACAGCCATTTTTAAAAATTGTGGCATATTGCCAATGGTCAGTCGTTTTATTCCATTTTGAGTTGCCCACATAGGCTTTGGCTACCCCATCCTTAAATTGGATTAAAAAAATAAAAGAGAATGGATTGATATTTATTAAAGTAATGTACCAGTTTAAGGTAATTTAAAAAAAAGGAAAATGTTACAAAAACACTTAAAATGAATAGAGTCTCCATATATATAAAAAAAAAATCACTGAAAAAAACATTTTCTGAAACGCAAAAAAAATAAATAACTTGTAAGAAGCAATGCACGTTTTTGGTGAGTAAAGCAAATGCAAAGTAACAAGAAAAAATGGTGAACTACAAAATGAATAAAAACTGAGCAGAATCCATCAACTGAAAAACAATGGAAGAGTTTTACATAGCATTTCATTTTTTTAAATTAAATAGGTTTGATAAAGTACAAAAAAATGTTTTACGAGGGTAAGGGATGTCCCTAATAGGATTCTATTAGTTCAAGTCACAACAGAGGTAACAAAAGCCTTTTCTGTGTCGAAATCTTATGCCCTTCTGCGGCCTTCCTTATCTAAGCTTTCCCCTGCTATTTTACTTTAGTAGTGTTTTCAAATGTTTCCTGTACTTAATTTGTTTTGGGTATTCATTTTTCACACATTCCTGAATGTTTTTTGTTACTTACTCCCATAAGTAGTCATAGGATGAACTGCTCTGAACATAAAACAAGCTCAAAGAAGAGAAATGAAAGTAAAGCACCATAGTCCAGTAGTGAGGAACACTTTAGGAAAGCCAGAAAATGTTGGGTAAACCCTGGAGAGTTGACCAGACCAGAGAAAGAGACAGAAGCCACTGAAGATAAGTGGAGTGCAGGCATTAGAAGAAGAGATATGACCTGATTTTTATCAATGAACTGATTCAGAAATGGGCACTGTATTGTATTTTATGCAACAATTTTTATGTTGAAATCAGCTGTGTGTGAGTCATGGCAGGTCCAATTAGGCTGCTGTGCTCAGAGGTGTGTCTGCTGTGTAAGGTCTACTCTGTGCATAATATAATAAACAAGGACTTGCCTGCATCCTCTGTGCCACCTGTATTACTGAATGTAGATATTCTAATAGAATAATTCCTTTTTTAAGTGTAATGATATACACGACATAACAGGTAACATATTTGTACACTACTTATCACTACAGTCTTACAAGTCCAGGGCCAAACCTACAAATTCTGGCCTGGTCACCATCTTTTTGGAACACCAATATTCTCTTTGTGTCCACATCACTTTTCTGCAAGTAGACTGATTGCTTCCTCCATCAGAAAGATTCATAACTTGTCTGATACAACAGCAAAGGCACCACATCCAGGGCTGGTTCCTACCTTATGTCCTTTCGCAGCCCTAAAATTAATGTTGGGCTTCCCTAAAGTGGAGTGACAAGAGGTTTTTGTGAGAGTGAGGTATACAGAGACACAGCAAGTGGTTCTGAGTCAGAATTCTTTACTTTTGCAGAAGGGAAACTTAACAGCAAAACACAACTCACTAGTCTCTGTAAAAGCAGGGGGTTGATACAGAATTTTTAATTTACTGTATGTCATCCATAAATTGCTAAATAAGGAATAAATGTGTTACATGATTAGTTAACTAATAATTAAAAATAATCTGTTGCTGAGTAAATTTATTTTTCAGCAAGCACCTTTGCTTCCTCCAGATCTCTTTCCTCCTCCTTGCATTTATTAGTAGCACCTCTTCCGATGCTTTCTGTGTAGTGCCTAGTAGTTCTTTTGGAGGCATTTTTTTCTCCTATTAAGGCTTTGCAATGGGAAACATACAATTAAAAGCCCGATAGATTATTCTAAACAAGGCAGGGAGTCTGGTGTATGTATTTAGGGCATTGGACTGGCAAACACATGATTGTAATTTCAGTTCTTGCATTTAACCTATTGAATGACTAAATCTGTAAGTTTTTGATAGATTGATAGAACTTTATTTGTTTTTAAAGCATAATATTATAATTATTGTCACGTTATCTCATTCTCAGTCCCATGTAATACAAAACCATATGGCCACAGGGGGCTGCAGGCTATGCCAAAAGCAAATGGCAAAGCGCAGGAAATAGCAGTGTATGAGCCAGTCCATTGCAGGGTCTACCTACCAACACATTCCCATTCATACTGATTATCCTAACCTGCAGATCTTTGGCAATGTGAGGAAAAAACAGAGTAGGTGGAGGAAAACACAGGAAGAACGTGCAACTCCTACATCTAAATGTGGGACATGAACCAATAAGCTGGATATGTGAAGTAGCAGCACTGACCACTGTACTACTATTCTGCCTATTATTATTATTTGCAGATTAGGTAATGAATGGTTGGAAGCCGGCTTTGGGAACGATTCTATTATACATGAATGCCATGATATGGACCCTTGTTGCCTAACCACTTCACCACATTGCCACACACAATATACATATATCCATCTGTTTTCTCAAACTGACATCACTATTTGTTTTATCACACTATAAAGTCAAACTGACCCTGCTCACTCGCTCTCTCACAACACCAAATGTTTTATTATCTCCTTAAAGCATTAAATCTGCGTTTATCAAATGCACAGATTCTTCTCATGTAAGCTCACAATTATAGGTTACATCTCTCCTGCTCCTGTCGTTTTTTCTATTCCTATACTTACTAACCTTTAGGAATATACAGTCCGCAGTTGTAATGCATTTTCTACCAGGACTATAATCCAGGACACTTCACCCAGGTATGACTGTCACTGTATCTTATTAACTTGGGGAATTCTCTTTCTCATCCCAGTTGACCTAGGTTAGAAAATAACACTGTTTCCCAGCCCTTGGCAATAAAACACATGAAAAGGTGCAAGCAGGAAAACAAGCATGATAAGTTTTAAGCAAATAATGTTTAATGAGCAACACATTTATTATCAAACTTTTATCACATTTGCAGTCATTTAGTTGGTGTGGGATCTGCTTCTTTAAGGATAAGATGTTGTTTGGAAAGGACAGTTGCCAAAAGGGGATTTAACCTGGACAGGTAAAAGCAGAAAAAAGTTAGAGAGAGGCATCTGGAGGAGAATCAAGGAGCAAAAATGCACAAGTGTGAGAAATACAAATACAGAAGCCACCAACCGGGAACTTTAGCCTTGATATACACGAGAGAGACATCTCTGAAGAAGAATCTTTTCTTATGTATTGGTTTAAAGTGACCAACCATTTCCTAGTAGGACAGAACATTTCCTTTTATGTGTCGTGGCTTGCCAGACATTGTCTTCCTGCTACCATCTTCCTCTTCCAGGATTGTAAGATTTTGAGTTTTAACTGTTGTGTTCAACTATACATCTGTTGAATCGGATTAAAAATTTCACTTGTGCAAGCTAATTTGCAAACTTGTGCATATGTGAATTTCCCCATGGGATTAATAAAGTATCTACAGTATCTATCTATCTATCTATCTATCTATCTATCTATCTATCTATCTATCTATCTATCTATCTATCTATTATTTTGGGAATATGTTTGTGTTGAAAAGTGATTGTAACCTTTTTTTGTGGAGTTATTATTACACTTCTATATCTTGTCTGAAGGGCCCATCTTCACCAGCAGGTCCTTCAGAGGAACAGCGGGTAGAGGTGGCAGAACTTTCTGGGTCTGGAGGAAATGGAACGTGATGAGCCTCTAGAAATGCATCGTCTTGAGGATCCATCTGTACAACCACTTCTGGTACCACTTGTCACGCTTGGGTCACAAAGTTGCACAGGAGCACTCAGGATTTTCCAAGAGACAGAAACTTTATTCCAGAACAGGTGGAACAAATACAAGACACTTTCAGGAACGATCCGGCCTCACAAGGGACAACTATCAAACCGGCTGCTTCGGCTCCGGCTCTTGGTCCACAAAGCACAAAATCTTCCTCCTCAAAGGGGCGCGGTGGCTCGGGGGAAGAGAGAGAATGCAGTGAGAAACTAGGATAGCCGCAGCATGGTGTTTTAAATGTTCGAAGCCCCTTGTGCAGCAAGCAGAAGGCTAGCAGCTGATCCCGCAAAGAGGAGATGAAAAGCTGTGTTTGTTTCCCATTGAAACACTGTTTAAGAGGGTGTTTTGGAGGAGCTGCCAAATCCTCTTCACCACTTTCACAGTATATATTACAAATCACTAAGTCTTGGTCTGGGATTATTTCTGAGTGGATCAGTAACACTTTTTTTGTTATTAGTAAATCTTGTTCTGAGACAGCATGTGGTTGTTCTGGGGCTATAGTCAGATTTGCAGGTTTTGATACAAACTAGTGGCATAAACGAAAGCAAATAGCGTGTGGTATTTCATACTACACACCTTGGTTCATACTGTAGTTCTGATGGAGATCAGAGACACGTCTAATGTGCATGTCCATTCTAGGCGGTGTTTATCTTAGCAGTAATTAAAAACTATTTTGGCGACTTTTTGTCCTGCCTCAGAGACTTCTCTCTCTGGTCATCATCTGATCTACTCCCTGTTTAGCTCTCTTTCTATCCAGCCCATTGTCTAACTTTATGCAGCTTGGTGCCCTGTGCCAGTCCCATTTGCTTTGACACTTAATTAAAAAACCTGTCACTTATCCCACGAGTTTTTTTCCTGGAAAGAGAAAGGGTGCTAAAGTTTCCTTGTATCCAGTATTCAGAGCTCATAACCAGTCAGAAGTGGAAAAAACAGCTTCACACCCAAAAGGGAAGCACTGAGTTATAACAAAACACCTTTGTGCAACCAGTTTCAAGAAGATCTTAGCATGTTTGTGTTACCTTGTATTCAGATGCAGGACATTCAACCCCAAATGGCTAACGTAATAGTAACTCTTTTCAGTGGTAGCATTCCTAAAAACCCAGACCATGGGATAGGTGAGGAAGCCTATATAGTGAAGCATCTTCTAAAATCATAAAACGCAGAAGTTCTTGAGTAAAACACACAATTCTACAAAGTCTGGTCTTACAATGCCAGAATCTTTTTTCACTTTTCAGTCAGTATATGTGGTTACTGACAGAAAGCTGCTTCATACTTTTAAGTAACCAGTTCAACCTTTAAAGGAAATATACTGATAATTACCACAAAAGGCAAGATGTTACAAATACACAACAACAAAGTCAAACAACAGAAAGAAAGCAAGCTTCAGAAAACAAATGCATTTTGTGCAGTCCTTAACTCAGTTTTTTTTTTTTTACTTCAGTCCTGAACATAACTTGTATTCTTCATTACACAATTACACAGCTTCATCAGATGTGACAATATACAAACAATTATCACAAAATGTTACAGATACACAGCAATAAAGTGAAAAAAAAGCAACAAAACAACTTTCAGAAAACACATTAATTGTTGGCAGTCCATAAGTCTGTTCATTTTTCTTCATTCCTGGACATATTTTTCATACGCCATTACATTAACAACTACATCATTGTGAGGTGCAAGACAGAAACCAAAATGAGAAATTGCTGATTTATTACAGACAGAGAGTAACTCATACCAGGACAAGTACAGTAACAGTCATTAACTTAACATACATTTTTTTAAATTTAGGAGACAATATAGAGAAAGTAAGTAAATTACAAACAGATCTTGATACCTGGACATGGACATGATAACCATGACTATACACTGTTTAGGAAATAAAGAGAAAAGCAGTGAGATAACAAAATCACTTTAGCGTTTGCATTTTTCATTTTATGCCTAGTTTAGTAGTACTGCTTCGTATTACTCACAATATATATAACGTTTGTAAAGTATGGCTACAGTAATCCAAGACTAAGTGAAAACCTTGGAATTATTCCCTTCTTTAGTCGTACCATACTTACTTGTATAAGAATTGGAATTGTGTATAGCACAGTGAGTTGATAACAACAACATTTCTTTAGCACATTTTCATACAGCACTCAAAGTGCTTTACAAGATGATCATTATTATCAAATCCCTTTTGTCTTTGTTGGAAAGCTAGAACAATTGTTACAAAAACACGCTTTGAAGTGCCATAGCATGCATAAAATTTGAACATGATACACAAATTATCACTGGATAGAGAACATCCCATGTGTTATCTTTGACCCAACTCTTGGATTGATTTAGCATTTGTCAGTTTCAAAGCATGAAATAAATGCAGTATTTATCCATACTTTGTCTCAGTCATAACATAAATCTTATCAGACTGTGACTAAATGACAGTGTGAATGACTGGGCTGATTAAGCTGCTGTAAAAATGACTCTAGGAGAACTGAATTGGGCCTTGTAGTGGAAATCAGCAGAGTTGATCTGTGGCAGAAGGAAGAGCAAAACTGTCAAACAATAAACGACTCGGTGTTGTAATTAGCATAAAATAAACAATTTGTGCTGAGCTGGTCTATACTTTGAATATGCTTGTCATTTTTATTAACAGTAGATCCACTGTAATGACTTCTCAGTTGCAAGTTTTAAATATGACCTAATTCACAAACTCGTCTGATGCATGTAAAACAGTTACCTAATTATTTCTTTTGGCCCTAAGCCGAAACTGTTTTAACTCAAGCATATGTTTTATGTTCCTGCTAGTCTGTTAGATTTAGAAGTAAATGTTTCGAGATGTGATGATGTGCAAGTCATTAGACTCCAATGTACTGTAGTGAGTTCTGTAGCAGTGTGAAATTCAAGACAGGGTTGCAAATAAGGCATAATGAAAGCCTGCAGGCTTGTAGCCATTAGTCATTCAAGAAAGGAGCATCTGCTTTCATCAAACTGGGTAGGCCTCTGCAGTATCAGTGTTTTGTGTTCCATACAACATTTTGATGCTTTATTAGTTGCCCCACAAGTAAATTCAGTTTGTGAATAAGTTGCAAAGACCAATTATATTACTTATAGCACTTTCAAAAAAGTGGGTGGCATGGTGTTGCCATACTACCTAACAGCTACAGAATAATGGATTTAATGTCCATATGGATTTTGTATGTTCATCCTGCTTTTGTGTCAGGTGTCTCCATGGGCTACATTTTCCTTTCATATCCTAAACAAAAGCAAAACGGATTGGCACTGATTGGCAGCTCAAAATTGGCCCAGTGAGTATGTGCATTTGGGAGTTCCACAGGGTTAGCTGTATACAGGGTTGGATGCTGTTGTGGGGTACAAAATCTATAAATTTTGTTCTGTATTTTCATTATATTTTGCTCAAGATAACAACAGATGAACTAAACACAGGACACATCAAAGTATATCCTCTTCCCAGTTGTAACTCACTTTTAAAACAGCTGTTCCAGCAATAAAAGGAAGACATGCCGGTGCCTAAGGCTATCAATTACTTTATAACCTGAGAAAGGATGGACATTTGGGACAATGAGTTGCTAAATGGGTTTACAGCCTGGAAAAGGAAGACATGCCAGTAGGTACTAAGCAACATCAAAAAAAGTTTTATTGTTTGGGAAAACAGACAGTAAATTCATTCATCATGTTGACAGCAAGCCAATCAGAATATCTAACAATCACATCTTGCAAAACCCCCGATAGAGTTTTATAATAAATATGCCTCATCTGAAGAGTAGCACAGGAGGGAGAAAGAAGAAGGGACAAAGATATCAAGAGAAGGGAATAGAGTGATGTCAGAAGAGGGCAACGTGCGGCGGTTTCCATCTGATTGTCAGAAAAGTATCTCATGAACAACTACAAGTGCTAGATCACAAGCCGCCTGCGACATTCATTCTTGTCATCTTCACTTCTTAGTAAGCTTTTTCTAAAGACTATATATAGCCAGACTTTACTATCAGTCCTATTTTCTACTATTCTTTGTTCTACTGGTAGTATTTCTGTAATAAATACCATGCTGCTTTTAACTTTCTATGCTTTGTCTTAATGTCTAGAGTGATTGAAGTAATAAGGTCGATTTCTTTGAACACCTGGTGCAGCCGGAGGCTTGCCATTACCTATGTGCTACGAGGTTTATTAAGGGCTGAGGGTGTAAGCTCCATCCAAAAATAGGGAACAACATGTTAAATAAGGCACTCTTGGCTGATAAATGGCCTATTGCTAAGAATGCTGAGCCTTTGTATGTTTAAATGTATTCTTGGTGACCAAGAAATAATATTTAGGTCTGAGATATCTTTCAAACATTGTATGTTGTTTATGCTGATAATAAGTAAGTCTCTTGAAGTGCTGAGAGAGTGGCACGTTGTGTTATTCCTACAGTACTTGTGTGGTATAAAGTGCTAGAGGTTAACCAGCTGTGTGTGTGTCATTTAAAGGGCACTGTTGAGGGTCTTTGTGTATGCGTATAGCTATGTATGCGTGTGTTAATCTTAAGGTCCAACAGTAGACCAACCCGGTAATGAATCTGATGAGTACACTTACCCCTAGGTAAAGGGTAAGTAGAGGGAAATACCACAATAATACAGCTGCTCATAGGCTTCAGCTCCCCACGGAAACAAAACTGGATTATTGTGAAATGTAAATACCATTTATGACACAAACAAAAAAGGGGTGTGATAATTCACAACAGAACTCCAACAAAACCCAATGATCTACTGACACTGGCACTCTAGCCACTGTAAAAAACCTCACACTGTTCCAGTGTGGTGCTGAGGTGTAACCCACTGCCAATCCAGGTGGTCTATCCCTACCCCTACCTACCATGTTTCATACCTCATAGATATATAGAATTTTATTTGTCCCTGGGGGGAAGTTTGGCTTTTTTATAGAAGCTCTTTAAATGAATAAATGCATAAATAGATTCACCAGCGACCACGGTGCTCACCCAGGGGCTGCAATCTCCCACTGCCTTCCACGGCCTTATTCAGCAAGCTGTCCTCAATAGTGCTCGCTCCTGCTCCTCTGAAAATCTCAGCAGGAGTGACCCAATCCATCTGCCCCTGAGTGCTGGCCCAGTTATCTGTCATTATTACAGTGAGCATTCTCACTCGCTTGCTCCTGCACCGGCTTCTTCGCCTCCTGCCTTCTTCTCTTACTCTTAACCTTCGTCCTTCTCTTTTTTTTTGTCTTCCCTCCGCACGCGCACTTTCCCTAATCATAATGGGGACGTGGCACAGGTGTGGTGATTAGCAGCTCCCGGCATCAATTATGGACACAGGTGACCCCACACCTGTGCACTTCAGTGCAGAAACGCCCATGCTCGCATCACGTCAGGGAACTGCTCTGGCCACACTACCACACCCCCTCTAAGCGCTAGGACCCGCTGTAACATAAGGTGTTCAAGTACCTTGTGGAGTTATCTACAAATGACAGTAAAGGTTGACCGACACATTCGTACAAAATTCTGCGGAGTTATGCCAGAGTGCCATTAACATTTTGACACAAGCTCTGTGTAGTGACTAATAAGGAGATTGTGGGTGTAATTTAGAAGAACAAAGCACTTTTGTAAGGATGCTGTGCTGCCTCTCTGTGATCATGTACGCTTCCTTGCTACAGTGTCACTGCTTCTGTGGATAAAGACAATTCATTTGAGCATAGCTTTGAAAATCCTCAGTTTTACCAAATACAAAATACCAAATAGGGTAATTATATACCTCAGCTGGAAATATCTAAAAAATCCTTGAGAGGAGCAGGAAACCTTGGATGGACTCTGTCTGTAGACAGATATTTTCAAGGCCCTCCAGAGATGTTGGATTTGTTCACATCAGTGTTCTGGCTGGGCATCTCAAGGACATTTCCAGAGTTGTCCCTATGCCACTTCTGCCTTGCCTTTGCTTTGTGCTTAGGGTCATTATCCTGTTGAAAGGTGAACATTTAACCAATTTTGAGGTCCAGAGCACTCTGGATCAGGCTTTCTATAAAGATATCTCTGTACTTTCCTCCATTGAGCTTTTCCTCAACTGTGTCTAGGCTTGCAGCTGCTATCTCTGAAAAACAACCCCACAGCATGATGCTCTACCACCAATGAAGTGGTATTAGTATTGGTCGTGGTATTGCATAGATGTGAAGTCGGTGCCTGCAGACATGATGCTCATCTTGGTTTCATCAGACTGGAGGCTCTTATTTCTCAGTCTCAGAATCTTTTTTGTGCCTTTTTGCAAACTCCAAGTGGACTTCCATGTGTCTTTCACTAAGGAGAGGCTTCTGACTGGCTACTCTGTCATAAAGCCCAGATAGGTGGAGTGATGGTGGCACGTCTAGAAGTTTCTCCGATCTCCATGCAGGTTGTACAAGCTTAGCCAGAGTGACCATTGGGCTCTTAGTCACCAGTCTTACCAACACTTTTCTCCCACGATTGCTCAGTTCGGCCAGGTGAACAGCACCAGAAAAAGAGTCATGGTTGTTTCAAACTTCCATTTAAGAATTATGGAGGACAATATGCTTTTAGGAACTTTAAATGCTGCTATAATTTTTGAAGCATCCTTCAAATCTTTGAATTGACATAATTCTGTCTGCAAGTTCTGAGGCAGTTCACATTTCCGCTGTGGAACCTCCTAATCCTAATCTTGTGCAATCAATTGAGTTAACCACATTTGTACTCTAAACAAGGTGTAGAAACATCTCAGAAATGATCAACAGAATGGGATAAACCTCAGGCAGATTTCCAGTGTAACAGCAAAGGGTCTTAATTCTTGTGTTGATGTGATATTTCAGTTTATTATTTTCATAGATTTGTAAAAACAATCTAAAGTACTGTTTTCATTCAACACAGGGAGAGCACAAATTGTGACCAGGTTAAAAACTAAAGCAAGTTGCTTGCCTACTTTTATAAGCTGAATGAAAAAATATGTGAGGCATTAAATGTTAAGAAATGATTATGATGTAGCTCTTCATTCTGTCATTCATTACTTCAGAATGTAGGAGAAATTTAAAATTGAATATGGCAGTGTTTTCTTTTTCAAGTGCTACTGTATATCTGAATGTCTTATCATGGCTTCTTATAATGGGAATTTAGGTCTCTGAAAAGAAAAATTATTATTATAACCTTCAAAATGAATTGGAATGAGAATTTTTCTTACTAAAATCTCAGTGCTCTATGGCAACAGTAAATTCTTTCTGGAAAGGTTTTTATTTTTGTAATGTTGAAAAGTTTAGTATGACAATATTGCAGCCTAGACCTGCAAGGACATTTAAAGAACTATAAATCAATGAAGGATTTAGTCACTGATACAAGGTTCTCCAATATGTCCCTATAACTTAATGAGTTGACAGGATATTAAAGGAAAATCTATAGATGAAGCTGATGAGTGTCACATGGTGTTTATCCTTCTTATAAGCTTTAAAAGTTCTGAACTGAAAAAGGATTTCTTGAAGTAAAATCCATTGACCCATCTGTCTTCCTAACCAACAGATCCAGGGAAAGGTTGAGGGGCAGCTGGAGCAATCCCAGCAAACATATGTATTCATTAATAATACTGTATATAAAGTCATTGGATATTCATTAATATAAGAAATTCACTGTGATATGAGGGACTGGCACTTAGTGTTAGGTTCAGGCACTGACTCCGAGAAGTTTACACATTCTTTCCTTGTCAGTAATGGCTTCAATTTCCACATCCCTAGCATATGCATGTAAAGCTAAATTGTAACTATAAATTGTACGGTGGAGTGTACCCTGTGAAAAACTGCTATCCCACTAAATAATCACTTTGCTGCTGAAATGCACTCTGTCTGACCAAAACCTTTAAAAGAATAGTATTATCAGCAGTGTATTGCTCCTAATATACAGATCAAATTTCATTAGAATGGTGCTCAGGACTGAAATAATGATTTGTTATAAAGGGGATTGTGTTGTAATGGAATTGGAACATAGCATAGTGTTTCATCACATACAGATGACAAAGCTGACTGTGGAATACCGAACTCGATGGTAACGTCTATTTTCTTCTTGCTAGCATCACTGGCAGCGAGAAGTTCCAACTTTTTCTGTAAATTCCTTTGGTTACATAAATGGTGCTCCTCTGTGTCCTTAGAGTGCAGTTAGTATTACTAGACTTTTGAGGTCCATGAGAAGAAGGGTAAGGCATTGCCCTCAGTGCCCCTTAACTTAAACATGGCCCCTTGGGTTGTATCATCTAATGGCTTGATCAGCTTTCACTGTCAGCCATCTGTTCTTTTGTGAGTCACTCTTTTCTTCAAAACTCAAAAAAGGTTCACATAAAAATAACATGACAAAAAGGAAATAAAGGTCTCATTGGTAAATAAGAATTGTTGGAAGAGTAAATTTATGAGCACAAAATTCATAGACGTATTTAGATGAAATAGAATTTTTTTTATGATGATTATGGTGTGGAGGCATTCATAGGGTAAAATCTCAGCAAATTTATGAAACACTTTGGAAAACTGTTTGAGTAGCATCAACATGAGAGAAGCTCAGCAATCTGCACTTTTTCAAAAAATGAATCTTCAGTCTTTACAATGTGCTGCGCGAAGTCAAACCATACATTGAGAAAATGAGAATTAAGCGACAGAGTCCAGCTATGGTGAACCTCCAGAGCTTGGCAGAATTCAAATTTGACTGACTGTTACTCCGCCCCCTAGATCCACCCACAATGCCTCTAGTCTGTCGACTATCGAGTAAAACGTCCAATCTGAGCAGTATGTTTTTATGAAGAATTACTTTGTTGTAATGAATTTTCTAGATAAACATTTAACATTAGCTCTATAGGAAATTGGCCAGGACCAAAAAAAAATTAAAATAAAGATTTCAATAAATGGAGTTTTGCTCTAACAGAACCTGACCTGTGATTTACACTCCAACATCAAAAAGTCAGCAAGAGTGTAAGAGAAATACTTTAAACTTTTTAACCGACAGATTTCAGGTAAATGTTCTTAGCTTGAACAGAAAGAGCAGTGTATTCTGGGAAAGCTGACAGGCAAAGTGGAACTCACAAATTTGCTTAATTAGAAAAACGTAGCTATTGATTCCCATGAAAACCAATTTTGACTTGATTTAGTTATATTCTGGGTATTTTGAGAAACTGTAAAAATGTTAACTGCTCTGCTAGTAGAAAAAAAAAGCAGGTGCTCACTTTGAGTGAGAAGGGGTGAAGGAAAGTGTTCAGTTCCTGCTTTGTTGCAAAAAAGGAATTTGTAGTTGCTTTTTTGACACCTTTGTAAGGAACTTAGCTCATTTGCAAAATTGGACCTCTCAGCTGAATATGGACACATAAATAGAGTTTGAAAAAGTAGCTCTCTCTCTGGCAAGAATTTTTTCTCTTCATTTTTGAATAAGGATATATAATTTTTAACTAAGGAACTGGAACATCAGAATAATGTCATCTTTGACTGAATGAAAAAGTCATGACCCACCCAGGTTGTATAGTTCTTTTTATTGCTTATATTTACTGCTGTTGGGTATTACATAAATAAATATGATTATTAAGTAAAAGCATAAATCAATGTCTTTCTCCAGTTATTACTTGTGAGTCAAGTGATATATTGATCGTTCCTTTTCTAGCTGCAGTTCCTTAAGGGCTCAAAAAGCACACTTTTTTGGGAAGCTGTCTAGTAGTGGTAAACCGCTTTCAAGTAAAGGAGTGAATATAAAAGATACTCCAGATATGCAAGCAGTATGCCATTAGAGGTCCTTAGGGTTGAATACTGGGGATAAAATATGGATAATGAGACAGGTAGCAGCTGTATAGCTGGTTTTGACATTTCTTCAATAATCCTCCCAATATATTTTATTATTAAAGTCAGTCATGGAAAGCCCAAGTCATGTATGAAACAAACAACACACATAGCAAGTCACCAAGCCAACAATCAAACTTTGATCCCTATAGTTGCGTCATAGCAAAGCTAACCAATTCTGTTTGCAATTAAAAAATAGCAAAAATAAAACTAATGTTTATTAAAATATAGCATCTTTGAAATTTTTCTCCAAATTAAACACATTTTACTAACAGGGATAATTACATTTTATATCTATAAATATAGTAAAAGGGATCATTTTATATATACCTTGTAAGTGACTAGGAAGTGTCCTGCCACCCTAACCCCCGACACAGAGAGGCAGAACACAGCTTCACCTTACCACCTGTGTTTATTTACAATCAAAAGTGCACAAACCACCATCAGCACACCAACATACAGTCCATTCCCCTCCTTGCCGCCAGTCCATCTGCCTCCACTGTTCTTCAGGCTTTGTCCTCTCCTTCCTCCCGACTCTGGGCATTCAATGGCGTGAGACGGCTCCACTTATTCAGGTCCTGGGAGTGTTCCAGGTGGCTCATCAGTATTACCTGGAAATGTGCTTTTATAAATAAATAAAATAATCTAATCATATATATACTATATATATATATATATATATATATATATATATATATATATATATATATATATATATATATATATATATATACTGCTCAAAAGAATTAAAGGAACACTTTTTAATCAGAGTATAGCATAAAGTCAATGAAACTTATGGGATATTAATCTGGTCAGTTAAGTAGCAGAGGGGTTGTTAATCAGTTTCAGCTGCTGTGGTGTTAATGAAATTAACAACAGATGCACTAGAGGGCAACAATGAGATGACCCCAAAACAGGAATGGTTTAACAGGTGGAGGCCACTGACATTTTTCCCTCCTCATCTTTTCTGACTGTTTCTTCACTAGTTTTGCATTTGGCTACAGTCAGTGTCACTACTGGTAGCATGAGGCGATACCTGGACCCTACAGAGGTTGCACAGGTAGTCCAACTTCTCCAGGATGGCACATCAATACGTGTCATTGCCAGAAGGTTTGCTGTGTCTCCCTGCACAGTCTCAAGGGCATGGAGGAGATTCTAGGAGACAAGCAGTTACTCTAGGAGAGCTGGAGAGGGCCATAGAAGGTCCATAACCCATCAGCAGGACCAGTATCTGCTCCTTTGGGCAAGGAGGAACAGGATGAGCACTGCCAGAGCCCTACAAAATGACCTCCAGCAGGCCACTGGTGTGAATGTCTCTGACCAAACAACCAGAAAGACTTCATGAGGGTGACCCAAGGGCCCCATGTCCTCTAATGGGCCCTGAGCTCACTGCCCAGCAGCATGCAGCTCGATTGGCATTCGCCATAGAATACCAGAATTGGCAGATGCACCACTGGTGCCCTGTGCTTTTACAGATGAGAGCAGGTTCACCCTGAGCACGTGACAGAAGTGAAAGGGTCTGGAGAAGCCATGGAGAACATTATGCTGCCTGTAACATCATTCAGCATGAGCAGTTTGGTGGTGGGTTAATGATTGTCTGGGGAGGCATATCCATGGAGGGTCACACAGACCACTACAGGCTTGACAAAGGCACCTTGGCTGCCATTAGGTATCAGGATGAAATCCTTGGACCCATTGTCAGACCCTATGCTGGTACAGTGGCTCCTGGTGCACGACAATTCCTGGCCTCATGTGGTGAGAGTATGCAGGCAGTTCCTGGAGGATGAAGGAATTGATACCATTGACTGGCCACCACACTTTCCTGACCTAAATCCAATAGAACACCTCTGGGACATTATGTTTTGGTCCATCCAATGCCACCAGGTTGCACCTCAGACTGTCCAGGAGCTCAGTGATGCCCTGGTCCAGATCTGGGAGGAGATCCCCACAACACCATCTGTCATCTCATTAGAAGCATGCACCGATGTTGTCAGGCATGTATACAAGAACACAGGGGCCATACAAAGTGCTGCATACAATTTTGAGTTGCTGCAATTAAATTTTGGCAAAATGGACTAGCCTGCCACATCATTTTTCACTCTGATTTTTGGGGCGCCTTTGAATTCAGGGCTCTGTAGGTTGATCATTTTCATTTCCATCAAACGATGTGGCATCCTTTCGCTCCTAACACATTACCCAGTCTATATCAGTATAGATATCCAGGAGGATTTCTTTTTCCCATTGAGATCTGATGTGTTTTCAAAGTGTTCCTTTATTTTTTTGAGCAGTATATATATATATATATATATATATATATATATATATATATATATATATATATATATATATATATATATATATATAGTCACACACGTGTGCCTGAGGACCACCTTGCAGGGTCAGACAAGTATGAAATAACCTGCCTGGGCAGAGGGGGTGCCAACACTAACAATATTGTTTCTTTTTTCCTTAGTAACTCTAGTAACTCTAAGAAGCCACCCAGTGAGGGCACCTAAGTCACACCCACCAACAGATCCCCATCTCTTCTGGTTGAGAAGATATAAATTCTTTGTCTCCCAGAAGATGGCATCACAGGCTGAGCAATGCAGTCCCACATGACAGAGCTACTTGACCCAGACCTGCTCAACAGAGCCAACATACTTGAGAAGCCCCTGAGGCTAGGAAGTCAGTTGTTGCACCTTATTTCTGTTGTGCCACTACACAGCTTTTTGGACACTTATAGTAAGCGGGGTGGCTAATTTTTTGCAACTCACAATATATAGAAATATAGTATTTTATACATATATACAGCATGTATATACAGTATATATATACACTATACTGTTTTGTCGTGTGTGCACATTGGAGGCAGTTTAATGACTCTGGCAACAGTAAATCCAGGGGTTGGCACACTATGAAATTGCCTTCTCTTTCTCTCATTGTGCAGACTAGAAGGCTAACGGTATTCCCCCCACTGATGGCACTTCCAGGTCCACTTGGACCTGCACTTTCCTGCTGTAAACAGTCTTAGTCGTAATAATCACCATCTTTGGTAGTCGTATCCAGACGTCTGTCTGAACAGACACAATATAACACTTTAACCTGCATTTTCTCTTTTTTGAGACTTCAATTATACGAGGTTTGCCTACAAGAGCCCTAAAGCTTGTCACTGTCTTTGTTTTGTTATTACAGTATATATCTGTATATATATATGTGTATATATATATATATATATATATATATATATATATATATATATATATATATATATATATATATATATATATATATATATATATATATATATATATATATATATAAATTCTAAGCCTAAAAGTGCAATGATTTTATGTCACTTTTTTGTCATGCTTTAAATTGGGCTTATTTTAAAACCTACATATATATGTTTGTTCGCTTCCCAGGTCCTCCCTGCGTGGAGTTTGCATGTTCTCCCCGTGTCTGCGTGGGTTTCCTCCCACAGTCCAAAGACATGCCGGTTAGGTGGATTGGCGATTCTAAATTGGCCCTAGTGTGTGCTTGGTGTGTGGGTGTGTTTGTGTGTGTCCTGTGGTGGGCTGGCGCCCTGCCCGGGGTTTGTTTCCTGCTTTGCGCCCTGTGTTGGCTGGGATTGGCTCCAGCAGACCCCCCCGTGACCCTGTAGTTAGGATATAGCGGGTTGGAAAATGGATTGGTATCATCCTTTTCAGAATTTATCAAACTTTAATGTGATGTTAGATTTTAAGATTCTTATTCTGTGTTTACATTATAAACCAAAATATATCAAGAACTCATGTCCAGCAAGACAAGACTTAACCGAGTGCCAACAGATTTAACCACGCCCAGGGCCGCAAATAAAAGATAAAGAGTAGGGCCGCTGCTGTACAGGCTTTTAAATGTTTGAAATGCTGCGCGAGATGCAGATCATGTGGTGCAGCAGTTGATCGAGCAAAGAGGAGATTAAAAAATGTATTTGTTTCCCATTGTGTCAGCGTTTAAGAGGGGGTTTCGGAGGAGTCTCCATGGGATGCGCTCAACCTCCCTCTTCACAACAGCTACTAGGGGTGGAGTGCCAAAGGCGCCAGGGATATTTGCACCCCCTAGTGTATATATATATATATATATATATATATATATATATAGTGGAGATTTTCCCAACTAATGAACGTCTCACACAAAACAAAGTGTTGGGGACCGCCCTCGTATATTGTCCTACGGACAAAGTAGCAAAATAAATTATCAAAATGTGACCAAAGAGGTAACAGTTGACAAAGTTTATAATTCAAAATGTATTATGGGAATAGGAAATGGTTGTCAGGAAGTGACGTGGCAACAGGAAGTGGAAATGACGTCATTTGATGAAAACTGGAAGTGATGTCTTTTTGAAGCGTCGGGAGTGATGTCAGTTCATGTGACTGGAAGTGATGTTGTGTCGGCCATTTTGGAAGCTGGAAATATTGGTGATTATTTTTCCTCGGTTTTCTGTACAGAGAAGAGATTCTGGTAAGTACCACGTGACAACCCTTCATCTCGCGATATTTCACTCACCTTTAGGCTTTCTGACTGCCTCCTAATAGCACGTGTGTGACAATATATATATATATATATTTGCATGCACATAAATTGTAATTAACAATTTCGAAGAAAGGACTCATAAACCAATGTCTAACAGCCTTTGCTCTTCCACCCACAGCCCAGATGATGAAGCCAGCTGACATCACTTCCAGTTTGGGCCTGGACCCCGCCTCTTCTGCCTCATGGGCTATTTAAGGAGCAACACACTGAAAATTCGCTTTCATTTTGGAAAACCGACTGCAGAAAGCACATAGCTCCAAAAGATCAAAACAGAAAACCCTAAAAAGAGAGACAGCATTGAAAGAGCAACATCTCCGACTGTTTTTATTATTACTATATATATATATATTGTCATACACATGAGAACAGAAAGAGCCTGAAGGGCTACAGTGAATGTAAACAAAGAGGGAAGAGCAAGGGAGTTACACAGTTACTAATGCATTTTCCACATCCATCCTTAGAATATAAGAGAAGAGAAGAAGCCAGATGTACTGTATCTTCCACTACATCATTCAATTTATCTTGAAAAAATATTTTTTTTCTTGACATTTTTTGTTGGGACTTTTGTCAGAAAATTTTTTTTTTGTCATGATTACAGTAAGGACCTCCCTGAACTGCGACAGTATAGTAGCCACTGTGTTAAAAAAATGCTATTTCTAAACATTTTTCAAACCACTGGACAATAACTTTAATGCTCACAAAATAAATATGAAATCTGCAGACTTTACTGCTAAGCAGAGCAGAAGACAAACCTACAAGGTAATATTGCAAACATAAATTAAATGGAAAACAACAAAGCCTGTAGCTACGATCAGAAATGTGAGGTATCTCTCTGTATTCTGCACAGTCTGGAATTTTGCAATCCAGGAGAAACCCTGACCTAGCTCTACCTACTGGTGCAGCCTTTATGAAGATTCTGTCATCCAATTTTCCAGTAGTCTCCTGACCTAAATGGAAGCAAATCCACACTCTGACATTGACTACTTTAGTATAATGAAATCCTTGCATGTGTCGTAAGTACTTTGTAATTCTTGCATGTCTCTCAGTAATTATGTGTGGTGTATACTGTCAATGATAGCAGCAGACGACACCAATGCAAAGGAGTAGAGCCTGAAGCGTATATGTATGTGTTCAATGACAGACACAGATGTGTAAAGAAAAGTTCTGGCTCAGATAAACATTATATAGATAGAAAAGTATTATATAATAAATAGATGGATGTAGGTGCACTAGATAACAACAGACAGATGGATGTGGCTGCACTGTAAAATAGATAGACATATACTGTAGATAGAAAGCTAGATGGATAGAAAGATAAACATATATACACACACACTTTACAGTTTGAACTTTGTTTCTTACAGTAAAGGTTTAATAATAAAGCAAATGTTTTACAAAGTCATATATGGTCATATTGAGGTTTCTGAAAGAAAAGTGATGTTGTCTTTATTTGTCTCAAGAGGGATATTTAGCTTTTCAAAGAAACTCAAGAAGTATTATAACAAACAATAACTAACCCCTCAAGTACACAGAAGAATTACATTTATTTTTATGAATTTAGGAATTCCTTACACACTGTTTTACGCCTGGGAGGCACGGTGGTTGCGGTGGTAGCGCTGCTGCCTCACAGTTAGGAGACCTGGGTTCGCTTCCTAGGTCCTCCCTGCGTGGAGTTTGCATGTTCTCCCCGTGTCTGCGTGGGTTTCCTCCCACAGTCCTCCCATCCTAATTTGTCCCTAGTGTGTGCTTGGTGTGTGGGTGTATGTGTGTGTCTTGCGGTGGGCTGGCGCCCTGCCCAAGGTTTGTTTCCTGCCTTGCGCACTGTGTTGGCTGGGATTGGCTCCAGCAGTCCCCCGTGAGCCTGTAGTAAGGATATAGTGGGTTGGATTATGGATGTTTTACACCTTTTTTATTATTTTAGTCTTAGTAACTACAGTATGTATTGTAAGGATGCGTTTGGCGTTGGTTCAGGGGATCTGGTTATTTGGTTATTCGATTTTTGGAGCCTTTACACCAGCCTCAGATTCTATATGCCATCTGACACAGACCTTTGATTTTGGAACCACTCGCATATACTGTTGTAACACTGGCAGGCTTGATCTACCAGTTATATTAGTAGCCACTGCCTCTTATGTGGGAGATAAATAATCCAAAATGAAATTCTTTGGCACTCTCATTTTCTGGCAGAGATGCAGCCTCACTTTGCCCCTTATACACATAAGTTAATGGTTACAGCATGATGCAATTTCTTTCATTCCGATTTGTGATTTCCTTCGCTGCATACATTACAGTTCAACATGCCCTTTTGTAATATGAGATGTCTTGTCAATGGTATAGAATATATAATCAGTGCAACGTGTCCAGTAAGTAATTTGACTGAATTCTGTTTCAGTTGGGCAGCAAGGCAAGTGATTCTTGAGAATTAACATACTGAAATTCTTGTTTTAATCTTACTGCTTTTGTCACACTGTATTTTTACAAGATTGAATCAATCTAGAAATAAGTGTAACTCACACCTTACTGAGGCAAGTTTGTATCTATCACATTCACCACCTTTCTTATTAGAAAAGAACACAGAAGATTTTTTAGTGTGAATTGTAGCAATTTCTGCATGCAATTAAGGTGGATGCATAAAGGAATGATGAAACCAACATCCATCACCAGCAGCAATGAGGCATTTACTTTGTAAACAGAGTCAGATCCATGTAATTTATTTCTGATCTTGTTTCCATGGATTAGAAGAAAAGAAACTTCTCAAACATACTTAATGCAATTCAGATTGAGGAGGTTATATGCTATCCGCATCAGGCTCACTCATGTATAGACCTCACATGAGGCCAGTTAAAAATTGGCAATTAACCTAATAGTTCTTCAAAAAATAACAAAATGGGCATGGAGATACTGTACAAACTTCACACAGTCACTGAATGAACATAGGATGTAAAATCAGGATACTGGATCTGTGAGGCATGAGGAAATTAATCAAAAAAATTACACATTTTCCTCTGTATACAATAGTTTATTAGGACAATCCATTTTTCTTTGACATCGCCAATATGCATATGTGTGTTTAATTCTTAATTCCAAATAGGCCTGGTTTGTGCACCCTCTGACAAACTACTGTCCCATCTTCAATTGTGCTTACCTGTTTCTGTATTTTTTTTAAATTATAAAGTACTTGAAGCTTGAAAGGAGCTAAATAAATAAAGATTATTATTATATTATTGTTCAACAATAATAGAACAAGCAATCACAATGACGTGGAATAAGAAGAGCAAAGTATAGCAGTGACAAAAAAGTAGAGCCTGAAGCAATGGCAGAAAAAGAATTTTTTTAGTGAAGCACCATGAGACAGGTCAGAAAAAGTTCCAGTAGGAATAGCGCAAGAACAGCTTTAATCAGAATAGCAAAGCAGTAAAAGGCCAAGAAATCCACAGGTGGCGAAAGCACCACAAAGATGAATGTAGCAATTGATAACAAGAATCTAAGGGCCAAAATGAATCAAAAATTATTACTGCACCTATGATGTTCTTGTGAAATGATTTGCTGTATGGAAAAGAAGGGAGACTGAGAAGATTTGTTGGTACATAACCAAGCAGATTTTGCTCTACACAAAAAACACCATTTCAATCAACTCCATAACAACATCGGCAGAATTTAATTTGCTTTACAACAAGGTTTCTGTGAAAAGATATAATAAACCCTTACCTTGAAATTCAATATGCCTTTTGTATTTTTGACTGTAGTGTGTAGAATTTAAAAAGAGAGATATCATCAGCAGTCCTCATCTCTTGACTATTTAATTTTTGTTAAGCCGTACAATTTAGCAGTTAATGCAAAATTATAAATGTTGCTGTCACTGACATATATCTTGTTAATAAACCCCAGAAATGTTATTATTTGCATAGTTTGTAATAAATTATTTTTTGTATTAATTAAACTTAAATAGATATATCAATGTATACATTTTATTTTATTCATGTATATCACTAATGCCACACATTGCAAGTGGCCTGTGAAGCTTAGTTGGAACTGATGACAAGAAAACATTCTTAAACCTGGCAGAACCATTCAAGAACCAATCCTAGGGCAGCCCATCACAATGCATCACATAAGAAAGACTAGCTGAACTAACCTTCATGTAATGAGAATATGGCAGAAAATCTGAAGTACCCAGAGAAAAATCAAGAAGGGCAGTAGAAGAAATATAAACTTGACACATAGCAGAATGGATAATCAAGATGATAGTCTTCCTTGAGTTAAGATGAACGTTCCTTTTCCATTTCACAACATGATCTCTTTTTTCCTGTCCAGGACACCGATCCTTCTTCACTTGTCCATCTAGTATATTGGTTGGTGGTGGACAGACTTCTGCTGCATCCTTGATTTGTATAAAGCATGCCGTCTATGCAGAGTATGTAAGTTAGTATAATACTAATACGTATCAAAAAAGAAAAAATGGCCAATTTTCTTTTTTCTTACAACAGCACCAAATTTTAATCAAATCCGTTAAGGCGTGTTTGTGATTTACGGGTATTTAGTTTTTCTATTGGTGGCGGGTTACCCCAAAATATTTATCTAGCAATATTTCTTCACTTAGCAGATACCTAGTGCCCTAGATGTACTATCCTGTCAATTTTCAGATTTGTAACTAAACTGGAAATAATGTTTTGTTGAGTGAGTGAGTGATCAAGTCACTTCGCAACAACAACAAGAATAATACTATAGTAGCAAACATATTGCCCTAAGGATAGGAGGGGCTGGATGGGTAATTGACAGTGAAATGTCACAAAAGTATGCTGAGCTATGTATTCTGCAAACCCCAGAAACATTTGCGCTACACTTTATAAACTTAGGAAAACGGCAGGTCGAAACTTCTGAGGTACTGGGCAAATAGATCCACACAGAAGATGGGAGGAGTGGGTCACAGAGAGACACAGCAAGCAACTACAAAAGGTGATCGGGAACACTGGAAGCGTGAACATGACTTCAAAAACAGTGCCAGATTAGTCATGACTAGTTTCAGTAACTGTTACTTTACAAGAAGTTTTCCATTAAGACAACAGTGGGAAGATGGCTACTCTGAAAGTACAGCTTTGTTGTTAAATGAACATGCCCGCTACCAAGCTTAACTGTCATTTGTTGTGTGACTATCCATCTCAGTGCTCGTTACAATACAGTTTGCATCCATGGCCACCTGCATGTTGACAGTTTGATATAATTTGCAATTCACTACTGTATATACTAGCGGATAAGTTCTCCCATGCATAAGTCAGCACTTGATTTTACCATATAATTTGTGGTATTTTATAATGTTGGTTGTCGAAAGAAAAGTCGAATGCGGAAAACTCACACTATTGGTCCAAGAGATTATGATATGTTGATGTCCACCTGAGAGAGTATCCACGGAGCACACAGCCTTTTTTTCTATGTGGGTGCCTCTCTATCTCTCTCTCTCTCTCTCTTGTGCCTACGTGACCAACGATAATACCCAAACTATTCCGAAGAAACATTTGCACTAATTTTTGTTTTTTGTATCTCATACGCCTATACACCTATATCGTAAGAGCATCCCTTATCTACAATGGAGTGTTCAATCAGAAGAAAATATGAAACTGATTATAAAGTAGACGTCATTGAAGTAGCGAAAGAAATTGGTAACTGCACTGCTGCAACAAAATTTGATGTGTCTGAGATTGGAGGAGGGAAGAAGATGTAACAAAAAAATTAAGTATCACATTTTTGAATGGGCGTATAAGTCGGGGTCTGATTTTATGATTGATTATTCGGGTTTCAAGACTTGACTTATATATATGTTATGCATGCGCATCAAGACTTAGGGCGATATTCTTTATGTGCATGCAAATTTGCATGAATCTGGCCTGCTTTAACATTACCTCCCATAAAGTGGTGGGGAAATATATAAATCTGCGTATTACCTGACACATTGTCAGGTAAATGGGAATTAAAAAAATCTCAAGTTAATCAGTCTGCATTGACTGTATTACAGTGCTTGGATTAATTGCACAGCCCATATTGCATATAATCAATAGCTCTTGTGAGATCTGTAATAAAGAAATTAGAATCTGATGCAAATGATCTTAAGAATTACAAACCAATTATTCAGTCGTTCCTTTAATTCTAACATTTTAGAGAAAAGTGTAACAGTATAATGCAAATCTTAAAAATGCAATCTTTTTTGTGAAATTTCAGTTTGGTTGTCACCCAGTTCTTATTCTTATTCCAATCTTATGTCAGCTTTGGAGAAAGGTGGCTGCTGTTTTGTCTCATTTCTGTTGTCTTTCCAGAAAGGTTTTTTCTTTCCTCCAAAGTGGTGGCTGCCATTTTGTTGTTTATTCCCCTGTCCAATAAGCTGGTGGCAGTCTTGTGTCTTTCCTGGCAGCCCATTTTGAAATGATACGCTTCTCTTTTAATCAGTGTAGCTGGACACTTCTTTTTTAGGTATGTGCTTGCTTGCTGAAATCTCTGAAGTGGGATGCAAATTGTTTGGAATTCAAAGTGAAAGGGAATTTGTCGATTTTAAGTCATTTTGTAATATTTGAAATTTGTCACGTCATTTTCTAACCCGACTGGTACTATTTATTTATCGATTACTGTTATGTGATTTTGTTTTCATTGCCATTTTGAGGTCCTGTTGCTAAGACACAGAAGTTGAATTGGATGACGTTATCAGCACAGCAGTTTATAAGCCAACTCCACTGGATTGTCACTGACCAAGTTTATGGATACTTAGTGACTCTGTGAGATGTTTTTAAACAATCTTCTGGCAGATGACCTAAAGTTCAAATTTTTTAAAATTTGTTTGAATTTTTGATCCCTTTTTTGTTTGTTGACTCATACTTTGTCTATGCCTTTGTTCTCATTTCTTGGACCTTTGTGTTTACATGTTACTGATCAACTTTGGTATCTGAACAAAAACTTGGACCTGAAAATGTGGAATTCTGAAAAGAAACAGCTGCATTTTAGAACTGATATGTTTTACTCTGGCCAAAAAAAAGAGATTTCAGCAGTGCTTTATAGCTGTATCTAGGATTAACTAGTGTCATTAGCAGCAGATGTATGAGCACTTAAAACAAAGAATAAGGACATGATAAGGGGAAACGCAGAAAAAATTTGACTTGTGTATAAATATAGTAAATGATTTCAGTAATCAAATGATACTAAAGATTCTGTTGCAAGTACCAATAATTGTAATGGGGAACATCCATCCATCCATTTTCCAAACCATTGAATCCAAACACAGGGTCACGGGGGTCTGCTGGAGCCAATCCCAACCAACACAGGGCGCAAGGCAGGAACCAAACCTAGGCAGGGCACCAACCCACCGCATAACACACACACACCCAAACACACATTAGGGACAATTTAGAATCACCAATCCACCTAACCTGCATGTCTTTGGACGGTGGGAGGAAACCGGAGTAACCAGAGGAAACCCACGCAGACACAGGGAGAACATGCAAACTCCACGCAGGGAGGACCCGGGAAGCAAACCCATGTCTCCTAACTGCGAGGCAGCATCGCTACCACTGCACCACCGTGCCGCCTAATGGGGAACAGGAATATGAAATTCAATACATTTTGGATTCATGTTGTAGCCTCCTTAGCGTTATGTTTGCCATAGGAAAAACTAGCCAAACACATTGACTTTTTTCAGCAAGAAAAAATATTATCACATGTAACAAAAACATGTAAATACCAAAATGTCAACATAAATACAGTAGGAAAGGTATGTCTAGTGTCCACTGCTGTACTGATGCAGATTTTATTCACATCCATAAATTAATATGTCTTGAAACAGTCACCAACGCAGAGCCCAATGTTGTAACTGGAATAGTGGAAGTGTGATTATTTCACATTTTTCTTATATTATTTTGTTGATTGCACATGAGAGGGTAGAATGTCCATAACAATTCTACATGATCGACAGGCCTATTGTGTTATTGCAGGCTCCCACAGGACAAGTTTTAGCGACTCCCACATTTTCGCTGACATGAACACTGAAAGTTGCCATGCTGTGTATGGTGCCAAGAGGCTAGCATCTTGCTTGTCCCTGCAATTGATTACAATTATTTTTGTCTTGCAGTTGCTGTCGCACCATGGTGAAGCTTCATGTGACTGAATTTACTGGGCATATCAGGGTGTCAGTTTCACTTTCTGTGTCAACATCTGATGATCATTTCACATCATTATCACTATTGCTCGATTCAAGCAATGGTTCAGTTTCAGTTTGTTTTAAAACTGTCTGTCAGTCATTTCCCAACCCGCTATATCCTAACACTGGGTCACGGGTTCTGCTGGAGCCAATCCCAGCCAACACAGGGCGCAAGGCAGGAACAAATCCCTAGGCAGGGCACCAGCCCACCACAGTCTAAAACTGTCTTTAAGGCTTTTCATTTGCCATTATGTTTTTCATTGGAGTCTCCCGTCCACTGATGAATTAGCATAGAGTTATCATAAAGTGTCAGAAATACTCATGATTCTTCACAACATGATGCAATTTCATTCATTAGATGGCAGCAGAATACTGTTCTATGAGGTATTCAGGCTTAACAATATAAAGCGTACTGTTACACATCACCCCGAGCCAGACTCAGAGTTAATCGTACTTACATAGAATTCTGAGCCCAAGTCATGCTCAGGGTTAATGCCAAGAAGGTTAAGGGTTCCAGAGTTGAATATGTAGTTCAGGGGTATGGGCCAGAAGAACTATATTGGATACCTTTTCAGAATTTTAATGTCCCAAGATTATTTGAATATTTTTCATCTTCCACATCCTTCCAAGAAAGGTGGATTATGCTGTGATTTTATGATTTAATTTTTTTCTTAGCAATTTCTTTAGTTTAAAGGAATTCTGTGAATCTGTGTATTTAAAATAATTTTCTAATATTTGAAATTTAGTAAATTGAGGAACGTTATTCTCATACTATATCATGCTCTGGAGTATTGTGTGGCAGGAAAAACAAACAGGTGCATCCCAAAACTTGAGGAAATTGTGTACTGTGATTGACTCAGAGAATTAAAGCAGAGGAGACTGCATGGGTACCTAATGCTGGTATTCAAAATCCTCAAAGTTGATCCAGAAAATTCTTTTAACTAAACACTTAATCATGTACTTGAGGGTACCTGTGGAAATGAAGGGGAAGTGCATGTAGATGGCGCAGAAACCTTGACAACCTTTAAGAAGTAGCTGTGTGAGATATTGAGACAGATTGGATGTTAGGTAAAGAAACAAGTTTGATGGACTGATAGTCTCCTCTCAAGCTTGTTACAAGGAGGGGCTAGGGTGTACTTCTGGAAATAACCTCTCTTTATGGTGTGTATTTCAGGCATAACCAACAATACATACATTAAAAATAGAAATGTTCAGAGCAGAAAAGCCAGATGAAATGTTAGGAGGGGCCGCAATAGATAGCTGGTTAGGCCTGATAAGTCTGGGGAAGTCTGAAGCACTGGAATGTCCCTTCCTGTATGCAAAAGTCACGAACATGGAGCCTGGAGGTGTAGACAAGAATACTAGAGCACTCCCAAGTGGAGTGTTGGGCATGAGATGGAATGCCCTCTGCTGGAGATCAGTGGAGCACTGTAAGGCTCATAATGAACTGGAATGTCACCTCATTTTAGGTAGCAGGAATAACACAACAGTGGTCATCTCCAAAAGGTAGTATAAGAACTTGGATATTTTCTTGTCCCCATCCGCCAGACTTGTGCTTTTCACTGAGTTCTTTTGTCTTCCTTGTGTAGGTCAGTCCACCATACTGACTCACCAACAACTGGGCCTTCCAGTTACAGGTGCATTTAGACTACAATCAAGTGAAACCCCAGACAGGTGACCTCCATTGTATTAATTTTGGGACTTCATTCTGTGACTTCTAATAGACTTCATCAGTTATGATTTAGGTGTTTGATATTGTAGTGAATACTTACACAAGCAATTTTGCGTTTTATATTTGCATTTAATTTAGACCACTTTGCAGAGATCTGTTTTTACTTTTATATTTGAGTCTTTTTCTGTTGATCGGTGTAAAAAAACAAACATATTAAATCCACTGATTCAATGTTATATAACAATAAAATATGAAATTTTCCAAGGGGTGAATCATTTTTACAGGCACTGTTTTGCTATATTCAGTCTTTTTATATATATAAAAATAAAATTGTCTGCCTGTTTATGCAAAATGAATTTGTTTCAAAAGCAATACTTATTTTAATTATGTTTTAATCAAAATATTATTTATGTTATACTATAAAACAAAAACCTACTACAGTTTCCCTTGGTAGTAATTATAATACAGTTTAAAGTTCCCCAGAACCAAAAAGGTCTAGTTTATAATCAATTTCATTGGTTTTAATTTAAATTTATGTGTAGCAGCTGCCAAACAACAGATGAAACCACACATAAAGATAATCATTTAGCACAATGTGCTGTAGTGTTACTGATTACATATCAATTTAAAATACAACTGCAAGTGAACTCATTTTAAAGTTAATCTTTAATTATTTGCCTTTTAATCTTCCAGTCTCACAGCCACCTCATTTACAGTAGTTAATTTCAAAGCTTTATGACCAGCATGCAGAGTTTCAGGTCTCCAATAGTACTGATGCAGTCAACAGATATTTTAAATGTGGATATTTTTACAACAGGCCTATTCTAAAAAAATCACGTATAAGTAATTTTTAAGCATTCCACTTGCAGCAGGGATGCATAAAATGTAAGTTATGTTTGTTTAGTATATATAAGTATTGTGTTTGTTTGACCTTTTCCATGTATAAAACACATATACCTGAAGAAGAGTTTTCTTGCTGCATCTGTATGGAACGTCACCAAGCATGGTTGCTGTTACTTACGGGTTGTGTACAGTATATGTTATGATCATGCATTAAAAAAAAAAAAAGAAAAACGAATCATTGAATAACTATTATCCATCATATCAAGCACTGCTATTACTGCATCAAAGGCATCCACAGATCATCGGCTGTCGGACTGCTTTCTCGAAGCATCTGTGAGACTGCTTGGGTTCATACTTCGAAATAGCACTGTTTGTATTGTGGTTTACTGTCATTTCATCATTTGGGAATGACTGGCTTTCATCCATTTCTCAATCTCTGCAGCTTCCAGGATTTCATTGGACTTTTTGTGTATATGAATGTTTGTCATTTTGTGACTTATATATTTTTTTTTTAGTTAAGACAATGGAGGACGAATGAGGAAAAGGGGAATCAGGGCCAGGTTGGGTTTTTACTTTTTTTTCTATTACTGATTATATCAGCGAATAAGGGGGTTTATGTGTAATATACTGTATTTCTTCCTTTTCCGATAGTCATGTTTTTTTACATACTGAACCTTTTATCTTTGACCATCTTGTTTGATTTTACTGTCGACAAGGGAACTTGAGGTGAGAGTGGGTAAGAAACCAAAGGATAGGTATGGTTTGCTGAGTCCCGACTTATCTCCTGCTCAGCCGGTGTAGGTAACCTGCTGCTATTGGAGCGTGACTGCAGTTGTTAATACTTAGTTTTTAGATAATTTATTATCTGTTGTTTTATGTTCAAGTCCTTAGAGGTTTCATACATGAATAAATAAATACTTAAAGGAATAAAATACTTACTTATGACTTAGGACTTAACTGTTCCTGTGTCTTTGGGCACATTTGGTAACAAGTTGGCACCACCTTTTCCAATCAGCTACTACTCCTACTTCTTCTTGACAGATGATGTCCTGAAGTTGTCCCCTATTTAATGTTTTTTATTTAAAAAATGTCTTTTTGCATAAGTAGTCCCGGTGCTGGAGAAGATAGCACAGGTGAAAAACAGTTGCTTAAAGGGGCCAAAACTGTCCATTACCATTGTGATGACGAGTGTCCCAGAAGATATGATGATTTAGTGTGACTGACATCAAGTAACGGGACTGAGCACCAGCAAAAGAGTATAGCGAGGCAAACCCCAGAAATACAACTGCAAAAATAGAATAGAATTTATTGAGCAAAAAAAAAAAAATGTTAGTAAGTAAATAATTGCAAAGATAAAAACAGTCCATCACTTCCTGACACATGATCTTTACACAGTAAGGAAAAATAATTCTTTAGAATTTCAATAAACAAAAAAGAGAAAAAAAATCACATACTATCTTACTGTATGCTAGGAAGAAAGAAGTGGTACGAAGCTGGACAAGAATGTCATCTGCAGCTAGACCCATTTCAAGCAGGAGTTGAACGAGTTTAGAATCACATCACCGAGCGACATAGAGAGAGGGCCCCACCTCTTCGGAGTAGCAGCGAGCGGAAGCACAGAGCAGCAGCGTCTCTCACAGGCACGTAGCCCTTCGTAAACACCTGAGTAAGTTTAACTGAGAAATAACTGGCAGTGAGAAATTAAAGTTGATTGTTTAGCAGGTGGTGTAAACTTAAAGCCGACGGTCTTCTAGTGATTGATGGCACGTTTATATGTTGTGTGTCCTGCAGCATGTACAGTTCAAGTTTTCTGGCCGACTGTGTAGATAGCTTCACCTGCCAAAAGTGTTTAGTCATTTTAAAGTTGATCAGTAAAATACACAAATTGGAGGACTGCGTTAGGAACCTGATAGCAATTGGGCAAACCAAAAATTGGATCAACTCGGTTTGTTTAGAGAATTCGCCTACTTCTGATTTGGCTTCAGTCTCTCTGGGTCCCACTATAGTTAGTACACGGCCGAAGACAGCAGCACCAATTCAGCCACAGGGCGAGCGGGTAACAGTAAGACGGGGGTCTAAGAAGCCAAAATTTAGTCTCTCAGCACCCACTTCACCAATTTGGACCCAGAACAGATTCTCAGCAGTCTGCAGCGTGCCTGTGGGAACAGAATAAGAAAGTGCTTATAATTAGTAATTCTATAATGCGGAATGTTAGAATTCCATGCTATGTTAAACCAGGAGTTAATGTTAAATAACACCCTAACGTGTGTTGTTTTTCTGCAGTTATATTTTTGAATAAAACCGCACTTGTTCTGTTATATTTGTACCTCTTGTGAAAGTGTTTCTTTGATATTTGGACTTCATGAAATGCATGTGTTCCAAATAACGATATAGGATTTATAAAAGGTGTGATTTTGCTTGATTTCTCACTCTATACAACTCCAAGCAACTGGCACACAGGTAAACAGACTTGAGCTGAGAAAACTGTGCGCCGGTGGGGGATGTGATAGCAGACTACTTGCTGCTTTAAAGGACAAAAGACACTGAGAGAGGGGTGCAAAGCATTTTAAGGTGGGACGAATCTACAAGTTTTTTCGTAGGCTCTGGTAATTTTAGTGTTAAATGGTCAAGGTCCGGCTTACTTGTCTGAACTTATCCTGATTTACAAACCAGAGCGCACATTAAGATCTCAAGATGCCGGTCTGCTTACGATTCCAAGAATTAATAAAATAACAGTGGGAGGTTGAGCTTTTAGTTACAGGGCCCCTAAACTGTGGAATGGTCTGCCTGCTACTATAAGAGATGCCCCTTTGGTGTCAGCTTTCAAATCCTGGCTGAAGACAAACTACTTTAGTTTAGCATATCCTGACTAGTGCTGCTGATTAACTGTACAGACTGCATCTCTGTTGTTAGTCTTTAGCACTAAAACATAAGTAACATGATAATTATAATTTGTTACTAATCCTCACCTATTCTGTTTCTCTTCTTGGTACTCAAATGTGATACTTGGTGCCACTTCCCCCCTGCCAAGTGATTTTGCCTGCCTAAGGTAAAGTCATCCCTGATGGAGGATCGCAGGAATCGTGGTGTAGAGGGGTCCTTTCATTGGATTGGATGGTCCACTGCTTTTTCAGCTGTGGAATGGCCAAATGGGGGAGGCAGCTTGATGCCTGAGGTCTCCAGGACTCTAAACAAATCCAGAATTATGTGATATCATCTACTGTTAAATTATGCTCCGTACTTGTAAAATTTTTATTTTGACACTGTATTGAGGATTTGTTCTGTTCTGTGTATTGTATTGTATTGACCCCCTTCTTTTTGACACCCCCTGTATGCCCAACCTACCTGGAAGGGACCTCTTTTTGAACTGCCTTTCCCAAGGTTTCTTCCATTTTTTCCCTACAAGGGTTTTTTTGGGAGATTTTCCTTGTCTTCTGAGAGTCAAGGCTGGGGGACTGTCAAGCGGCAGGGCACGTTAAAGCCCATTGTGGCACTTCTTGTGTGATTTTGGGCTATACTAAAAATAAATTGTATTGTATTCTATTGTATATACTCTCATTTATGTTCTCCCGCGTATAAGTCAGGGCTTGATTTTACCTTATAATTTCCGGTATTTTATAATGTCGGTCATATAAGTCGTATGCGGAAAACTCCTGCTATTAGAGATTATGATATGCTAACACCCACCTGAGAGAGTAACCATGGAGCACACTGCCTTTTTTTCTATGTATTTTGCCTACATGACCACATGGTAATACCCAAACTATTCTGAGGCATTGTTTTGTTATTTGTATCTCACGCTCTCATACACCTTTATCATAAGAGCATCCCTTATCTATGATGGAGCATTCGATCAGAGGGAAATATGAAGCTGGTTTTAAACTAAAAGACGTTAAAGTGGCGAAAGAAACTGGTAACTGCGCTGCTGCAACAAAATTTGATGTGTGTGCAACTGGTGCGAGATTAGTAAGAAGAAAAAAAAATTAAGTGTCGTACTTTCGAATGGCCGTATAATTTTATGATCGATTTTTCAGGTTTCAACACCTGACTTATACGCGAGTATAACAAAACAAAAATAAGCACCTCCAGGTATCCACAAAGGAAAAACCCCTGCAAAAGTACACAATACTTCATTTTAGATTTCAGTAAATAGAAGCGACACGCTACGTTGCCTGGTTAAGAAAAGTTAAGCTCTGGTCATTTTGTCTGCTTGTGTGGCTTCAGTCTGTTCAGATGTTTCACTTGCTCACTGCCAGCAGGTGGCACTGGTGTTCAAACTGTGTCATATAGAAAAGAAAAAAAACACTAACAAACAAAACAAAACCAAACACCAGGACCACAAAATGCAAGATTTTGAATTTCAAAGTAGTTTACCTTGTCTGTATGGTCCTAGAGAGCAATTATGGAAAATTTGGTCCATATCGGTCAGAGGGTGTAGGATTGTATAGGGGAACATAAAGACAGAAATTCTATTTTATATATATTTATTAAAGGAAATTCTAAAATAATTAGTATTTTTGTTGAAACTCAAGTTTAATGCTTCTTAGTTGATCCTTTGCCATTTTCTTTTTAATTCATGCTTTTCTGTAGGGTTTGCTTCTTTTATTCCAAATGCTGACAACACTCTCTGCTAAACAGGAGCAATTACTTCAGAGCCACATTCACATTTGTAGGCAATCTGCTCCCCCTTCGCTAATTATTGGCACTTGGATATAATTAAGGGAGCAATTTCTACAGAAAAATGATTAAAAGAAAACAGCAAATGAAATATAAGTATCTAAAACTGTGGACAGGAATCCAAATATTTGTGAATTTCTATTTGTAGGCTTGTTAATTGTCTTGTAACAGGTCATATTTATTTAATTTGTCTACTTTCACTTCCAATTGCAATGTACATTGTCATCCATAATTTTGGGACACATTTTTCCTTAATTTAGTTTAAAATGAAAAATCAAATATTTCATATGTGATTAAGTTGCAGCCTTTCATTTACGGGTATTTGCATACAGTTTGGGCACAGCATATAAAAAATTACAATTTTTCTACATGGGCCCCTCCATTTCAGGGCACTATAATGATTGGGACACAGCAATAGCAGGCCTATTAAAAGCCATCATATTTAGGACTTGCTTAGGTCTTGTAACCCATTCCAGCCTTATGCAGGTCTACAGTCTTGTCCCTGACTCCTTTGACAACACTTTGGTCTTACCCATTGGTGGTGGAGAGGTTGGAACAGAAGAAATTGATTCTATGGACAGGTGTGCTTTATACACATAATGAGTTGAGATCAGGAGTGTCTGTAATTGATTGATTGATTATAATTATTATCCAACCCGCTATATCCTAACTGCAGGGTTACGGGGTTCTGCTGGAGCCAATCCCAGCTGATATTGGGCACAAGGCAGGAAACAAACCCCGGGTGAGGCACCAGCCCACCGCAGGGTGCACACACACACCAGGGAAAATGTAGGATCGCCAATGCACCTAACCTGCATGTCTTTGGACTGTGGGAGAAAACCGGAGTACCCAGAGAAAACCCACGCAGACACGGGGAGAACATGCAAACTCCATACAGGGTGGACCCGGGAAGCGAACCCGGGTCTCCTGTGAGGCAGAAGCGCTACCCACTGTGCCACCGTACTGCCTCTCAATGAAATGCAAATCAATTTATAACCTTTGTGTAATGTGTTTATTCTGGATTTTTTGGTTGATATTCTGTCTCTCGTCATTAAAATGAAACTACCATAAAATTTAGGGACTGTTCATTTCTTTGTAAGTGAGCAAACTTACAAATTCAGCAGGGGATCAAATACTTATTTCCCCCACTGTAAAATCTGCTAAACCTACCTTTAATACAGTGAGAAGGTGGACTGTTGATCCAAAGTTGAAACTGCATGCCTGCTTTGACTGCATGGACTGGGGTGTCTTTGAATATACTGCTGCCAACTTACATGAATTGGCAGACACAGTAACATCTTATGTTAGCTTTTGTGAAGATACGTGTGTCTCCATGAAGACCTGGTTAAAATTTAACAACAGCAAAACTCTACCAGCTTCATCAAGCCAAGGAAGATATCTAAAGAAGTGGGAATAGAACATGGTTTAGACAGGCAAGGAACACCCTGACAAAAGAAGAAGTTACTCTGAAAAATCATTTTTTTAGCCAATGACCGTGCATCAGTGTGGAAAGGATATAGTATATCCTATAATATTAGATACATCACAGGAAATCCCCCCACCCTCAATTGCAGTAAATTACCAGCTGGCTAATGATTTGAATGCATTTTACTGCAGATTTGATAAGCCTCAGAATACAGAAGACATTATCTGCTGCCCTCTCAGTGTACATAGTACAGTGTACCCCCACACACACACATATTCCCCCACTCAACCTGCATTAAATATCTCTGAGGATGTATGTCAGCTCTTCAAAGGACAGCATGTTAAGAAAGCAACAGGTCCAGATCCTGCTTAAAAATCTGTGCTGATCAACCGGCCCCTTTCTTTACTCGGATTTTCAGCAAATCATTAGTGCTGTGTGAAGTCCCCTTATGCTTCAAACAAGCCACAATCCTACCGGTCCCCAAAAAATCCAGTATAACAAAATTGAATGATTACAGGCCTGTTCTTCTGCCATCTGTGGTCATGAAGACCTTTGAGAGACTGGTGTTAACTCACCTGAAGGACATCACAGCTCCTTTATTGAACCCCCTACAGTTTGCTTATTGAGAGAACCAGTTAGTGGATAAAGCAGTCAACATGGGTCTGCACTAAATCCCACAACATTTTTACAACCCAGGAACATATGCAAGAATTATGTTTGTGGGCTCCAGCTCTGCATTCAATTCAATAATCTCAGATCTCCTCCACTCAAAATTCACCCAACTTTTTGTCCCTGCCTCACGCTGTCAATGAATCGCCAATTTGCTGAACGAAAGGAAACAGCAGGTGAAACTGTGCAAACTCAAATTTATCTATCACACAATCAACATGGGTACACCCCCCCTCAAACGATGTGTGCTTTTTCCCACTCCTCCTTTCTCTCTAAACTAACCTCTGCACCTCTCAGGACCCTTCTGTCAAAATTATCCAATATGTGTACGACACAACAATCGACACAACCATCATTGGGCTGCTCAGAAACTGTGATGAGTCTGTATACAGATGGGAGGTTGAGCAGATGGCCCTTTGGTGTAGTCATAATAATCTGGAACTAAACACTCTCCATACTTTATACTGCCATGGCAGTTGTGGAATCCTTCAAATTTCTGGGATCCATAATCTCCCAAGACTTGTAATGGGAGACCAACATAGGGGCCATCATAAAAAAGGCAGGCCACGACTTTTTTGAACTTCTTTCTTCGGCCAGAAATTATAGATTAATATACGCCAAAACAAGAACAGTTTTATTTTCCTACAGGCCATCAATCTCATAACTGGTTAATTCAGCCAAATCAGCCTGGGCACTGCAGGGTTTTGCAACACTATTTACATATTGTTAATACTTGATTTGCAAAGTTTGTTTCAGCATTTCTTGCACTGAGTTGCAGTCTACACTTTGTATGTATATATACAGTATATAAATATATATATATATAAAGTATATATATATATATATATATATATATATATATTGTGGAAGCTGGCCCGGACACAGACAGACGGACATCGTTAGTTCACCCAACACACTCATTTATTTACACTATTTACAATAAATACTTCACGTGCACCCCCAGTGCCTCCAGCACAGATCCCCCAAAGTCCAGGCCACACAGTCCTTCGTGCCTCTCTTTCTGGCTGCCTCCAGCTCCGTGTCTCTTCCACCTGACTTCCGCTACTGAATGAAGGAAGGCGGCCCCTTAAATAGGAACCCGGATGGACTCCAGCTGCTTCCCGGCATTCCTCCGCAGACACGCCCCAGTGTGGCAGAAGTGCCGGCTGCGCACCCGGAAGCCCTCCGGGTGTTCCCTGTCTTCTTCCCCCCAGCACTTCCTGGTGTGGCGGAAGTGCTGGGCTCCAGGTTTCTACAGGCACCGGGCGCTGCCTGGCGGTGGCCATGGGTCCCTACAGGGCTGGGCTTCCAAGCCCTTTACCCGTGGCCAGCAACATAACCAGGGCGGTCGCTCCCTCGCGGTCTGGAGGAGGTACAAGCCCTCCTCCGGTCCTCCTGGGCGTGGGTCCAAGCGCTCGTCGGGGCTTCGGTCCTGTGGAAAGACAAAGGGAGGGCCAGAAGTACTACCTGGACACTCGCTCCGAGCGTCCCACCGGTTTCTGTACTGGCAGCGCTCTCCCCCTCTACCGACAGCCCGCGACTTGCCTGTCTGGCTCCTCTGCCGCAGGTTCCATGCCTGTCCTTTCGTCGTTAGCAGGACCACTCTCGAAGGTGGCTCCTCCACCCGCCCAAGGGTTTCCCTCTGCTTCCGCAGAGGACGGCCCTTCACTGGACGTGCGCACCCAGCGACACATCCCATCCTATCGGAGGAACCAGCATTCACCCCTCGGTTCCTCCTTCTCATCTTGGATGCCCTGACGGTCTGGGTCTGAGCATGGTGAAAGCTCAAATCCAGCCCCATCTGCGTCCCTGCAGAGCGACAGGAGACTGCCGTGGGCTTGGAGCGCAGGGCGCTAAGACCCAGGGCACTCATCTGCCCCTGTCCTGCCAGCCCGTACGAACTCGCTCTCCTCGCTCTGCAGGCAGTCTCCACCGCCGCGTCCGCTGTTGGGAAATTGCCTACTTGTTGCCGGTCCTCCTTATTTAAGTCACAGCCATTTTCGGCGAATACCCCCTTATGCTGTACGGGGAGGGCAAGACTTACCTTTCCCGCCGTACTCTGCCGGCCAAAGGCTCCAGCGTCACGCCAATCCTCCGTGTCGCACGGCATCTCCCATTACGCAACCGCCTTCCCCTTCAGCTTCTCCAGCTGGACGGCGAGAGCACTGAGCACCTGTAACAAAGGTGACTCTGCGGGCCGAAGGGACTCCTCCGGCTCGCGCAGAGCCCCCGGCGAAAACAGGGAGACAGACGTCGGTGGGCTTACCTGTCTATCAGCTGCACTCGTCGTCCGCCTCCTGTGGGCCACTCCCTCTGGCCCAATCGGGTCTCTTCCCGGCACGAGACTGGCATTCCTTGGTCCCGCCTCTGTACCATCATTGGCGGGCACACATGACACACCGGCCAATCCCGTGCCTGTCAGCGGGCGGGACATCCGGCCCGCGGCCATCTTGTCTCTCCTTTTCTGCGATTCTTTGAGCTGCAGCGGCTCCGATTTCGCAGCCTCTTCCGCTGCCACCCTCACGCTGTCAACAGCCTGTGGCCCGGCGTGCTCCTGCCACGAACGCGGATCCGGATCGTCCCTCCCTGTGGGAAACAAGGTAAGTTCAACCCCAAAGGGCCGATTACTGCAGGCCAGGGCACTCACCTCCCGGATCCCGTCACTCCGAGGCCCCTGCTGCGGTGTGGCCTTCTGTATCGCCGCGCCAGCTTGGCCGTCCGTCCTGACAGCACGACTTTAGAAGCCCGCTGCACTCTGGCAATGCCCGTTCTCCTTCCTCCGCACCCGGGGAACATGGTCATACTACGGTCCGGTCCTGCGGGGTTGTGCACGTGCCGCTCCCATGGCGAGTGTGTGAGGTCCGCTGCTGCGCCGGACCGTCCACAGAAAAATGTTTTTCTGATTCAGGTCCCGTCTTGCACCAGATGGAGCATCCTGCCGACTACGCCACTGTGGAAACTGGCCCAGACACAGACAGACGGACATCGTTAGTTCACCCAACACACTCATTTATTTACACTATTTACAATAAATACTTCACGTGCACCCCCAGTGCCTCCAGCACCGATCCCCCAAAGTCCAGGCCACATAGTCCTTCGTGCCTCTCTTTCTGGCCGCCTCCAGTCCTCTCCCCAGCTCCGTCTCTCTTCCAACCGACTTCTGCTACTGAATGAAGGGAGGTGGCCCCTTAAATAGGAACCCGGATGGGCTCCAACTGCTTCCCGGCATTCCTCTGCAGACACATCCCAGTATGGCGGAAGTGCCGGCTGCGCACTCGGAAGCCCTCCGGGTGTCCCCTGGTGTGGCGGAAGTGCTGGGCTCCAGGTTTCTACAGGCACCGGGGAGCTGCCTGGCGGTGGCCACGGGTCAGGGCGGTCGCCCCCTTGCGGTCTGGAGGAGGTACAAGCCCTCCTCCGGTCCTCCTGGGCGTGCCACTATATATATATATATATATATATATATATATATATATATATATATATGTTTTGTCTTGGTAGAGTAATATATTGCTCTGCTTTCCCCTTTTGTATTATTAATATGTAGCCTTGGTCAGAATGCCTCTAATCTCACAGACTTACCACTGTTGATAAGGTATTATAGTATACTAGCAAAATACCCACGCTTCGCACCGGACAGGTAGTGTGTTAAAGAAGTTATAAAAAAGAAAAGGAAACATTTAAAAAATACCGTAACATGATTGTCAATGTAATTGTTTTGTGACTGTTATGAGTGTTGCTGTCATCAAGGATTTGATTATCATTATTTCTTTCAATCAGGTTCGTATTTGGAGGATATGTTGTGTTCAAGTTATATTCTGTGTTTGTCAACCATTGTAAAGATAACAGGTTCCATTCATCGAAGTGTTCAATACCCAAATCAGTACTTGTGAATCTAAGATGTTTAACAGGCATTCCCGGTATTAAGTTGTGGATTTGCCTGGGAATATTTAGCGGCAGCGTGTCTATGAACTTAATTTAAACTTAAGCTTTACACCTTGCTTTCCTAATGATATGTCTACAAAGGCTTGTTCAGATTCAGAGGGTTGTTCCTTTCTTACTGCATCAATAAACAGCTCGTCTTCCTTTTATCTGAGACATCACACACTGCATGCACGGGTTTACCTTTCAATTTCAATTTACCACATTTTTTACACTGTCTTCCTTTAGCTGGACATTGACTTTTACCACCGTGTGCTTTGTTTCCGCAGTACCTGCACTTATGAATATGCTTGTATGCGTCACACGCTTCATATTCTTTTGCTGCCTTCTCATTTGTGTAATGCGTTTTTTGTTCAGTGCTCTTTGAAGCTCTTGATTTTTGTGTGCGTACTGTGTTCACAGTCAGTTCACGTGAGCCGCTTGGAGTACATGCATCAAAGGTTCTCAGCTGTGGTTGTGCTATCTCGTGCAATCTTACGATGTCCACGACTTTATTTAATGTTAAATAGTCTATCCCTGACCATCTCATCTTCGTTTGCATAAGTACAGTTCTTCACCCGCAAATATTTAGCGGCAGTGTGTCTATTGGATTGCTGCTGACGGACAGCTTTATATGGGCAGGCACTCAATTACGTGGGAGGCATGTTGATGAGGGACGCAACTCCACCTCACACGGCGACTGAGCTGCGGGCTATGGCCGTATATATGTACGTAAGTAGGTTCCAGTCATGACCATTATGCATAGAATTTCGAAATGAAACCTGCTTTTGTAACTTTTGTAAGCAAGCTGTAAGGAATGAGACTGCCAAATTTCAGCCTTCTACCTAAACGGGAAGTTGGAGAATTAGTGATGAGTCAGTGAGTCAGTGAGTCAGTGAGTCAGTCAGTCAGTCAATGAGGGCTTTGCCTTTTATTAGTATGGATAACTTCTCCCCACCTTCCCTTATACATCTATAACCTCAGGCAATTAGGTGTAGTAAAAGACAAGCAGGAGTTGAGTTACAATTTAAACAATGTATTATTGGTAATATTCATAAATAATAACAATATGCAACCATACAACCTGATAAAATGGTGATGTGTAGTTCAGGAGGCACACAGACTTGTTTGTTACTTAAAATGTCTCTAGTTAAGGCATAATTGGTGGTCAGCTTTCTTCATAACAGGCTGCATGCCTGTTTAATGTGGCTGCCGAGCTGTGCTCTTCATTGTGTTGTCCTTTCATTTCATGGATCAGTTTGGTAAGAGACAGTGAGCGCTGGGTACAGCAAGCAAATATTTTGGGTTTTCTGTCCAACCCCTACAGCCAATAGGACGTTGTGGTACTTAACACTAGAATTACCAGAGCCTACGAGAAAACTTGTAAATCTGGCCCACCTTAAATCCATTTGCACCTCTCCGTCAGCGTCTTTTGTCCTGTAAATGTGCCGATTAAGACAAGTAGCAAGTTTCTGTTCTGTTCCTGTGTTTGAACGACACGGGCAGATGGGGAGTGTCTGATGATTGCATATAGCGCCGAAGTTACTGCTCTTTACCATTCTTTCCTCTGCATGTCCTCAGCGCCATGGGTTCGACGGCGTGGTGGCGCCTGTGGGAGTCGTGAAAAAGAAGCCGCTGCAGCAACAGCGAGGCAAGCACGTCGCCGCCGCAGGAGGGGAGGCTAAATGGCCGCGGACCAGAAGTCCCTCCCCCTGACAGGCATGCGATTGGATGGTGTGTCTTGCATGCCTGCCAATGACTGCATAGAGGCGGGACCAAGGAATGTCCATCACGTGCTGGGGGGAGACCCGATTGGGCCAGAGGAAGAGGCCCACAGGAAGTTGCCGGCGTGCAGGGCTGACGGACAGGTAGGCTCTGCGTTGGTTAACTTCCTGTCTTTGCCGGCTGCTCATTTGAAGCTGGAGGCGTGCCTTCAGCCCACGGAGCAGTTTTTGTCGCAGGTGCTACGTGCCCTCCAGGTGGATTTGCGGTTCCAGGAGATGAAGGCGGTCGCGTCTATTGAAGAGCTTTTGATGCCAATTAAACGGCGCAACGCTGGATTCTTCAGTCGGAGGTGTACGGCAGGGAAGGTGAGTACAGCCGTCCCCGTACAGCATGGAGGAGGGTTTGCTGAAAACGGCTGTGAAGCTAATGAGCAGTTTCAAGTAAGCAGCCCTCCGACAGTGGATGCGGCACAGAGGGATGCGCGCGCGGTGAGGGGAGAGACAGCGAGGGGGCTGGCAGGACACGGGCTGTTGAGTGCCCCAGGTCCTAGCGCCCTCCACCCCAAGTCGGCTGCAGTCTCGCACCGCTCTACAGGGACGCAGACGACAACGAGGCTCTTTCTTTTTAATAAGGAGACTCTGACCGTCAGGGCGTCCCAGAGCGACAGGAGGAATTGGAGGCTGAGTGCCGGTTCCTCCGATAAGATGGGACGTGGTGCTGGGTGCACACGTCTGGGTGCTGGCCGCCCTCTGCGGGGGCAGAGGGAACCCTTGAGGTCAGCGGAGAGGAAAGGAGTGCAGGCAGTTCCGTCGATTCCAGCGATAGGAGGGACACGGAACCCGCGGAGAGGGTGTCGAACAGGCAAGTGCCGGGGTGCCGGATGGAGGGGGGGACGCTGCCAGTGTGTGGCACGAACGGATGCCAGGGAAGGGTGTCCAGGCAGCGGTTCTGCCCCTTTCTTTCTGTCTCTTTCAAGACCGGACCCCAGACTGGCAGTAGGATCCACTTCGTTGGGAATCTGCCCTCAGGAGACAGGCTGTCTGTGGGAAGGCCACGGAGGAGCGAGTGGCTCCTACCTTAGGGGTGCGGAAACCTCAGAGGGGGTGCCGGTAAGAGGGGGGAGCGCAACCTGTGCGAGGCACAGGAGGACACCAACTGGTGGTGTCTAGGTGGCGTTTCCGCCCCTATCCCTGTTGGGAGAACAGGGCCGGACCTCGGTGACCCAGGAGTAGGACCCGCTTCGGGGGTATGCTGCCCTCGCGGGACGTGCCGCTCCTCCGGAGTGGTCTTCGCTGGCTGTGGGGCAGTGTCAGGGATGCCAGGGGCGCGACCCGGCCGGGACGCACCTGGAGCTCATCCGGGACCAGATAAAAGGGGCCGTCTCCCTTCATTCGAGGCTGGAGTCAGGTGGAAGCAGGACGAGGCAGGAGCAGAGAGTGTGGAGGTGGCCCGAAGAAAAGGCATTGTGTGGCCAGGACTGTGTGGGAGTTTGTGGTGCACTTAAAACATTTGTAAATATTGTAAATAATAAACGTGTGGTGGTGTTAGACAACATGTCCGCCTGTCTGTGTCCGGGCCGGGCCCACAGCACTTTTTTACATCATCCCCTTGCTTTGTTGTTGCCTCACAGTCTAGCTCAACTCAGTGACATTATCGACAGTGTTGGGTTCAAAGGCTCCCGAACAGCGATGGGAGCGTGGAGCAGAACCCGCATCGTCACAGGACCATGTAGAAAAACAGTTCTTGTTTCTACATGCTGTGACCGAAATGTATGCAAATACCTTTAAGTGAAAGTCTGTAATGTGCACTTTAATCACGTTTGAAATGTTTGATTTGTAATTTTAAACTGTGGGGCAGAGGAGTAAATCAAGGATGTCAAAATGGGTCTTTCCCCTAACACTATGGTGGGCACTGCAGAAAGTATTATTGAAAAGCACTACACAGCAAAAGCATCAAAACTAAAAAAGCCTATCAACTTTTCATAAAGGAATTTCTTATAATTACCAAGGAAAGTCTGTTAGCTTGCTTATGCCAGTATATTAACAGTTTCAGCTAACCTGTTTTTATATTTAATGTTAGATTGCTCCATTTCATTATTATTATTTATAATTATTTATTATTATTTATAATATTATTCATATTTATTATTTAATTTCATTATTCTTATGAAATAAGTATTTGATTTGTGTTTACCTGGTGAATATCTTTACGTTGTTTTCAAACATTATGAAATTCACAGACATACAGCATTTAAACATATTGTTCATATTATCAGTTAGAAAAAGATTAATTTAATCATACTAAAATTACATTAAGTTATATATACTGACTAGGAGCAGTTGCCATTACATAGCCGTGCTTCATTTAGAAAGGACCTGCTGTGCTGTTTTACATCAGCGTAAACTCTCACACGTTCATTCTGAGACAAGCATTTGCCCTTTGAAAAGCCAATTCCAGTGTCAGTATGACACTAAAGTTGTTCCACCTAAAAGAGCTGTCATCAGATGTAAAGTGCCTGCTACAAACATAAGGGCTGCCATGGGGTATAAAAAATGTGGTCCTTTATCTCTTTTGATTGCTTGGTTCCATCTTCTTCTCTTTGTTTTATCAGGGGGGAAAGCTGTTGAAACTCAGGCTAGAATGTTTTTGTTAAGAATTTGAAGAAAGAGTGACATCCCCGAAGATCTTCTTTTGCAATTCTGCCATCGAGAACTCATTTCCCATTAACAACACCTCCTGGAAGAACAAATACTGAAGTACGATAAGGTCTAATTTTTATTGTTAAATCATATTGTCCAAACAGCAAGTACAGTAGTCAATATAATGATGAAGTAAAGTTTGCTATAAACATTTTCACAATGTATTACATTATTCAGGTGAGGTTACAACTTATTTCATTTTTGCACAAAAATTTCATATGCTGTGGGGGGTCGTGCCCCACTTTTCCTTAATTGCTTAAGCACAAGCACCATATTTAAAAATTTTTTTTATGATCCAATAAATCCAAAGCAATAATGGTATTTTTAAATACTCAAAGGAGTCTTATTTCAAATAAATTTTAAGTTTCCATGTTGTATGCTCTCTTTCATTATTAAAATAAGTGACTGCACACATACAGCATACCCTGAGACGAGTGCGTCATAGCTGAGTTAGTCTGTTTTTATCAAAACTTCCACCTTTGTTGAGCTGCATGCACTGAAAGGCTCATTGCCATTGGACAGCTGAGGTTCAGTGCAGTCTAATGATGTATAGTTTTCTATGATTGGTCATTTGAATTACATGTAACAGCTGCACGTAAATGGCAGCAAATATAATGCCTATATAACAGCTTATTGTGGTGGGCTGGCACCCTACCCAAGGTTTGTTTCCTGCCTTGCACCCTGTGTTGGCTGGGATTGTAGTTACAATGTAGCGGGATGGATAATGGATGGATGGATGGATGGATAACAGCTCACCTTTATGCATCATTATGCCCCGTTACGCACAAAGCTTGTGTCAGATTCTCAGCAAAGTTGAGACTTTATTGGCAACTACATATTTGATGAGGCTACACTTGATTCGTAAGAACTGCTTAGTATGACTTTGCAGTATTGCAGCATGCAGTTGTACAGTTGAAGCATCCTGAGTTCAATTACCACACCCAGATGTGGTCTGCTGCCCGTTTTCCCTCTATTAGTTTTATGAACTGTGCTCTTACAATTTCAATTTAAAGTACACCGGCAACGTTTCTTATAAGTAATTGATATGTTGTGCTTGTGCCTGTTAAACTTTCACACGAGGACCCCCCTATTCTTTCCCCCCAATTGAGTGTCACTGTATCATTCTGTTTGCATTAGTGCATCGTGAGCATATAAGAAGACAAAAAAGTTTCATCTAGTGACTTGTTCATCATTTAATCCCCTGACCCACCCTCCAACGAAGGGATAGACAATGCCATGAAGTATTTTTTATCCCATTTCTAATCATGCTCTCTTTACCCTTTCACCCCAAGCCATTCTCCCTCAGGAAGGGAGAAACAAGTAAGACTACAAAATGGAGATGAAATCAATCAGCATCCATGGGGTCAGGGCGGTTGAAGAGAGTGTGATTAGAAAGAGGATAAAAAGCCTTGCAAGGCTGTGTTGATCCTTTCGGTGGCATCACAGGGAAATATTGGGGGGGCAGCTTATCCCGTGAACAAGTCTCACATGTGAATCATAAGTGGCTGAGAAACCCCGGTTTAGGTGTATATATAAGTAACAAGTATAAGTAACAAACTGGTTAAATTTGCAGATGATACCAAGCTAGGTGGATTGTCAGATAATCTTAATCCACTGAATTATTCCTGAAGGACTTGGACAGCATATACGCATGAACAGATGTGTGGCATGATGAAATTTAATGTAAGTACTTTAAATGTAAAGTATTACACATAGAAATTAAATATGATAGGTCTGAATACACATTTGAAGGTCTGAAAATCGAAATCACTTTATGAGAAGGATATAGGAGTGGTAGTGGACGTGACTCTATCAAATGCCAGTCAGTGTTCAGAAGCCATCAAGAAGAGCAACTAGGCCGATTCCAGGGATACAAGGAATGAATCATGAGGAAAAAATTAAAAGAGATGAGCCTACACAGTTTTAGCAAAAGAAGATTAAGAGGAGATATGATTGAAGTGTTTAAAATCATGAATGGAACTAGTACAGAAATTGTTATTTTAAAATGAGTTCAACAAGAACACAGGGACACAGTTGGAAACTTGATACAGGCAAATTTTGCACAAACATGAGGCATGTTTTCTTTAAACAGGCAACCATAGACACGTGGAATAAGCTGCCAAGTGGAGTGGTAGACAGTAAGACTTTACGGACTTTAAAGACTAGACTTGATATTTTTTTAGAAGAATTAAGTGGATAGGATTGGCACGCTTTGTTGGGCTGAATGACCTGTAATCATCTAGATTGTTCTAATGTGTTTTTATGACAGCCCAGGGCTACCAGCGAAGGTATTGTCCTCACCCCAGTAACCGAAGCACTGGAAAACGCTGGTGTAAAAATGTATGTATGTGCTTTTATTCCAGTCATGAAATTCAGGAGAAAAGTAACAAAAAGAAGAAAAACACATAAATAAATAAGGCACTGAACCTGTATAGGGTAACTGTAACAGTAGGCAGGAGAAACTGTTTGAACTGTATCACAAAAAAAAAAAACAATCTAGTGTACAGAATGCAAGCTTTCTCTGTGTCTAGTGGTAAGTGAAATTGTTGCAAGGACAGGTAAGAACAATAATTTTGAAAGTAAAGGTTAGATTGAGTACATAATTCTATGCAAATAATTACATATTATTTACTTGTTTCTTCAGAGTGATATAAAGTGTTTATGTGTGTATACTGTATATACAGTATGAGTTTTGAGAGACTTTTTAGGTGCAAGAGACACAATGTTTCCAAAACGGGGAGACACCTTGAGCCAGTGGTTTCAGGATATCCCATCTGAAACTGATATAACGATAGCTGACTGATTTGGGTAGAAAAGAAACTATTTCAGGGTTGTGCATCATAAAATTCCTTGGTTATATACTGTAAAATCCACTTTATTTGGGAAAACTCCCTGAAACGCCGATTGTTTTTCTGTTTTATTTAGTTGATATTTGTGTAAACAAAGGTTTTTTAATCATATCAGTGCTGTATTTGCTACTCGTTGGCCCTTTGTAACTCCTTTATTACAATATGTAAGTAATAGCCATTCATTTTGTGGGTATTTAATTATGTGCAATAATACTAAAAACCCTTTAGTGCATAAGGCGTTAAATGCAGAGGCACCACTGGCTTCTGCCTTCTGCCTGTTGCTAATAAGATCTGTTCTTGAAAAAGCACATTTGGAAAATGACTGTTTCCTGGTGTCTAATTGATTGAATTGTAAAAGTAATCACTTTCTTATTTCATGTACACTTTGCCTAATGTAAAAGATGCTAATTAAACATTTTCTTTTATTCTCTTCTATCTCACCCACAATTATTTTATCTGCAGAGAAATATCTGTAGCTAACAGTAGTTAAAAAGAAATAAACATTGAACTCCACAGGAGCTAAAATAATGTGATATTAAAACAAAACAGCATAGTGACAAAGCACAGCCCAATCAAATGAAAAATAAAATAGAAGGCACAATAATATGTTCTATTTTTGATTTAAATCAACATTCATGTGATTAAAATCAAAAAGTTAAGTATATTTGTTAAACAAAAACTTTCCACTGATGGTATGGCTGAAGATTATTAGTTATGTCTACTACTCTGTGCATGAAAAAGCTAAATTATGTTTTTAGCATGTTACTATGAAGTAAAAAGTTACAAAAATGATCGTAAGATAAATTATACGTTACTTATGAGCACAATACAGTAATGCACATAGAAAATTCTTATGAACGTTATACTAACATTTCTCTGAAATCAGCCTCATTTGTTCGTGGCATGGATTCCTCAAGATGTTGGAAACACTCTGGTTTGAGATTCTGGGCCATGTTGACATGATTGCTTCACACGATTTCTGCACATTTCTCATCTGCACATTCATGCTGATAAACTCCTGTCTTACCACATCCCAAAGATGTTGTATTGAATTCAGATCTGAGGACTGGGAAACCAATGATGAACACAGAACTCATTGTCATGTTCACAAAGCCAGTTTGAGATGACTTTTGCTTGGTGATCTGGTGCATCATCATGCTGGAAGTTGATATAATAGGATGAGTAAACTGTGACCATGAAGGGAAGCCAGTGGTCAGCAGAAATACTCTAATAGGATGTGACATGCAAGCATTGATTGATTGGTATTAATAGGCCCAAAGTGTGCTTACTCTATCATCTGTGAGGCTCATCAGAAATAGAAACTCAGCAGAACAGGCTACATTTTTCTATTCTTCACCTGTCCAGTTTTAGTAACCCTGGGCCCACTGCAGCCTGTTTTTGGATGACAACGTGCTTTTCTGCTGTTGCAGCCCAGTTGCCTCAATCATCAATATGCTTTGCATTCTGAGATGCTTTGCTGCTCACTACAGTTATACAAAGTGGTTAACATTTCCATCACCTCAAACGTATGGCCATTCTCCTCTGACCTCCATAATCAACAAGACATTTCCATCTGTAGAACAGACGCTCACTGGATGTTTTTTGCACCTTTCTGAGTAAACTCTACAGACTGTTGTGTGTGAAAATCCCAGGAAATCAACAGTTACAGAAATACTCAGACCAACAAATCAGTCACCAACAATCATGTCATGGTCGAAATCACAGAGATCACACTTTTTTGCCCATTCTGGTGTTTGATGTGAACATTAATTAATTGTAGCTCCTGACCTATATCTGCGAGATTTGACACACCATCATGCTGCTGACACAATTGGCTGATTAGATAACTGCATGGATAAGCAGGAGTGCAGGTGTTCCTAAGATTTCATTCA